>NC_054055.1:53345367-53656170 GCF_017639655.2 Falco naumanni
TGCTTTCCCTAACTCAGAAAAGGGTGATACTGGCCTTCTTTGCTGAAAGGACACATTGCCCACCAGGACCTTCTGTGAAAAGCTGCTTTCCAGCTAGTCAGCCCTTGGCCTCTAGTAGTACACGGTGGTATTACCCTGTCAGGGTTAGGACTTTGCAATTCCCTTTGATGAACTTTCATGAGAGTCCCATCTGTCCATTTTCCAAGGCTGTCAAAGTCTTTCTGAATACCAGCAAAACCATTTGGTATATCAACGCCTTCTCCCAGTTTTGTATCATCTGGAAACTTGCTGAGCATGCACTCTGTTCCATCATTTAGGTACTTAATGAAAACATAAAAAAGTATTGTCCCCAGTGTGGACTTTGAGGTATGTCACCAGTGACTGGACTCCAGGTGAACTTCATGTTGTTGATCATAACCCTTTGAGCCCAGCAGTTCAACCAGTTTTCAGTCCTCCTCACAGCCTGCTTACCTAGCAAGTAGTTTTTCAGTTTGTCTGTGAAGATATTATAAATGCAATTTCAAAAGTCTTGCTTGATTTTAGAAAAATAATGTTCACTACTCTCCCCTCAGACACATTTAATGGTAAAAGGCTATCAGGTTGGTCAGGTATGATTTATCCTTTTTAAATATATGTTGACTCCTCCCAATCACCTTCTTGGCCTTCATTTCCATCAGAATGATGTTAGGATTATTTGTTTCATCCTCTCGAGTATCAAGTTCCCTGGATCATTATTCTTGCTGTTCTTTAAGATAGGAGAGACATTTGTTTTCTTCCAGAGCTCAGGAACCTCCCTCAGTTGCTGTGACCTTTCAGAGATTATCAGTGTGGCCTTGCAGTGTGGAGGCCAGCTCCCTCAGCACCTGTGCTGTATTTGTGGATGGCCTTGGTTTTGTCCAGCTCGTTTGAATATTCCCTAATTTTCTTTTCTGAGGGTAAGCCTTACTGGCTCCAGACTCTCCCACTGGTCTCAACACCTGGGATTTCTGTTGTCTGATGGTAAAGAGTTAGGCAAAGAGAGCAATGAGTATGTTCGTCTGCCCCAAATCAGTGGTTTAGGTTAAGTCACTTAAAGAATCACTATCAAAGCTATGAGTGAAAAAGTTTTAACAAGAATTTGTGGGAGTGTAACTTCACAAAGTTTGATTGCAAGGTTCACCCTATTACTAACTACATAAATAAATCACACAAAAAAGAATCAAATTAAAAGTAAGCTGGAATGATTTACATAGAGACTAAAATATGTAAAAGAGTAAGGGAGACCCTCCTGTTGAATCATGAAGTTCAGAATGGACCCCCTTGCTTTCTAAACTCTTAATAGAGCTTGGGTGTGACTAGATCCAATCCCAGACTCGGTCAATGGATTTTATCTAAAAAAATATAAAGGAATAAGTGAAAACCTCCCATTAAGTCATGATGTTCAGAATGGACCCCGTTGCTTTCTAAATGCTTAATAAAGTTTAGGTGCAGCTAGACCTAATCCTAGTCTCAGACTTGGTCAACAGTTTATGTCTAAAGGATATAAGGAATATTCACAGTTTAAAGTTGACCGTAGATTTTTAGCAGCACTTAAATCATTAACTAATTTATCATTTACAATGTGATTCAAATAGAATTAACTTACAAAAGTGGTTTAACTATGGATTAAAAAATCGTAACACACTATACTATGAAGTTACTAAATCAATTCACACACACTTACAGGTACAAAGGAATAGAAGTATAGTGATATACTAGCAAAGGTATACTTATTAAAAGTTCTGCTCGAGTTCAGTGACATACTTAGGTTGAATGCCTTTGCATTTCTCAATGGGCAACAGGTTGAGCCTCAAGAAGCAGGAAAATAAGCCCAGGTGGCAGTGCCACTAGTGTTGCAAACTTGGGAGTTTGCAAGCTCTGAGGGACAGCCCACTCAGAGGGACATGCCATTCATAGCCCACTGCAGTCCAGGAGAGCTCAAAGAGCCTCACATAGGACCTTTGTTTATAGGTTTGGAGGTGATTTACTTTAGTCAGTAATTTTCCATCCTGGCTGAAATCTAAGTTGGTAATTAATGGAAGTTTTCTCAAAATTCCAGTGACAGTGGTACTGTACCACTTGGAGTCATAATTAAGACTGTTTGCAGGCTTGTCAGGGATGTTATGTTCCAGATAAGGAATCCCCCAATGCTAGCAGTTGTTTCAGATAAAAGATGTTTCTGGTTCAGCCAGTGCAGCTTGCCACCTCAGTTGTGCGAGTTGGTAGTATGGTTAAGGGATGCCTAACCACCCAACTCATTACACAGAACAAGGCCTAACAGAGATTCCCAAGATCGTAAAGCAGCCCAGGCAAAGGATGAGATGCATGAACATATAGCCTCTTCTATGTCCTCTTACCAACTCCCCTGCCCACTCAGCATCCAGCCCATAAACACTGAAGTAAAATGTAATTTGGTTCTCTCTGTGGATCCCAGAGGTAGGAATCTTTCTCACAGTGTTGCCTTACATTCTTTGCTTCAATATGAAAGATGGGGGAGAAAACCCAAAACAACCTCAAAATATGTTTTATAATTTGTCTAGGATAGCCTTTAACAAGTGAAATCACAGCTTTATATGTCTGTGTATGGAAGAACTGTAACAGTTCTGTTTCATATGGGAGTACTTACTCTTCAGCGGCTACATATGTGTCTGACAGTTTCATAAACCAAATGTAATACTAGGATTTATTTAAGATATAGTTTAAACATATCTAATGGATTAGTTTTTTCCAGAACATAAAGCAGAGTTTTGTCTCTTCTGGCCTATCTTTGAATCAAAGCTGTTCTTAACCATCCACTGACTTAAAAAGTAATGTTTATGACCATGTCTAGGCAACTGTGATTAGGGGCCTAGAGAACTTTACCTAGGAAGGCTGAAGTATATTATATTCATCGAAGATCAGGAACCCATGGATAATTAAAAACCTAAGACAACACATTTTGCCTAAAATCAGAGCAAGATAAAAAGTAAGTGGGCTCAATTCTTCCCATAATGTTTATCTATTTCTAGTTCAAATCACAATAATTAATTTATACAAAATGGAAGAAATGTGTCTTCTGTTAGGATACCTGAAGGAAAGCAACCTCTGGATGATAAGTAGGGTGTGGGCTATGATGTCTTTCAATACAAATTGAGTTACTATCCTGAATTAAGCAGATAAGGGCTTTGAAATCATCCCACTGAAATCATTGTGTCTAAGTCATTATTGCATTTCCTTTTTTCTCTTGTCTTATCTTTCCGTTTCTCTCCTTTCCTCTCCTGCTTCCTGCCCTCTCTTCTCTCCTCCATTTTAGTACAAAGAGATTTCTCTACAACTTTTGCAGCACATCATAAGTCACAAATGGGCTTTACATAATCAATGGGAGGCATTGTTATTCAAAGCTATTACAAGCTGTAAAACAACCTAGTGAAGAGCTGTCAGGTAAGGAACTGAGAAAAGGCTGACCTCGTAACACAGAAGTCAGCACATGAGAAGTAACACAAGACCCTGGATTCCCCACTGGTGACAAAGCTAATTGGATGAAATCTCACACCTTTGCTCATTCTGATAAATGTTATGATAGTGTGTCTGGTACTTGGTGACAATCAAATCACACATCGAGTACTTGGTAACATAATTTGTCACTATTTGAGATTTTAAATGTCATGGTGAGATAGGCTGGCTGTTCACTCTCTCTGTGGTGATTTCCTTGGCCACATCTCTAAGAGTCAACATTTGAGCTGACCAGAAGTATGCCCACAAGCACCTGGCAGGGAAACTCCCTTGGTGTGCAACAAATGCTGTTTAAATACATTAGAAAGGAAAGTAATCTATATTATTTTTGTGAAAAGTATCCTTTATTTATGTAAAGATTTAACATATGGATTTCAACAGAAATTATTTCTAAATGTGCAAGTAGTGTCCTACATGCATTTCTAATATATTAAGTGCTTCTGAAATTTATCACTGATTTTGTTGCCAGCTGTGAAAGTGATACAAAGTTTTGCGTGCTAACAATGGGAGACTAGTGTAGAAAATGAAACTATGCAGATTCAAAATCAGTCTATATAAATTATGTTGCTCTCAGAGAACAAATTACCTGATAAATTGCCATGAATCAAGAAAGAAAAGAAAAAAAACCCAAAACAACAAATGCAAGAAACATGGAACAACACTGGTATCACCTTGAAAGAAAGATGACAGAAAAATCCCTTTTTCAATCTCATGTCAGATTAGTTACTAATTGTGCTTCCTTGCAGAGCAGGATGGGAAGCTAATGCTTTAATGATTGGAGGCCGTGAAGAGGTGAACGGTAGAATGCAGATGAATCAAAATCCACAGGGACATGTGGTATGTTTCTGTCTTTCTCTAGAACACAGGAGACACTTCTCTAAGTTACTCCTGCATCACAGTGACTTTCTTGACCTGTTTGGGTGCAGAAAGAGAGACATGGGAATGAATCTTAAGCTTTATCCTAGTACAGAATACTAAGCAGTAGAAATTATACCTAAAAATCTACTCAAACAAGGCTAAAATATTACTCCTGAAATAATGAGATTTACCATTTATTTAAATGGAATCATGTCTTGTGATTATAGGAACAGTTCAGTTACATAAATATAGACATCTAGTGCCACTTGCAATATCCTGAGATCTCAAAACATTCAGGGAACATTGACAAGGATCTCACAGGAATTTAAGACTACCTCTGCCTTCCTGGTTTGCAAGCGGCATCAGTGGCAAGACCTAGAATAGGTCTATTGCAACCAACAATGTGCTCTTTGTCAGCTAAATTGAACCCCAAGGATTAAAACTAACTGTAGATACCTTCCATATAGCTACATCTATGAGTTTGTCATTTAGGCTTTCTTATAGATCATGAAAAGAAGTAATAATTTCTGTGATATAACTCGTCTAACATTTTTCCTATATGTAGAAATGTCTCTGAGTTGCTACGTTCAGATTTGAAGGTGATATTAAACTCCAGATTATAGAAATCAAATTTAGGCACCAAAATATGAGGATTTACCTGTGAGCTAAACTCCCTTTATATTCCAGGGATAAACTAATAGGGCTTTTTAACACTAAGTTTGCTATTAAGCTTCATGTTACAGACAACTTATTTTAGGTACATGCATGTTCACTAAGTGGTTAAGCTTTCATCATAGACAATAAGGATATAATCAGTACACTCACTGGATCTTGTCTAGTTGTCCATAAAGTTGTGCAGTGCTACTTGAGATGTCCTGAAGCATTGTCCAGACATCCGCTTACTAATTTTGAAGGATGAAGGTACTCTGTAGATACTGTGTCACATCTTCCATCCCCATGCGAATATTCTGAATATCTCAAAAAGCAGGTTTATTTTTACCCCACTGAACTGATCCCTATTGGCTCTATTGATTGATGTACCCATTGAACATGGTAACTCTTTAGTTGGCACCTGCTTGAATACCAAATTCTCTCTAGATGTCTAGAATCAGGGACTCAGTCCCAGTCTGAGTGATAAAAGTTAATTTTTGCCTATCTAAGCACATTCATACATAATTTATCAATATATTATTAGGTCATTTATTATAACCACACTTGAAAAATCCATGTGTTCACTTTTTCTGTCAAAATAAAACTCAAACATTGTCCTTTGTTTACTCCTACTGTACAAGTGAAAAATTGGCTAAGCATCTTGACTTTGTCATAGCTTTCTACTTAAAATTGCTAAACTCTTAGAAAACATCTGAAACCAAAAAAGACAGAGCTAAACTTGTATGTCTTGATCCGTAAAATGTGTCAGCTGCCAAGTATATATTCTTCACTATATACCACCTTTTGTACAAAGCTTTATTTTATAATACAGACGACTAAAGATCTTCTCTTAAACTAATCCATTGCGTCAGACCTCATAATCTCCATCTCCATCAAGTTTTCTGTAGGAAGACATTTTTAAAGATAGATTGTCAACAAAAACTAAGAAAGGAATTCAGGTATAACCCATTTTAAAAATGTTCCTAATGTGATATAAATTTAGAGATATTTCAAAAGAAAAGTTACGTTTTAAAAACAATTTTAAACTCCATAAACAACTTTTTAAAATTTTGTGACATTTTGTATCAGTAGGTCACCTAATTAACCCCACTGAAAAAACCAGTTTTGTAACATGGTTGAAATGTTTGACTAATCAACAAACATGTGCACAGAAATGAGTGTCTTGTATTGTTATGGGTTTGGGTTTGTTGTGAGTTTTTTGTGGTGTTCTTTGGTTTGGTTTTGTTTTTATTCTGCAAGGTGAAGCACAAAATAAGGAAGTCCTCACTTTATTACCAAGACTATATGATTTTCCTTCTCACCTTCTCATGACAGCAGACATGAAAATATTCCGTTTCACAGTTCAGATAAAAACAGCCTTTCTATGTATGTGCCTAAATTCACATTTTATTCACAAAAAAGTTTTCCTCTCTTACACATTTCTCTTACCATCTTTTTTCTGCATTGTTTACTGACATAGTAAACACCTTTGTACATAGTCTTGCTAAGATAGACAAGTTCTGTTTCATTCTACTTGTCTTGCCGTTGTTTGTATTAATTGTACTAAATACATTTAATAATAAACCTTATACTTTGGTGACAACTCAATAGACCTTTTACAAAAGTGTTTGTGGAAAACTTTATAAGTGACAGACCTAAGTAAACTAAGTATCCTTCAAATTGTCTGTAAGAAAAGAGAAGGCAATGCTGTCATTTCTGTTCTGTGGAGCTGCAATGCTTCATACTCTAAGGTCTAAGTAATATGTCTTTAGATAACTCTTGTGTAAAGCTACAAGCTAACAGGTTATATAACAGTTAGTTGGAAGGCATAATTTGAAAGCTTTTATTAAAAAAAAAGACTGTCTTCAGCCATAGCTCCAGAGCATTTCTAACTGCATCAAACATTTCACTATTGACTTAATAGCACTTTTGAATGCAGTTCACATTTCATGGCTTCACAATAAAAGATTAAGCAAGCCATATCTATTTGAAATCAATAGTAGTATTAACAGTTTAAAACTGGATATACTTTCTTCCAAGAAAATAAAAAAGGGAGAAGTAATTACCCCAGAATAATGTAGTATACACTCTCAGGAAGATAAACAAAACCAGTTTCTAAATAACTGGTAAGTTAAAAAAAACGAGTAAGCAGTCATGTGAACAAAGTAGAATCAAGAGCTTTTCTTGATTTGGGGAGACGTCTTAGTAATAAACTTCCTGTTCTTTGACTGCAGCCCTAAAAGTCTTCCATCCTTCTTGGAAAAGTACCAGAAAGACCCTTCAGAGACAATGCTACTTAGGGACAGCTAGAGGTTATAAATCAGGAGACCTGATATAGTTTACTGTTAATTTGTGTGGTTAATTTTAGATCCAAAAACATAACCTGAAAAATCTAATTTGGACTGACTGCAAATACGATTGGTGCTCATTTTCTTTAAACTTTGGTTTTTGTTGCTAAGTGACATGTTATTTCAAAACAACTTTAATAGTTTCCAAGTGTAATCAGAACCCAGGTGGGGGTGGGAGGTGGGGAGGGGGAGGAATGGGAACACTAAAGAGATGAAAAACTATGTGAAGAAAATGCAGACTGGAATTTAGCATCTTTAAGTGCACATATAAAACTTTCTCCAAAGTTCTGCAAAGTCCTCTAGCTGTTTCTCAGACCAGGAGATCAAAGTTGATATTTTTACTTTAATAACAAATAAAGAGGGACATACAGAAATTAATAATAGGTCAGTTATTCAGTTTGCAGATCCACCTAATCCTGTTAAGTTTAATGAAATTAATCTATTGCTTGTTGAGAATCTGATCCTAAAACTCCAGTTACAAAATGTACAATAAAAAATACAGTATTCAGCCATGTAACAGGCAGATACATCAGTGATTACAGTCGCTATCTGGGGTTGATGAAACATGAGTTCAATTATTCTTCAAATACAATCATCATTTTTGTATTTAGGTGAATTTCCACAAATGATTTGTGCCCACACAGTGGAATTAGTCCCAGGGTAAACAAAGAGATCATACAGTTACAACTTAGCAGCAATTTTCAAAAGCTCATCTTCCTCTGTTAGACACTGCTTCTCAGGTGAGAAAAAGTACATCTGTGACACAGTGGCAAGGCCTATCGTACTCAAACAGATATTATAATTCCCCATATTTGATGTGTTAGGATTCAGTGACTGAGTTTCATCAGCTACACATATATCGATCTAGGCACACCTTTAAGCTTTCTGGACCTCAGTTGCCAAGCTCTAAATTGAAGTTAATAGTAATTTCCTGCTTGACAGGATTTTTCAAAGGATAATGATATTAAAGATGCAGGGGTGTTCAAATCACAGAGTTTCTGACATAAAGATATTTTAACATCATTATAAGAATAATCAGGTCATTTATAGCTGGCTTAGTAATAGTTTATATCTATTTTTCAGTTTACTGTATTGATTCAAACCAGTCTATGTTTAAAAACTTACTCTTTTAAAAATCTGAAAGCATCTGAACTTACGTAGGAGCCTTATGACATTGGTTAAATTTGGAAATCATTAATTAATTTTAAATGTTTATTTTTGAAAACTCTTGAATTATTAGAATGGTTCTGAAATAAAAAATGCATATATTTTTCCCCTAATTTTGTTATTGCAAGTTCTTTGCATAGGAATCTGCTTTCCAGTTGGTAATTCAAAATTAGATTTACTTCATGAAAAACTTGCTTGTGTAAAGAATTTGTTAAGTCAAGGGAAGCATTTCTTTGTTCAGTATCATAAATTTTAAAGAGTGAACTGTATGCAAATGGCAGCTTGGAAAAATACACTCAAAAAATAAGGATTAGTTTATGTTTTATTACCTGGATCTCAGTTTGTAAGTAATGAAGAGTTATGAGTACAGGTTTACTTTGCTTGCATCACTAATGTTTTATGTACATTTTGCAGCATCTAAGGTAAGTTCAGCATTAATACTTGGCTCATTTGCTGAGGACCAGAAGTATGGATCTGTGCAGAAATGTTTTCAATACATATACACAAACTAATATTAAGCATGTTCTCAGAAATCCATCAACTTAAGGAAGACTGCAGCAACTTTTTTCCTGCCATTTTATCAATACATATTAGAGCATGCAAAAAGAGAGAGAAAGTATTAAGCTTAGGCATAATTTTAACTGAATTTTCCTACTACAGTGTATTCACTAATAGTTATTTGCACTTTATCATATTTTTCAGTTATTCTTCCTTTAAAATAAACATATCAGAAATGCATTAAAAATGTTTAATGAAGAATACAGTTGAAACTGGCATGCTTCCTTTATTTTGGAGCTGGGCCAAAGGCAGAGCTGAAAAAAAAAAATCATAATACAAATACTTCAGTTCAGATTTTTTATAATAGCTTTATCTGTGGGCTGTAACTTCCAGTATGTGAGCCAAGTTAAAGTATAAGGAATTGAAAAGTGATCTCCTGCCTGCTCATTGTTTCCTTTCCTCCAGCTTTATTTTCAGGCCAGCAACCTTCAATGGGTCGCATGAATTCTTCATGGTACCTCTGAGATTCCAGAAAAAGTATCTTTTTTTGATAGTTTCTGAGTCCTTACTGCATATTTATTCTCTTCTTTAGTGTTTTTTCCATCTTTTCTTGCTACCTGTGTCTTTTACATTTTACCAATCCTACCCTATACTTGACAATCTTCTCCCCTAAGGAATCAGATCAAGCAAAATCTCCATGTGCCCCTAAATGGTTTCACACAATTAAGTGTACAACAGCCAGGACAAGCCACAAAGGCTGGTTTTCTCTCTGTTATTCAATCACACAGTTTCAACAAGAAAAATAACTACACAGTCCTTTATAATCATGTTACTGTCTTCTGTTTCTAGCTTACTTGGTTTGCTTGGTCTTTTCCATCAGTTTTCTTTATGCTATTGTATTTTGTGAATTTTTACTAGTTATTACAAGAAATGCTTTTGAGGAATAACTCTTTTTTAAGAGTTTTTAAGTGAAAATACGATAATTTTATCCTGATTTCACTGTGAACATGCAAAGAAAATCTGAACACAACTAATCACTGTTTTATAATGAAGTAGTCACATTCTTTGAATTCAATATGGGAAAGTTTATCAGGAAGGAGACAACGATATCAGTTATCATTGGTTTATCACCCAGTTATATACTGTGACTATGTAGCTGCCGTGGATTGCTGTGTAACTAGAAGTATCTTGTTGATTCCTAGGTAAACATGTTTAAATCTGCTGTGCACATCAGAATGAAAAAATAGTTGAGTATGTCTAATGACAATCAAATTAGAGATTAAAAAATGTGTGATAACCTTCTGGAGGAGTTTTCTAATGCAGGACCAAGACCTTCAAACTTCTGAACTAATATGGTTTTACAGATACTAATATGTGGTTCAAAACAAACAAGTTATTAATTTTGTCTTAACATTACAATAAATAGCCTTCCTACATGGTTCACACATATCTTTATTGATGTATCTGATATGTAAGAACAAGAAACAAGAAAGAGCAAAAAAATATTTCTAAGATGAGCTGTTACAATTCATGAAAATTTGTATGTGTAGTCATAAAAAGTTGACCTAAAAATAGTTTTAGAAGGGGAAATAAGTTAGTATAAAACTTTATTTCAGCTAGGGTTAAAAAATAAGATACACTGAACACACATTAAAAATTATAGCATAGTTTAAATATTTCAATTACTATCAATACATCAAGAATCAATAATGCACAGAAATCAGCAGGAAAATCTTAAATTACCAGGTGATGATCTTGATATTCACCTGATAAAGCTGTGGGTTTGATAGCAGTTTTTTGGGGGAGGAACTGTAAAATTCAAACAAGCAAAAGCAGCAAGATAATAAAAAGAAGGTTTGAACACAAAATGTGCAAATCTTATGACTTAGCATGATCTTTTTTAGTTTAATATACAACATACGATCTGTCGTTATTTAGTCTGAATCACCTATCAGAGAAAATGGGGACAGAACGGTTCTTTATTTACTCCAGATTTACTGTAACAATAAATATGTTTTGTGTGAACTGATATTTCTTCAGCTTCTAATTGAAAATAGATTGAAATTTTTAGGCAAACTGTCTCTTACACAATACAGACAACCCCCCAAAGGACAACAGAACCTACATTTGAATGGAGAAAAAATTTAGATGTCCTCCAGTCCATGCAAAACTTGAACATATTCACACCATCTCAGCTGAACAAACAGCACAGCATAGCCGTTATTCCTCATGTTTCCCTGAGTTTCTCAGCCTCAAACCCACTGTACTTTCTGGACTGTAATTTGTTGGAAAAACACAAATACTACATTTTCCTTTCTTTGAATATGTCTACTATTAATGCATAAAAGTATGTTTTATTACAAATTGACAATCATAACAGCAATTATTTAAAGCTTTTGTATTCACTCTAAATTTTGCTGCATAATGTTTGCAAATTAGAAGAACATTTATCCTAAAAAATACGATTTCCTTCTCTCTTCTAGGATATTGTATTCTATGCCATTTAGCCTTATGATAAAGAAAGACTCTGCATCGAATACTCGCCATGTATAAATCAGCACGCTCATTTATTTCAACTTTTTTCTGAGGGTCTATATGACTTTGGCTTCCAGGGAAGAAATCCTTTCCATGGAATAATTTTCAAAACTAATATTTACATTCTGTAAAATACATATGATATATGTGAGAAATATTTTGTCTTAACTTCATTTTAAATACAGTCAGCTGAAAAATTAGTACCAATATTTCATAATTATATACTCTTCCATACTACAGAATTTTTCTTCATGGCTGCATAATTTTGCAGTGAAAGCAGAAAACTTTATTGTTTGTAAAGTATGCTTATACAAAGCCAACAGTCATAAGCTTTGCTCTTTTCCATTACAAGAAAATAGCAGCACTGATTAAATGGTACATTCTGAAAGTGGAAGGTTAATCCAGTGGAAATCTACTCTAATGAAAAAAGGTTCAGTCTTCACAAAACAGCTACAGATGTAAACCTTGAAGTATGAAATTTAGGTAGAAACTCAAAATGTAGAAATGTGCTGGAATATGCAAAAATCACTATTAAATAAGTAATATCTATAAATTATATATAATTAAATTCAGCTATTAAAATATTTCTGCTCATTTCTGTGAGAAGCAATCTAATATTAAACTATACCAGGCACAGTGAAAAAAACTGTAAATGTGTTATATTGGACATTTTTAATCAAATAAACTTTATTAGATCTTAATGTCTAAGTTGTAGGATCCTTATCTTCTGTTCATTAAGCTTCTTAAAATATATTGATTTTAAGGAATGTTTTGTCTGAAGACTTCTGAGTAATATAGGAATAACTAATATAAAACTGAAAATTATTTTAACCTTTACATTGGTGTTAATGGTTGTAGGTGTTAGTTGAAATAAATTGAAAATCTAATTGAAGGTGTTAAAGTACAGCTAGACTTCCATTTTCCCCTATGCTTAAGAAAAAATTCCCATGCAATAAGATGTTCTTCTTGTATAGTTCCAGAGCTTACCAGTGGGATGTCAATTAACTGTTTTGCTCAATTGCAATTATTTCTTTTGTTGTACATATTTTGTTAGTGTAAGTCTTGACAAATTCTGGAACCAGTTTATTGGTTGAAATGAATTATTATATTCTGTAAGAAAAAAAAATATTGAAGAATCTGCACATGTTTCTACTGTTGATTCTTATTTCCATTGGTCCTGAACAGCTGGAATAAAGATACCTCTGTTGGAAAGGTGGCACAGAACATTCAGATCACAGAAGTAACTATTTAGTTTCTGCCTCTGAAAAATTGTTAGCTTGGTAGCTAACAATTTTCTGTCTAATTCGAAAATTGAATCCTTCTGTCTTCTTACCTGAAAGTTATTATAGCTAAATCTTTGGCCAGCATGGGTCACTGTAGCTCTGTTACCCTTACTTCCATTTCCATCGCTGAAGAATTCAGTTCTTTTTGTTGAAACTGAGGTAGACATACATAAATTATTGTTTTAATAACTCCTTTTTCTCAAAGCTTCACATATAGAAATACTAACTCTTTGGTTTTGCTACATATTTCACATTTTTAAATACTTCCTTTTTTTTCTCATATATACTCTGCTTCATATAAGAATAGTGTAAGATATGGAATAGTCACTTGATCTCTTTATAACCCCTTTGTGATGGTGGGACAGTTTACTCATCTGTTTGGCCACTTATAAATTATGAAATCTTCGAGACTGATGTAATTTATGAGCATCATCAAGGCTTACAGTAGCAGATAATAAGATATGCAGCAAGACACTAGCTTTGGATGTAATACTGGTAAAATATGAACAGAAGAGTGACAAATACTTTCATAACTATACTGGGTTTTGATTGTATGGATAAGATCACACACTAAAACTCTTACTTCAGATTTAAAAATTTTTATGAGCTTCTGTAAGGGAAAAGATAGTAATAAAAGATGGCAAAGCATAAGGAGTGTCCAAGGTAACAGAACAGTCACCTACTATTTTCAGCAGTTTTGCCAGGCCCAGTATAGACCTGGGCTACAAAAATATATAGAAATGGGCTACAGTTAAAAAATGACTATGAATCTTTTTAGGATACAGTGGTGAATATCAAACTGAGTTGAAAATGGTGATACTGACTTAAAAGTCAACGATTTCCCTTCTTCTATTGGGCTGGATGTAAAACCTCTACCAAAAGTCGCATAAGGACAATACAGTAGCATGATTTTGTGCTGTTGCATAATGAAGGAAAAAAAAAAAAGCCATTAATAATGAATTAGAAGTCCTACTTCCAAAGTTTTCATTATTTTAATGGGTCATTATAACAATTATAACTCATGCTACAGTCCTCATATGGACAAAACTTTCTTAATTTTAAATTACATTTTTATCTAAGAAAAGGTTACAAGGTAAAGCCAAAATTTTTCAACATTTATGCATCATTATATTAACTATAAATTATTCTGTTGTCATATGGAAGAAGAGAATGTATGTAAGCCTCACACTTAGCCAAATTTTCATTCCTGATTTGTTCAATCAAATCAAAAATAACTACTCTGATTTCATGACTCATCACTATGAAAAGCAGTTCTAATATCACAAACAAGAAATTATGTTACTGCTGTATGAATCATTGGTAGTGTTTGCAGGTCATCACATGTTTATTTATTTTTATTTCTACGGTGTACATTAGAAGTGTTACCAGTTATGTGAAATATTAGAATAAGGACACACAAAAAATGGGAAATAGTATAGGACTAGTTGAAGTAAAGTGTGTCTGCATCAAGCACTGATGGCTGAACTGATTTCAGAACATGAAGTACTTTACCTATAGCATATATGTCAGCATAATATACTGCACCACCATGTTGAGAGCAAGGCTTAGTAACTGTGTTATCATCATAACAGCTAGTGTATTTCAGTGACCTAGGCTATCATTTTTGTGTTATGCTGTATTCTGTGGACAAATCAGCCTGTCTGGATCTCACAGAGGATCTTAGTAAAGTGTCCCATTTCATGTGTAGTCAGAGATGGAAAGAGAAGGTACAGATTCTTACATTAATTTACATCCTAAAACCACAGGATTAAAAGTGCTTTTTGAATGGTCTAAGCACATAATTCCCCTTAGAGATTATGAAAATCTTCACATATCTACATAGATATATGTTACCTATCAACATATTTATGGATCTATATATCCTAAATGTGGTTCCAAGTTACAAAAAATACTTGACTAGATCTAAGCAGTTCAACAGACACTAACAGCATCAGTCTTTAATCTTATTTTTTTAAAAAAAATAATTCGCTAACCTGGGAAGTCAGCACTTTGTAGTTTAGATTTAGGATTAGGATATGTGTGGATTTATTTGTTGGCATTTACTATTATTATTTATATATCTTTATAAGAAGAATTGAGTGCAATGATCACAGATATGCTTTTAAAGTACCATTTAAAATAAATAATTCTTATTGTTTTATTCAGGTACTGCTCAGTGACTCAAATCATGAATTCATGCTAAGTTCTGCCTAACCATATAATGTGAAAAGGAAGGAGCAAAGTTCAAATACTAGCTATTTCTTAACTATAAACGATGTTAAATCTGAGAAAGCCATGGATGATTCAGTGATGCCAAAACAGCACAGAGTAACTGCTCAGAAACTAATATTGTCTTCAAGCAGCAAAGATATTTATTTCATGCAGCGTTGAGGAGCTAGCCGATTCACAGACCGGACAAACCAGCTCCAGAAGTTTTCAGTGAAAAGTCAGGTAATTTATATAGTTTTCCTGAGAGGTTACAACATCTTTACATGCATATTCATTTGGTTTTGACACCTAATCATTCTATTCATAATAGGTGGGATCTAGGTGGAATAAACCTTTCAACTTTCTTTGTTCAGCTATTTCCTGACTCATGGTCTCCTTATCTCCTTCAGATGCCCAGCTTATCTTCTCTAATTATTCAGAGTAATTCCTTTACTTTAACATTGTCAGTGAAGCCTTTTCTAATTATTCAGAGTACATTCCTTTCTCAACACAAACAGAGCATCACCGGGAGCATTGTACCAAACCCATCCTGGCTAATCTTTTTAAGACCTCGCTCTGTTTCATCAGTTCTAAAATCATCTTTGATCATTCCACTTCAGATAATGAGATTCCAAATTATGGTACAACTAATCAGCATAGCTTCAATGGTATTTTTGTGAAATATTAAGTGCAGAAGAAAGTTACAGGTAGCAGATGATGTTTGAAGAATAAATTATTACTCCTATGCTAGTAGCTGTTCTCAATTACATCGATAGCTCTTAAATTGTAGTGTGTGGTAAATCTGATAAACATTAAATACATTCGTAGTGGGTTGACCCTGGCTGGATGCCAGGTGTCCACCAAAGCCACTATCACTCCCCTCCTTAGCTGGACAAGGAGGGAAAATATAAGGAAAGGTTCATGGGTCAGGATAAGGACAGAGAGATTGCTCAGCAATTACCATCATGGACAAAACAGACTCCACTTGAGGAAATAAGTTTAATTTCTTAGCAATCAAATCAGAATAGGATAATGAAAAATAAACCCAAATCTTAAAACACCTTCCCCCCACCTCTCTCTTCTTCCCAGGCTTAACTTCATTCCTGATTTTCCCTACCTCCTTCTCCTGAGCAGCGAATGGGACAGGGAATGGGGGTTGCAGCTGGGTCATCACATGTTGTTTCTGCTGCTCCTTCCTCCTCACACTCTTCCCCTGCTTCAGTGTGGCATCTCTCCCACAGCAGACAGTCCTCCATGAACTTCTCCAATGTGGGTCTTTCCTATGGACTACAGTTCTTCATGAACGCCAGTGTGGGACTCTTCCACAGGGTGCAGTCATTCAGGAACAGACTGCGTGGGTCCCCCATGGGGTCATGAGTCCTGCCAGCAAACCTGCTCCAGCCTGGGCTTCGCTCTCCATGGGGTCACAGATCCTGTCAGGAGCCTGCTCCAGTGTAGGCTTTCCATAGGGTCACAGCATACTTTGGGCACATGCACCTGTTCCAGCATGAGGTCCTCCACAGGCTGCAGGTGGATATCTGCTCCACTGCTAACCTCCATGGGCTGCAGGGGCACAGCCTGTCTCAGCATGGTCTTCACCATGGGCTGCAGGGGAATCTCCGCTGTGGCACCTGAAGCACCTCCTCCCCTTCCTTCTTCACTGACCTTGGTGTCTGCAGAGTTTTTTCTCTAGCATACTCTGAATCCACTCTTCTGGCTGCTGTTGCACAGCGGTTTTCCCCCACCTCTTAAATATGTTAGTACAGAGGGGCTACCAGCATCACTGATTGGCTTGGCCTTGGCCAGCAGTGGGTCCATCTTGGAGCCGGCTGGCATTGACTGTTGTACATGGGGAAGCTTCAGGCATCTTCTCACAGAAGCTGCCCCTGTACCCCTTCCTTACCAAAACTTTGACACACAAACCAAATACATTATAAAGCTGCTGTAAATGTGGAACATCCTTTGACTTACTCTTATGACCACAGTATAAACTATTTTTTACTTCTTTCACATGCTTATTTCCCTCTGCATTTACTGGCACAAGCATCTCTTAATGTTGCAACCCCCTCCATTATCACACAAAGTTAAAGCCAAGTTTGATAGAGGTAAGTCTTGCAATTAGTTCCATTGCCTTCAAAGTAGACATATTTCCATGTATTGTGATGTGCATAATAATTTGATAACTTAAAATGACAAGGAAGTAGTTTAGCAAGTTTTAGAACTTGCCTGAAGTTATGTTTCACTGACAATATATAGCCTTATATTTAATACACTATTTCCTGTGTATAGTGCCTAAACTAACATTTACAATATGGCGATAATGTTAAAATCTTTCATATATAATGCATCTCTCTACTTATGCTATCTATTTACATGTGACTATGCCTTACTAACAC
This sequence comes from Falco naumanni, assembly GCF_017639655.2. NCBI lineage: Eukaryota > Metazoa > Chordata > Aves > Falconiformes > Falconidae > Falco > Falco naumanni. The sequence goes on from NC_054055.1 coordinate 53,362,822, forward strand.
TGTTTCTTCACAATTTCTGACCAAACCATCATCCTTCTTGTCTCAGTTCCACAAAACTTTTTCACATTGTCTCAGAAAAAAACCCATAATTTATCTGAAAATATGACTGATTTCTATAACACATATATATTGCACAGAGAGCAGCTCACAACTCAAACGCTTTTCTGATACTGAAAGTGATTGTAAATGTCATTCTAATAAGATAATGTTAAACTCATGTTGCTGTCTTCAAACATGAGGAAGTATACTCCCTAGAGCTAGAAAAGGAGGCAGGATCAGGTTCTCCAGTAGATGTGAAATCTCATTAAATGTCTTATTTGAATGTTGGACGTTGTTGTGTGATTGTACACTGAAAAACATGATGAGCTGTTCTCACAAAATATCAGCCTCATATTACAAAAACATTAAACCATAATATTATTCTACCAAATCACTGTTGTCTTAAATCATAAGGATCATAAAATCAGCCTGTTATAGAAGTCTGGGTTTGGTTGGTTTTTTTCACATCTGTCTTAATATTTCTCAAGAATGGATGTTCTATGGGATTAACTGTAAAGAAAAATATATATGATATTGTTGTCATGCTGTTTTGCTTATGTGATTTCAATCAAATCAGGATCAAAGACTTTTATTGTTTTATTAATGACAAGCAATTAATGAGGAATTAGTGAAATCTATATTCAGAATCAATATAAACAATACAACAGATAATCCACAATAGTTGTGGCTCCTCCCAATTTCTTGTGTCCCTCCAGCCTACTTGCTGACAGGGCCTGAGAAGATGGAAAGTCCTTGACTTAGTATAAACATTACTTAGCAACAACTAAAAACATGAGTGTGTTATCCACATTGTCTCATACTAAGTCCAAAACATAGATTGACTAGCTACTGAGAAGAAAGTTAACTCTAGCCAACCTGAAACCAAGATAACTGTAAAATAAGACAAGATTATAGTTCATTAGCTGACCTGCAGAACAGCTTTCACAGGCTGAATTCTCTTGACACTGGTTAGGCTCTGGTGAAGACTTGCCATGTCTTTCCTTCTTTATTCTCAGTCTCTTCTCCCCTCTTGCTCCCAGTTGTGCACCTCTTTCCCTGAAGTGCTGTTATTTCTGTGTGTCCAAACCATAGCCAGGGAAAAATTTGACAGTTTAGGAGTGGATGAACAGGCATATCATCCTCTGAGTTGTTCCTGGCCTTTTGTTATTTGACAGTGTAGATACACCTGGTGAGACCCTTTGACTGACAGCTCTGAAGGGTCAGTGCTTATATCTGCATTCATTGAAGTGGAAAATAACTGCATTACATACTGTGGAGCCCTTTGCGCCCATGTTTCAGACACTGTCATCCTTCCTCTCTGTGCCTTTCCTATCCAGCCTATGTTCAATCAATCCCAGCAAGATGAGTATTCTGGGATGGTTGTTTATTAAAGCCAAACAAAAGCAGGTTACTCTAAGCTGTATTAGGTCAAGTTATTCATGGTCGCTAAATTGATTTTTTCAGCTGTTAAGACTTAAAATATTTATGATCGGAAAGCAGTATTTGATGTCTTATTAATTTAGCTGCATTGTATTAGATAGTTCAGCACATTTAAAGAAAGAATAAACTGTCATCTGTGTGAAGGCAAAAAGCATTTCAGACATAGTGATTTACTGAAACATCACTCACAGTTTTATAACTTTTTCAACACAGGACTTTTTAGTGTATTCTGTGTTGAATGAATAACTACCAAAATAAAATGCATTACTCAGCAAATGGCATACACTCTTTAGTGCTAAATAGAGACTGTATGGTTGTAGGGTATTTTCCATCAACATATTTTGTATTGCAAGTGGCAGCTTTTCAAAAAGATGTCATGTTTAATTTTTAAATTATTTGACAATCTTAATATTAACATGTACTGGAAGGAATTTGAAGCCTGTTATGCCTGTCCACTTATGGGTGACTTGACTTAGGCTGCAGTGTCAGATGCATCAGAAACAAAGGAAAGTGTTTTTTTTTTTTTTTGTGGTTGGGGTTGTTTGTTGTTTTTACTTTGGTGTGGGGTTTGTTTTTTTTCCCCATAAAAAGGGTTTTTCTTTTGTTTAAGTACATTAGCTGGAATAACTAAGTGCTTGGACAGATGCCATACCATTTCATTAAGCATTTCTTAGTACTAGTACTCTTTAATCCATTGTGTCAGCTATAAACAGCAAAAGATATTTGGAAAAGCAAATGAAAGCATAAACTGTAGCTGCAGTTGAAACACTTTGTTTAAACTTTTCTAGTAGAGCTAAGAAAAGTGTGCCTTTGCAAATTTGGAAAATCATTTGCATTTCAAAAGAAAAACAAACTATAGCAATACATGAGAAAATAAACTTCAGAAAAAGAAATCTTTCAGAAAGATTGTTTTGTTTTAGTTTTTCTATGCCAAAATCTGTCTTTTCAGCTCTTTTTCCTCATGTTCCCAGTTTCTGCTAGTCTCCTTCATAAGTGGCATAAATTTGGTCCCCTCAGCTTTCCTTCTCAAAAGTTACTTTCTGAAATTCCTCAAACAGCACTTTCACTCAACTTCCTGAAAATCCCTTTATGTACCCAGCTCGTTTTCACTTTGCTGCCTTCCTGCTCCCATAACTACATTTTAGTCATTGGTTCACCAGTTTCATCCTGTGACTCCTAGTGATACATTCTAGATGATTTGGTTTCAAGCCCAGTTGTCGGGTCAAAAGGATGGGTGGCAAGGAGGCAATTCATTTGCAAAGCACATGCCAGGTGTAGTGAGCTTCCAGCAGCCAAGAGGCAGAGAAAGTTGGATTTACTGCAGGCAAAAATTCTGTTCCACTTCTTCTGTCAGTTGCTGGACACCAGTTGGTCTATCTGACTTTACAACTAAGAGACTTTAAGAAGAGCTAAATATCACCCATTAACTCCGGGGAAGTTGATTTTTCCCTAGAGCAGTCAGAAGTGAGCTGGAACTCAGAAGATTCTGTTCTCTTGCATACTGTATTTGCTACTTGTGTTGGAAGCTAGAGTGGCAAATTTAAAGAAACTGGAGAAACAATTATTCTATTCTGCCTTTTATATCCAGTGGGATGAGATATGCAGTCCACAGGATAATTTATCTGTAGGGCTAGGTAGGTAACTAAGATAGATCAGACTAAATTCGCCCTTATTATGCCATATTATTTTCTGCATTGAATACAAAAGAACACAAGGGCAGTCTTTTCAAATATTGTTGTTTACCTCTTAGACATCAAGACACATGTTGCAACTGAATCAGCTAGCGAATTAGAGTTCACTCTGATAGGAATGTTTAGATGAATGATAACTCAGTCCAGTTTCCAACTTCAAAGTAACACTGCTGGACTAATATTGACAATAGGCATCACCAATTGCTATCACTATCTATTTGAAGCAATCATTCTTTGATGACTGTATCTTACATCAGCTGAGAGTACCCAGTACCATGGAATAGATGCTGTGTAGTTACATCTGATGGCTACAGACCTTGTCATGTTCTTAGTCACCAAATGCAAATTGGCCAAATACGAGACCTCTTTGACAAGAAGAAACAGAGCTGAAGTGACCAGACTCTCTTCCCCACGATTCTTGTCATAATTGCTTTTTTTATGCTCCTGGCTCCTTCCCCAAAAGAAAGGGAAGGTTATTTTCTTCTCCTAACATAGTTCAGCCTATTTTGGGGCCTAAGCGTGGTCCAGAATGTCAGGCATCTTTCCTACTTCTGCATCATTTGCTTTTGTCTTGCAGATTTTACTGCTTGTACATGTTTTCCAGTTCTACTTTTGAGCAATTATACCACAACTTTTCTTTTGCTTATTTTCCATTAGGTGTTACTTAAATACTTAGTTTTAACTATACTACAAAATGTCAATGCACTGCTGCTGTACATGCTTTTTCGGCGTGCATCTTTCAGGGTTCAAGGCAAACAAACACTCTTTATCCTTTCCTCAGTTTGCAGTCTGTTCTGCTTTCTGAGTGCAACAGGCCTCTATTTTGGCTGCTAAGGTGACACAAATCTACTTCCATCTCCAAATATGGCAGTGAACCATAAATTTTGAGAATAAAGTATTTCACTGATATATTTTAGAGATAAGCATATCTAGCCCTGTAAAAAAAAAAAAACAAAACCAAAAACCCTAACAAACAACAAAACAAAACCCCCAAAACCAAAGCCCAAACCCCCCAAAACAACCGAACTACAACCAAAGATAAACTTCCCTATGAGTATATATTCTGTTTCTGCTCTTTCTAGGTAACTTAATTTGGAACCCATGATACTCAGGCAAATTAACAAAGACTTCATACAACAGCTACCTGCACGTCAAAACTGGGAACTGGGACTATTTGTTTCCTTCCCCTACATAAATTAGCTTCTTCAGCAATCAATAACAGTTTTCCTAGCAAAGGTATTCTTTAGCCACTTTAGACAACTGAAACTTTGTGTCAGCTTGTCATTAATTGGTCTGTTGTCACTGAGATGTGACAGGTCACATTACTCATATTACCATAGGATCTGTTAGATAGGGCACTATACCATATAACCTACCCTGTCTCCTGCAGAGCATACCGGGCAGAACTTATATGGACTGATCAAGCTGTAGCAAAATCCTGTCGTTTTGATATTGCTCTGGCTCCTGTGGTTCAAGAATTTTAGCTGACAGCAGGAAACCAGCTCCTTTCTACAGCTCCTGTGGAGTCCTGCTCAATGGTCTGGCAACAGAGTAGCATCTTCAATAGATTTCCCTGAAAGTGTTTGTTGCTGACAACTTGCCTTTAGCTGTCAAACTGTAAAACTGCCTCCACCTACGTGACCGACCAGCCAAATACATTTAGGATTCTATTTATAAAAGGGCAGAATTTAAAATAACAAATGTACTTTTTCTCTGTCTAGACGTAACCACAGGAAGCATGAGATACGACAAAAAATTATGCAGCCTGTGTCACGGCTCTTAACAGATGCACAGGTGCACTTGGCAAGAACCTTTTAGTGAAAGCCATAGTGAAACCACACACAATTTAATTTTCACCTGCACTTCTGGTAAACATCTGTGAACTGCTGACACATATTTGGAAGAAATGGCAAGGAATTTGATTTTTTTTGAATGAACGTGAATCCTTTGCTCTGTGAATAGTGCTGTCATTTGAGACTTTTAGCAGCTTTGCACCAAATGGTACTGACATCTTCTGTGCTTTTAGAATAAGAAGCATTTTATGATTCCAACAGAATTTATTCACACTTGAACATGTTACATAGAATAATAAGAATAAAAGCATGTGATGACTGAGGGAAGATACAGTTTAGGAAGAAAAAATAATAAACATTTCTGTAGACCTTGATTCACCTGTATTCTTAAAATATTAGAAGTCTGCAGGGAGATAGACTTTTGTGTTTCGGGTGAGGATGCAAGCCTTGGCCATATGCTAACTTCACTTTTAAAGCTCTTTGTCACTGATCAAATATTTCTTTAGTATAGAATTCTCTTCTTTGGGCAAAAATGGCAAATAACTTTTCAAAACAGAAGTGCTTCAAATTATTTTGAAAAGGAAACTCTGAATTCCTCACTGAACAATCAAGTAGGCAAAACCACAGTGAACATTTATAACCTAACTGACAGGCATCAGATGTTAAGTATCTGATTTATGCTATTTGCACAGAGTGTCTCAGGATATTGTCTTTAGGAAAAACTTATCTGAAGAAGGAAGAAAACCAGTATATCTGACTTGAAATACAGATATCCCTTTTAAATCATGAAAGTTAATATTAATTACACCCTAGAGGTTTATTCTAAGTATTTTTATACACTTTTTCAGAGCAGCTCAAGATGGGAGATTTGTGCCAAACAGGTTAGTCTACATAATTTTATTGGATGTCAGCATTTCCAAAACAGTCATTCATAAAGAAATCCACCTGCAACCACATAAACAAAATAGTTCTAATCGATATATTGTGCCACTCTCTAAGTTCAGTCCTTCTACCAAATCCCAGAAAAAAAGTTACTTTGAGAAAGAAGGATCATACTAAGTAGAGATGTCTTGTAAAAAAAATTATACAATCTGGAGTGTCAGGATTTGGATATGTTTTGCACTAGCTTGGGAACAGAAATAAATACAAAGTTTTTGTCATTTTGTGCATGTTTATCTGAAATTAAGTCAATAATGATTCACAGCAATGCAATAAAAAAGTCCTGAAAAAATGTTAAGGAAAGGATTTAAACAACATATTTTTTATTAGTTAAAGCATATGTTGTAACAAAACAAAACAAAACAAAAAAAACCCCATCAAACCAACCAAACCAAAAAAACCCAAAAAACACCCCCCAAAACGATATTTTATCAGATTTCAGAACTCTCCAACCAAAACAACAATCTTTTTTAAAACAACTTATTTTGATAGTGATGCTTCCTCACTATAAAATGGCTTTGTGATTGAAGTTCTTTCTAACCAGCTCTAAAAATGACCCCCCTGTTTAATTAAAATAGTTTGCTATTATGGTTTTCTGCTAGGCTGTATTTTAAAATACTATATATTAGGGTGGATGTTTTAAATAATGTTAGCTTTTTTTCCATAAAATCTGGTTGTATAACAGCCAGTTTTAACATACTTCTAAATATTTAAAATTATTTTTTTAAAGTCATTAAAGTTTAATTTCTGTTTATTCTATTTTTACTTTACATCCTCAGCTTCTGCAAATCTATCACTTGTGCTTATTCCCAGTTACTTGTATTAAATATTACATATATGTATGTATGTATGTATGTGTATTTTTATTTATCTTTCACATTCCAAGGCTATTTCAGACATTCTGTTTCTCATTATATTCCCTTCTGAATTTTTCCCCTTTTGTGATAGATATCTTTCTACTTTGTGAAGATTTTTCTTATGTCTCAATCCAGATTTCTAAGCAGGGCACTTTTCTGACAATTCAGTTTGTCACTGGAACAATTAATATACTGACATTAATGGATACTCTCTCCTTTCATAATTTCCATATCCCCTATGTCTTAATCTTGTTCTTTGACTGCTCTTTTTTGCACATTTTTTCTTTGCTGTCCTCCATTCCTCTCTATTACCTCCCTTGCTTTCCCCCAGTTTTGTTTATTTTCTCTTTATCTTACATTTCTTGTATCTTACATTATTCCTATTTTATCTTCATCTTTTTATTCCCATTCCTCTACTCATCTCATTTTTCAAAAAAGCAGCAAAGCCTTTGCTTTTTTTGGACTTAGCTCCCAAACAAGCAAATTTAGTGAATTAAGTCAGAACTCTCTCTTCTCCTTCTTTGTGATAGATATTCCTTTATTCACTAGCTCCAGGGACTGGAGTGAAAGTGGAGAATTTTTCTGCTCTGTTGTTAATAATAAGAAAAGCAACTTTTCAGAAAGAAAGAAAACAATACAGATAAGTGCTCAAAGGACTCTTACTCAATAAATGTGATGCTATAGGACTGAACGTAGGAGGTAGAAATAGAGGTGAAGTACCCACTGTTTTAAACAGTAATTTTCACCTATTCTATAGTGTAACATATACTACATTTTTAATTTTACCAACATAAACATGAAATTTCAAAGTAATTGCTATTTCTAGGCTTTTTTTGGGTGTTTTTGTGGGCTTTTTTGGTTTGTTTTTTTGGTGTTGTTTTTTGTGTATGTGTGTTTTGTTTTGTTTTGGTATTTTTTAAATCCATAAAAGACAATCAGGTAATAAGAAAGTTGCTTTGCTTTTTGTTAGGGCATGCAAGCAGATGACTAGACCCTGATGTAAGTTTTAGCTAACAGAACAGATCATGAAAAACTGTTAGATGTGACTTTAGACATGGCTGGACATTACAAGGAACAGAGCAAGAAGCTGACCAATACTGATGTGAGAGATAGCTAGATAACACAGATAGTTCAGGGGGTGATATGCAAAAGACAGCTGAACTTTAAGGGGAGCACTGGGGGTCTGCTGAGGAAAAGAATCAGAGATTCTTTACAGATGGGTGATGCTGGCAATTATACTAAATGTTTCTGCTCAAATTAATGTTCCAAATGATACTTTTATTATCTAGCAGACATAAGAGTGAGGATAAGGAATCTGAACTGAACTTAGTCTTAATGGAAAAGAGAAAGGATAAACTGACTTGCACAAGATCTAGAACAAGCTCTTGTGGGTTATGGGGAACCAAACAGACAAACCCCCTTTGTTTCATGAGGCTCGACATAGACATGAAAGTGACCTTAGGATTCCCACTTATGAATGCAGCTATGAAAAGAAAGAACAAGCTTTCTTTCCTAGGGGGGAAATAATTCCTTATTGCTTTGTTTAGTTAGCACCATCTCAACTGATGAAAAGGCACTATATGGACATTATGTTTTCATCCTTCAGCTGAAATGAAAATAAAGATAGAAAAGAAATCAGAATCAGAAGTGACATAGCTCAAGACATGTTGAGTGAGACAAAAGAAGCAGCAGCACTTACCCACCAGGACAAGATTCAGCTTTACATCAGGAGAAAACCAAATCTAAAATGACTGGAAAAGGGCACTAACAAAACAGAAATTAGTAAATGCAAAAAAAACAACTAGCTCCTTCTGTGCCTCCCTGATGGTTCTTCAAAATTTTAAAAATTTTAAAATACCTATTCTCACTTCATTAAACATATGCTTGTATTTACAGATATTTCTTCACAGCAGAAGCCACATCATAGAATTACAGAATCATAGAATCCTTTGGGTTCTCTGCTATGAGCAGAGACATCTTCTACTTTCACTCAAAGCTCTGTCCAACCTGGCCTTGAAAAATTGCAGTGATGGGGCATCCACAGCTTCTTTGGGCAACCTGTTCCAGTGCCTCACCACCCTAATCATAAAAAATTTCTTCTTCATGCCCAGTCTAAGTCTACACTCCCATTTAAAACCATTTCCACTGTAGCTCACTACAGGCCTTGGTAAAAAGTCTCTGCCTTTACTATAAGCCCCCTTTAAGTATTGAATGGTTACACTAAGATCTCCTCAGAGGCTTTTTTTTTTTTTTTTCTCCAGGTTGAACAACCACAACTCTCTCAGCCTTTCTTCATAAGAGAGATGTTTCAGCCTTCTAATAAGTTTTGTGGTCCTCCTCTAGACTCACGCCAATAGGTCCATCTTTTCCATGCTGGGAGTCTGCAGAGCTGAACGCCATATTCCAAGTGGGGTCTCATGAGAGTGGAGTAGAAGGGGCAGAATAGCCTCCCTCAAACTGCTGGCCATGCTGCTTTTTATGCAGCCTAGAATGTGATTAGCTTTGTGGATTGCCAGTGCAATTTTCTGGCTCCTATCCAATTTTTCATCCATCAGTACCCCCAAGTATCTTCTCTTATGTCAACTGTTTCTTTTCTTTGCTTGTCTTGCTTTGCTTTGTTTCACCTTGCCTTGCCTCACCTTGCAACTCCTTGCCTTACCTCACCCAAAAAACCTCAAAATCTTTAGTTAGTGAACAGCATTTCATGCTTCAACTTCTGTCATCAAATTCATTTAAATATTAGTTGATGTAATCTGACACACATATATGTCAGTGTTTCATCTTCCTTTCCTTATTTTCCTGAAAGAAAAAGTTTTACATGCTATATTCAGTCTATTTGTGTGCTTTTCTTCAGGAGGAAGGAAGACATACAAAGATGTTTAATCAAAAGACTACTGTTTCTTATTAATTTTGTTTCATTTGGGGTTTTGTTTGGGGTTTTTTGTTTGTTTGGTTGGTTGGTTGGGTTTTTTTTTCCCTTAAATGAAAGTATTGTCTGTAATGTTTGCAGTGAATCATAAATGCCTTCTATTTGTTCACTCACACTTAGACAACTGTGTGTGATTTGGTGTTTTAACATTCAGTAGTACTAAACACCCTTCATAGTCTGTCATTTCATTAGTCTTCATGGGTGCTTCATCCTTCAGCTGAAATTAAAATAAAGATAGAAATTTGGAGTGACTTGGGAATACGCTTCAAAGTTTGATAGGCTTTTTTGGTTGGTTGGTTTTTTTTGTGTAATGATTTTTTTCTTTTTTTTTCCTCCTCCCCTCCCTTTCCTGCAGGATATGATGTTGGCACATGCTTGTTTTAAAGATTTTCTCCCTTAAATTTTTATCCTTTCACGTTTCTAATGTAACATCTTCACAACTGTGTGCCATATCAACACATATAATGGGAGTTATGGTTCCTTTAATTCCTTGCCCACTGTCAAGATGGCCTGCATGAGTTTCTTGGGAACATCAACTGCTTTCCACAAAGGTCACTCACTATTCTTCTTCCAGCTTTTCAGTAGCAGAAAGTATTAGTAAGAATAATGCATTCAGAGGAAAGGGACTTTTTTTGTATCCAAAAGTTAAACAGAAACATTTCTCACATTTGGCTAAAAGTGGACCCTTGCCACACACCTGTAATTGGATTCCCAGTGTCAGAACTGGCATTGATGCATGGAATTGTGACTTCCTCTGGGCCAAAATTAACCTGCCCTACCACACTATATTCACAGCTGTTACACTTCAATGGAATCAACAACACTGAACAAGGGTAAGCCTTATTTACACATCTGAATGATGATTTTGCTTTCAACATAATGTTCAGTAAAAGAAACATACTTAATTTCAGAAGTAGAGTTTGGATGCTCTCTTTTATCAAAGTTACAATGTGCTTATCTCAGACACTTCTTGAAATTATTTTCTGTTCTCATGAGAGCTTTGTGGGGTTTACTGTTTATTTTTGTTTAGGGTGGTTTTTTTTCGTTTGGGGTTTTGTCATAAGACCATAAGATAGGAGTTATTGAATACCTGCTATTGAACATCTTCAGCTCCAGATGTCCACATTTCTTCTTCCAAATTGTATTTCATGCTGAGTGGAATATTTTCATGAAAAGAAGATGTTAAATATCTCAAGATTAAAAATACTGCTGTAAAAGTGAAGGGTCTATTTAGCTTAAAATTTTGTGTAACATCGATAATGTGTTTTGGGGCAAGGGAAAGATTACTGGCCATTTTGTAATACTCATCACATTAACACCTAGATCTACATGTTTAATATTAACAACAGAATTAATCAACTAGTCATAGTATAGAAAGATTGCAAATAAAAAAAAAAAATCTTACAACTTTGAAGGAAATATTTTTTCCTTCATTGGGTAACATATTCTAGGATGAAGTTGTTGGGTTTTTTTCCCTTAGACTACTCACAAAGTAAAGTCTTAATTGGTGTGAATAAGGCTGACAGAAAAATGTCACCAAAAGGAAATATTTCTTCCTAAGAAACAACTATAGCATTCCAGTTAAAAAGATTTGTTTGCACATTTTTGGAATTGCAGATTGAAGAATTGCATATAAACTGAATGAAAGGGAGAAAAAAAAAACAAACAACCCAACCCGACCAAAAGAAAACCCCCATTATTTCAAAGTGTACACATCTCTGAAACCCAATTAAAATAATTGAAAGAGAAACAGTTCATATAATGATGCAACAGAATTTTCACCTCAAGAGAAGTACTTGAAATCAGTGTTCAGTCTAAACTGAAATGTATTCTTAGTCCTTAACATCAAGTTATTTTCTTGATATGAAGTTGTATATTCCGTACAAAGCAGTCTCTGGCCGTAAGACACAGAAGGACTGTTTAATAGCGAGGCAAGTTAGGAAGTGATTACAGCATATTTTAATAGCTATACAGAAGAATAGAGAGATAGGGGTTTGGGTTTCTTTTTTCTTTTCTTTTCTTTTCTTTTCTTTTCTTTTCTTTTCTTTTCTTTTCTTTTCTTTTCTTTTCTTTTCTTTTCTTTTCTTTTCTTTTCTTTTCTTTTCTTTTCTTTTCTTTTCTTTTCTTTTCTTTTCTTTTCTTTTCTTTTCTTTTCTTTTCTTTTCTTTTCTTTTCTTTTCTTTTCTTTTCTTTTCTTTTCTTTTCTTTTCTTTTCTTTTTACATTACCCATGACACCCAGAAAGGTCTCTCCAAAGTAAATTAAAAATAGGAAAAACAATATTAAACCAAGATTAATGGGAAGTGTTAGGTCATTTAATATCAAAGAAAGCTCTCATTATGGCCCAGCAGTAGAATAAAACCTTTTCAAAATAGAAATATTTAGTCATTATGATAAACAGTAAATGACATGTTTTTTCATTTGTTGAACAGAACAAATTCACAAAAACATAGAGGACAGTGACAGAAAAATGGCAAGAGAGCACATATTTCCCCTAATGTTCATCTCACCTGGTCTGACAAATACTCATAATTTAACAACATTTCTATTTGTTCCAATTTTGAACTATTCTTAAATTTGGAAGCGTTTCATGATTTTTTTTTTTTTTTTTTTTTTTTTTTTTTTGGTCTCCTAAACTCTCCTTTGGGGCTTTTATTTCCCCCCTAAATTTCAAGCCAGTGGATAGAAATAGTCACTTTCAAGCAGCAGTTTGTCTCATTCTAGGACAATATATGAATCAGGGAAGATGAACACCATCTTCAGTGTCCAGATCTCTCCAGCGGTTATAAACAGAATTTAGAAATTGTTGATCAGGCTGAAGTGTTTAACTTTTAGATACATAAAGTTCATTGAGATACATCTTCCTTCATGAACTCAAGCTAACAAAGCAACCATAAAAGAGAAAGCAGAAAACCATATCAGCATATCAGGGAAAGGAAGCATTTCAACAGGCATAATTAATATTCCATACTCTGTACTTTCTACCTAGAAGAGTGATTTGAGTTGAATTGCAACAACATAGCTCAGTAAGTCAAACAGATTTTGTTTTAGCAAAATACCTTGCTAAGGAAACTTTGAAAAGTGAAAAAACAGTGGTCTATCTGCAAATGAAACAGTCATTCCATGATGTTGTCTCAATAGCAGCCAATACAAGCTTTGATATGAAAATGCGCATGCTCATTGACATCTCTAACTCCAGGAATACCACAGCTGGCAGCTGTGGATAGAATAAGAAACAAAAAGACTAGGAAAAAATCAAAATCTATTAGAAAGGACTAGCCAAAGACAGGAAGAAGACAATGCAAGAATAAAATAATTTTGTATGTGGAAGAAAACTACATTTTTATTCAGATAACATAGCATCAAGAATTTAAATCTGAAGTATGAACACAAAGACCTTATACATGAATATCTGTGATGCTTTCATGAAATTTGTTAAGCTGGATACTTAACCAACAGAAGAAAAAGACTGGTGAACAAACAGCGTTGACTAAGATTTTGAAGGCAGTGTAGAACTGAAAAAATAAGTAATAGACTGTTACTTGCTTTTAGAAGAGACTTACATTTCATCCAGCATCATTCCACCTGCAAGATATTCACAGGATTCTGTACAACGATGTTAAACTATTTTTACTCATAGGCTTTGATAACATGATATACATGCTCTGCCTTCACAGATGGTGTTTAATTCTAATCTTCTATTCTGTGGAAATAATGCCACAGAATGAAGATTTGCCTTGAGGTTCTCTCTGCAATATTTCATTGGCTGACCTCTCAGCCATTCACTTTATTTTAACAAGTAACAGAAAAGAGCTTCAGGCAACCTCTCTCCTGATATATATACCAGATGCCTGGATGAGAATAGACAAGCCTGCAGGATCATTGCTTTGATGCTCAGTATTTGACAATAATCTAAAATGTTAGTGTTTGGAAGATTATCCTACCATTTTATACCAGCAAGGGCACGAAGAAAACATAAATTGACTAACTTGATTGATGTGGTTGCTAAAGACTGCTTAAATTCTGTAGCTGTGCAGAATGATGGTTATAAATGCACCATGACAGGTTTTAGATGAAATAAGGGTTTTAATAGAACATTAAGTACATGCATAAGTGATAGTACTCACACTTATTTCCCTCCCTGTAATGTGACCAAAAAGTTGTTAGGATAACTACCCAATAGGGAGCATTTCAGTATACATCCTCTATGACAGAGGACATTTGTATGGAAGAAAGAAGTAAGAATGGCACCTTCTTGGCTCCAGAACACGAGTGGGGAGTTTTAGGTATAGCACAGGGTTTTTTTCTGCGTGTGGAAAAATGACTAAAGCTGTAATGTTAAAGAAATTTGTAGGGTAAAACTGCAGCTGTTACTTCCAGGATGGAATGCAGTTGGTATGCAGGGTATCTGCTGCTCAGTGTTCCCCAGGCAGCACAACCTGCAACTTTATCACATGTTAAGAGGAGCTGAGCACTGAACAGGGAGTGGAGTGGAGTGGAGTGGAGTGGAGTGGAGTGGAGTGGAGTGGAGTGGAGTGGAGTGGAGTGGAGTGGAGACACCACGGCCAGCCCCTGTTGTACTCTCTGCAGGAAGGGAAACTCAGTGGTACCACGTACTGATAAACTGCATAGTAGCTGTGGAGCAAGGAAGATAAAGGAAGATGTCAGCTGATAAGCCAGCAACTGTGGCAAAATTGCTTTCCTTGGATGAACTTAGCTCATTATCATCTCATTGTAATACCAAAGCACATCTCCATCTCAAAGCTACCTGCCTCCAAGGTACAACCACCCCTCTCTGAATATGTGATTTATATTTTTATTGACTGTACCATTAAAGGCAAAGTGAGAGAATTTTACACCTATCAGCAACAGAAGTAGTCACTCAAGCTCCACCTAGAAGCAATGACATAATATAAAAGTAAGTTAGGAAGGGGAGAAGTTAGAGGAGACTCCATTGTAATGGTTGGGATCAGTCAATGGGCCAGACCTGTCTTGTCTTGCACAGATATGTCTATTGGGGAAGAACTATACTGTACTCTCTGCATACTTAATGATTTAACTCTGGCTGGCTTTTATTAGTGATTAGATTCTGTTTGTATCCTGTTTAATGCTTGTTCTTGCAGTCAGTGTACTATCAATGGCAACCTTGAACTTAATCTGTCACAATCTGTATAACAACAAATTCTCAGCTGAGATCTGTTTCGTGTGAGTTTCCAGAAACCTGAATAATTGATTTGACTAATGAATCTGTCACCGTAAAGCCCTGAATAGGATGAGTGAATCACCCTCTGATACAGTGTGCTGTCCAGTAGTCTCTGTGGTGAGCTCTCACTCTGATAAGCTGGTTGGGTACAAGCTTCTCATCTTTCCTGGGACACTGACAGACTATTTGAACATAAAAGGTTGGGGAGAAACCTCCCCCTTAATGTGACACTGTGCTATACCTTTTCCATTGCCAACCACGCACAAGAAATTTATTTCCCCAAAAAAAGTATTTTCAGAATAATAAAATCTGTTTTATATTCACATTGGGGTTTTTTGTTTTCTTTCTAAGCATGAACAAATAGGCTAGATATCGAGGCCTATAACAATAGGCCTAGATATTCATTCTGCGTTTCTGCTTCAAAAGTAATATCATGTCTTTCTGAACAGCCTAAATAACACAAATATCTTTGTGCTGAAACTCGAGGCCTGAAGTCAAAATGCTCCTTGCCATGAAGAGAATAATGAGACATTTGAAAAAAGTTAATCCCAAATACACAGAACAGGTCTTGTCCTTTGAGTATAGGAAATAGTTTTTTAAAGCTCTATTGGGCTGAGTACATTCACTCTATGTACACTTTCTGTTCCCCTCGTCTGTGCATACAATTAACTTTAATACTTAGGATTGGTTTTTTATGTCTATGATTTCTGAAAAATATAATAACAAGGTCTTATTTACTGTTAATTTATTCTATGTTTTGAGATACTTGACCTAAGGAGAAAGACCCTCAAAAACATCTGACCATGAAACACCTATTTTTTAGTTATAACCCAAAGGGCAGGCTTTACAATATATAACCAGTGTTCAGTGCATTATTTTAAGGTTGTGTTTTTTGTAAAAGCATAGGCTTTGTGGTTTTTTTAATGTATGTTGTGTCCTAAGTATTTGGTGGGAGATGTAAGTTGAAAGTTATAAAGATATTAAACGTGAATGAAAATAAGATTAGAAATTTTTTAGTCACTGAAATGAAGAAAAATCTCCTTTAAGACCAAGACATTTCCTTCAGTTTCCTCCAATCAGGAAAGAGGAGTATAGGATCCAATAATAACCTAAATGGTCCACTGACACCTTTACCAGTTAAGAGGTCCTGAGCACAATGTGAAGGTAAGTGTAATTAATTCAACATTGCATAGAAGACTGGACTTAAAGTCCAGTGAGTCTGTGAGTCTGGACAATAAATTTGATAATTATATCACCTGTACTTACATAATAAATCTCATATGTAGAGCTTGTATTGCATGTGCAGATCAGCATACACTGATTGTTGGTTTTCAGGATCACGGAATCTGAGCCATAAGGGTCCATGCTTTAAGATGAAAATGAGTGGGTTTCAGTTCTTCAGGGGAAAAAATAAGATCCCAAACATCTATAATTTCTTTTTGTCAAAACCACTTAAATATTATTGTATTCAAAAAATCTTTAATGCAAGTAAACTATTAATAAGGAAAAAAGATTGATATGTTCTAGTTATGACGAAGTATGTTGTGATTTACATATACTTCCCTTATTGATTGAATGCTTATGATATGGAATCTTGGGATTTAGATTGGCAAATATATAACTTCATACATATCTTCACATCATAACTTCTAGTTACCTTTAAAGTTGGATTAAATAAAGCCCAGAATAGAATAATAATTAGGAAAAGAGGTATATGAATTAAGATTGTAGGGTCCTAATGTAGTTGTTTAGATATTGTCATTTACTTATGAGCTCATTGTGCAAGATCTTGTTCTAGTCAATGGACTCAATTCAGCTCTCTAAATATTGAAGACTATTTTTAATGCTTTAGGGTTTCTACAGCATCAGTACAAAACTGGCAAACGTTACAAAGGACCCGTGGGAGAGTTCTGTTCTGAAGTGACAAATGGAGGTCAGGAGAATACTTAGGCTCATAAAATGGCATCAGACATATTTCTCCGGGCAATTTATTTTTCTAGTAGTCAAAAGAGCCAAGAGACCTTAGACAATTAGCTGAACTAGTGTAGTTGTCTATGGCCACAGTGTTTCTGAAGGGATATATACTTTCTCATACTTCAGTAGTTGAAGGAAATTGGTATCTTGTCAGCTGTATGAGTAATAAATTCTAATTATTCAGTTTGACTTTCTGAAAAGACAGAAGGTTCTTGCTGCATATGTAGTAACTCCTTTTATGGAAACACATAGCTTAGAAAAACAATCAACTTTATTTAAAAATTTCCATGATAGAAAATAACTCAAAATCACTTCAGGTTCCCTTGATTGCTAGTTACTCTCATTCTTAGGAAGTCTGTTTGGTTTTCCAGTCATTATATCTTCCATCACCATGGCATGCTTTTTTGCTAGACTGCATAGGCATTTAATTTCAAATTCTTGTTCCACATGTAAATACTTACAGTCTGTGATTTATTCAGCCATTTAATTTTGCTTGGAATAAACTAGATTTATGCAGGCTTTGAACTGCTCACAATAAGGCACACTTTCTGATCATGTAATGGTTTTCTTGTCTTTTGTCAGGTTTTTTTTTGGTACCTCAGTATTCCTGAAATGGTTCTCCTTAAATATCCAAAAGGATTCTTTTGAAGTGTTTAAACCAGAATGGGACAGACCATTCAAAAGCAGTCACTCCAACATTGGTTGTTGAAGTAGTACAACCTTTCTATTTAATACCTGTCTGACATTATTCTATAGCCTAGCTGGTTTTAGATGGTCCCTGTAACTATAGTTGGGCTGGTGACTTTTTTTTTCTTTTTTTTTTTTTCTTCCTTTTTTTTTTTTTTTTTTTGCTAGCTATTTCAATTCTGCTTTCTGTTTCTATGCAAATTCCACAGATATAATCAAAGTCTGTACTTATAAAAAAAATAACATTGCACCATTCATAACTGGCAACAGACGATGTGAATGAGGAGCTCTGACAGCTTTTTGCTTAAAGGAATAGTTTGCATTAGAGATTTGTGAATGAGATTTAGTTTGTTTGTTCTTTTCTTCTTTAGATTCAATATAATAGCAAATATGTGGCTTAAATCTGTTGAACAAATATCATCACACCCCCAGCTTAAATAAGCTTGAACAATGGCATAGAATAATTTGTTTGCTAAGGTAGAAAAACACTTTGTTTTCCACAATATATCAATCACTTTTCATTGGGATGCTATAGTATTTCATACTGATCAGCTCTGACCTACCTGTCATGAAGAACTCATCTTCATAGATGGTGTCCTATTTTCAGCTGGGATAGTGTTAATTTTCTTCTTAGTAGCTGGTGCAGTGCTGTGTTTTGGATTTGGTGTGAGAACAATGTTGATAAGACACTGATGTTTTCAGTTGTTGCTGGGTAATGCCTATACTAAGTCCAGTCCAGAGGGCTGGAGGGGCACGGGAAATTGGGAGGGGACACAGCCAGGACAGGTAACCCCAACTAGCCAAGGGAATATTCCATACCATGGGACATCATGCTGAGTATATAAACTTGGGGAAGAAGAAGGAAGGTGGGGACAATTAGCATTATGGCATTTGTCTTCCTGAGTAACGGTTAAGCATGATGAAGCCCTGCTTTCCTGGGGATGGCTGAACACCTGCCTGCCCATGGGAAGTGATGAATTAATTCCTGGTTTTGCTTTCCTTGCATGCACAGCTTTTGCTTTACCTATTAAACTGTTCTTATCTCAGCCCTTGAGTTTTACATTCCTTTCTGATTCTCCTCCCTCTGGGTCAGGGGGAGTGAGTTGCTGCGTGATGTTGTGTGTTAAACCACAACAGCTGGTTGCCATAGTAAAATAACAGAATTTAACATGGAAGATCAATTTTGAACTTCAATCTGACATATTAGGAGAACACAGCAAAGAATATTGAAACCAAGAGGTGCCCCAGGAAATAAATTATCTAGAGGCACAGAGAATTCACTGTTAATAGAAAGACTATTTCTAATAGTGAATTCTTATGCCCACTGTAGAAGCCACCAGCTGAAATTTTCCTTACTACATACTTATGTGCACATTTAATCTTTTTGTAATTTATTCCCTGCTCCCCACCCCTTGAAGGTCCTAATGTCACCCTCTTATTTTCACATTGTGAAAGTTGAGACAGATACTCAAAACATTTACTCCACTAGTTAAGCTGTGAAAGCCTTGCTGATGGATTCTCTTTTATACTTTCTACTGTGTCAGTACCTCACAATGAAAGATATTGCATGCATAAAACCTAAGCAATACCATGTATTTGACACTTTCAGACACCTGAGTGCTAGCACTTTTTCTAAGTACAGGTATTCAGACAAGGATATTCTTTATTGACAAAGGAAAAGCAGAAATAACAGCTAAAAAGTTAGGTTTGGGTTTTGTTTTGTTTTCAACATGTATGTCCTGACCAAGACTACACAGCTGCCTGTATATCACATCACTAATCATAATGTGTATGAGTAACAGAGACTGCAAAGAAGACTCAGTAGGCAGTGCACAGAGCTTCACAAAGCAGGGCTTCAAAAAAATTGAGCCAAATCTATAAATAGTACAATAAAAGCTGGAGGTTTGATCATATATGCCTGAAAAATAGATTAAGAGGAGAATATTTACTTTGGTTACCGATGCCATTTATTTTGGACAACAAAGAAATGCTAAGGTTTGTAAAAGTCTTTTGCTTATATTTAGGCATATTTGTGTGGTGTTCCTTCATTGTGTGACATTACTGTTTCATTTAATATGGAACCAATTTTTTTATTTCATTAAACTTTTTGCACTGATACGATAAAGATCATCATCTCACTGAAGATACATTACACTGAAATGTAGGGAATGTTTGATAACAATCTCTTTATAACTATTTCCCAAGTAGCAGATTTGCTTCATAGTAAAATTTTGTGCAGGTGGTTTTGAAAAAATGAGTCAGACCAACAAAAACAAACAATGAATACAACATGGGGTGATTCTGAAAATATGATTATGGGTATGTCATAGATGTTGTGTCTGAAGGATTCTTCTTCTTGAAGTACAACCCTTTCTTGCTTTGCTCTTGAATTAACACCTTCAAAGATGTTTACATAAATTCTGTATTTCAAACACAGTCCTGGCCCACATTGTATCTATAGATCATGAACAGAAGTTTGTCATTAAGCATAGGCTTTCAGCAAGCTTTGGGCCTGAATTTTTATAGTGCTTAAAAAAAAGATTACTGCAAGGTACTTTGTATTATTCTGAGAATTAACCAATGGAGAAAACTGATACTCCTATACTACAGAAGAAAGTTGTTAGAAGGCTACATTGCTAATTGCCATATGTGATATTGTTAGCTGATTTGTCTTCAATATATACACACGCACATCCCTTTGAAACTAAAAATGGCAAAAAGTTTGAAGTTTATTTTATGCAATATGTCTAAACAGAAGCCTCTGAAGAAAAGTACATCAAAACAGAATTTACTTTAAAAACAGATTTTAATATTACAGGATTTTACAATAAAATGGGTCATAATGAACAAAGTAAATAATACATACTCAGCTAAATTTGAAATTACATTTTGTAATTTTGTTATAAAAAACATTACATTCTGTGGATCATATTTCATAATATAACCATAAATTATTGTTCTGTTTTATGAATTCAATATTTTATCTTATTATATGTATTGTGAATGTTAGCTAACCAATTTTTACATTTTGAAAATACTGCTGATGCATAAAAGTATGAACAAACTAGTAATAGGGATCTTCAAAATTCGTATTTAATTTTAAGCTACTTAAAGATAAGTACCTATCTAAGTAAAAACAAGGTCAACGAACATTTGCAGCTGGATCCAATATGGAAGAGAGGAACTTTGAGCTGAAGTACAGTGTTTGGGTTTAGGTAGAAAGTGCTTGTGGTGCAATAAGAAAATGAGGCATTTAACTCTGCACAATATACAGAGGGCTGGCATGGGCATTTTAAGGGCATGGACCAAAAAGATTATTATGTTAAGAGCTACAGCCTATCTTCTTTCTAGAACCTCTTTCAAATTCTTGGAAAATCTATTTATTTGGATTTCAGATATCAGTCCCACTCTTATTTGTAAGAGCCTATATCACTGATCATGTTTAGTGGGCCATCACATTTTTGTGAAATAACCTAATGGCTAATCACCAAGAAATAATCTGTTTATCCTTAGCTAGATGGTGTTCATATCTGTATTTCTGACATCCAGGAGTTCAGATCTGTACTTCTAGCATCCAGGACAGTTTCTTACCACTATGCTCTAAACAAAGTAAAATTAGATAGGGTTAGGTTAGAAACCTATAGACAAGTTTAGATCTTGGCTGTTGAAGTCATGATACTGTACAGATGATAATGAAAAATTTATGTGAATAAAAGAACAAAACTCAACACACCACAGATCTGTAGCTTATTGCTTAGGACATTCATATAACATTTTTTTTTCTTTAATTCCAAAATACAGGTAGAGGTACTGAATTTTCTTTGCAGGTATAATTTATAGTAATTTTAGGCAAACAAACAGAAAATTCTCCAATAGTAGTGCAAATGATGTATATCTCATTTTGTCTTGTACTTTAGTTATGAACAGATTGTGGGGCAGAGCCTTTTCCCTGTGAGCTTCTAGCCCAGAGATACAAATCAGAAATAAAATCAGAATTATTAATGTATATATACTGACAGCTCCACAATTGATCCTTTCTGCCTTGCAAAGTTTGTTTAGATTTGGTTAATTTCCATTTAAATTTAATGTGAGGTCACATTAAATGGCATGTAAAATCACTTGAAGCAGTATTATTTTGCTTTTTAGAAGGGAAAAAAAGAACCAAAATGGTTTTAAAGTTTTGAAGGATAATTCAACAAATTTCCTTAAAAGAAGTAAGCAATGAAAATGTTTCAAGAATAGCTGGTCGTTATCTTGTCTAGGGCCAATAGGTAAGACTTCACTTTCTAACATTGTTTAAGTCAGAAAAAGTAGATTTATGAGCATAAAATGGCTAAGGAAAATCAGTGTTTATAATATAATAAAGTTATATGGATTTTGTCAACAAATTCACATTCTTGAGAGAGGCTAAGATAATTATCTAATTGATTGATGTTAAAAGACTGTGGGTATATCTGTTTGCCTCCAACTATTTACTACTAGTTTACTCAGTATTATCAGGCACACTACTGATGTATCTGATATTTTAAATTCCCTTGAAATTTGACCAGATAAATTCCTGTAGATAGTTCTTTTATGTAAAGTCACAAAAAAACTAGTTTTATGAAGCGTTTCTCCTTTCAAGTTGGGGAAAGACACCCTGAAAACTTTTAAGAAATCTAAGAGAGAACATTATATCTTGTTTAGGTGGTCTTGGCACATAAAAGCTATAGAAAATGCCATATAGCTTTAACAGTGTGGTCATCTTGTGAAGCCAAGGTTTCATACTAACAGAGCCTTACTTGTGCTTTCTCACTGGCTAACATTTGTATTCATTCAGGCGCATGAATCAATATTTACAGACCTGTTGCTGACAATAAGAAAGAGGAATTTGGATGTGGGTGCTGGAGTAAACACAGTCAACAAAAAGCTGCAAATCAGAACAAATGAATAACCTAAGAAATAAGTACTGATGCAGGCAAGAACAAATAACATCATGGAAAATATAGTTTGAAGGTTAAGGAAAAGAAAACTGTAGTCTTAAAGGGCTTTTATCAGAGGCAAGAGAAGTTCAGGTGGAGTTAAGGGTCAAAAAAAAAAGTGATAGCATAGGAGACATTCAAAAGGTGACAGGGAAACCTTACCACATTCAAAGCATTTTTTTTTTGTTTTGGTTTTTTTTTTACAAAATAGAAAACAGATAGCCAAAGTTTGAAAAAGAAACAGAAATCTTAACAGCAGAATAATTTCTTTCATATCATCCAAAAGATGAATGGCAGTACTGAGACTGAAATTTACATCTTCTAAGTTGAATCCAGTCCATTACATTACACTACTTCTCATCTCAGGGAAAAAAAAAACAACAACCAAAAAACAACAAAGTTTTAGAAAAAGAACCAGATTAAGCAAGATTGCTAGGGAGCAATAAGAAGAAAGTAATGTATTAATACCAAGGCACACCATGCTGGATTAAGAGGAAGAACAGAAAAAAATAGTAACCATAATTAAAACAAGCAAGTAAGAAAAAACCCCACAAACATGTGGAAGGTTCCCAGTATGAAATAAAAGAAGCTAAGATAACTCTAATGTTATACTACAGGTGTTTTAGTAATACCATGTACCATACAACCCCCCCCCTATTTTTAAAATGTTTGTTGGAAAAAAACTGTCAGTTTTGGGAAATTGACACTACGCATCTTAAAGCCAATATTGTTCTTCTGAAAGTTAGAAATGTAGACTAAATATCTCAAATATATACTTATATTGTGTTTTATGATTTAGATGCCTTAAAGATCTTCAAAAGTATTACTATGAAAAAGCTTTCTATAAAAGTTCAATCTTAATTTTTGGTTTTAATAGACTTCAATACATAAAAATATTTCACTGATATTTTTAGAATATCTTTTGAAATGACACACAGCACTCCATATGAATTGACACTAAAGTGTATTAGAAAGTGATTAGTCTAGAACACTTGGCTCATAAAGTAGAAGGAAAAATTATAACCTCTGTAGGAGATCATATTGTCATTTTGAATATAATTATTTTTACTTTTCATAGAAATATACTAATTTTGCAAGGTTATGAGAGATACTAAAAAATTTTGAGTATAATTGTGATGAATTATTTTTTTCAGGTTCTAATGTAGAAATATGAGCTGTTTAAAGTCTTATAGACATACATGCATTGCTTTAGGCATTCATTTTTATTTTTTCTCTTTTATTTCTGTTTCTGTAACTAAAGTGTATCATTTGGTAAACACCACGACAAAAAAAAGGGAGTAAAAGCAGATTTATCATCATTTATTATTCAGAGAAACTTCACATTTACTTTGAAGCTTACAATTTCTTCCTGAAATTTTCTCTAAATCTGTGCTGAATGATAAGAGCAATGCAGCATAGAAAAAATATTCAGAAGACTTTAGTTAATAAAAAAAAATAATTCTGCTTTCCAAAAATAAAAAATTGGGGTTTTTTTGCTTCAGTGTAGACATAGCTCTTCTTAATGTAAGCTCCTTAAGGGTTGCTGGTTTGTGTGTGCTCTGTGACACATAGAATTTAATATAAGCAAAAAAACAGCACACCTTATATGTGGACTGAAGATTTTATTGCTCGACCAACTTCACTAAGGCAAACTGGCTCTGGTAAAGTTACTCCCACATACCAGTATGTGAAATTAACATAAAAGGCAGTTCTAACATTAATAATTCATGGTATAGCATCTCAAATCTGCTACTCATACCTGAAGTACTTTCTTACCTTTCTGACTCTCCATGGGTTCCTGATGTTTTTGACTCTTCTGCCATAGGTGACTGGGAGGTGGTTGCCTCAGCAGTGTGCTGGTTGCTGAGCTCCTGCTGTGAAAAGGTCAGTGTCATTGGTTTTGTTATTTCTCTTTTCTGATATTTCTCAATGTTTTGCTTCTATATTATGTTGGAATTTTGCCCTAAATTTTATGGGCATTGAGAATAGGACTGATGCTTAATCAGTAAGCCCTGTACCACCTGACAGACTTTAAAAATATTTTTTTGGAGCTAAAACAAGCAGAAGTCAAGACAAATTTTTGGTTTAAGATGAGGTCTAGTGACCAGTGGTCTTTAAAAGAAATGACAACACCACAATGTTGATGGGCCACAGTGCTACAATACATTCAGAAATGACAGATGTTTCAGACTTGTTGTACATTTATATTATAGTAATAAAAAAGTAGTTCTTGATCTGCTAGCACCCTAGAATCCAATACAGAATAGCATATGGTTAATCAATTTGAAGGACATTCAAGAAAATAGATCAGGAAAGATTTGGCGTAATACAATATTATGGAAAGAAACACCTTTGGATGAACACCTGGAGGACCACAGTGTGGCCAAATTTTCAGCCCATGGCAGTTTGTACCCCTCAAAGACATTTTACTGTTTTAAACAGACTTTCAGGGTCACTATCTGGAATCCTGCTTTTTGAACTTGCAGGCTTAATATGCCATATCATTTATTCTGGTCTTTAAGTATCTCTAGTTTGAAAAAGAAGATGATTAGAAGCTATGGAGTAGTCTTTGCAACACAATCTTTTGTTTTACAGAGAATAGAATTGCAAACCCTTCAGAAGTATTCTTTCAATATATCCACTATTCAAACTAAGGTTGAATATGATTTCCCGAGCTGCCCAATTCTTCCCAATCCACACCTGAACAATCTTTTGGGCTTAAAATCTGATTCTAACTTAACCTTTGTCACAGGTGAAATGCCTGTTTCAGTCATTTGCTTCTGAGAGAGTCTTGTGAAGACAGGCAAACAATAATCTACTAATAACAAGTAATAACAAGTAGTAACAAGTGATAATCTACTAACAACATCACACTCACAAAAATCCTTTTGCCTCTTGTTTTTCTTGGATTTGTGCAGAATCAAAACTTATGGAATAAGACTTATTCAAATGTCATCCACATTTTTAATAATTTTCATTTTCAATTGAACATTGAAATGACTTTGTCTTCAAGTAATTGTTTCAGGTCAGTACATGATACTGAGGGCAATAAGATTCTTCAGGTACAAGTTAGGACACAGTATGACATCAGGTTAGAGCACAGGTAATGAGAATTTTTTTTCCTTCCTAAGGAAAAACAACAAATAATGAGAATCAATTCAACAATCTCAAGATTTTACTGCTATTAATAATACAAAATTGCCTTTCAGATTCCAAGCATGTTTTCATGAAGATTTATGAATCTCTTACTATCAGAAATAATACCAGTATCAGTATCACAGGAAACTACTGAAAGATGCAAACATTAAATTTGCAAGAACTCTTTTGTTACAACAGTATAGTGCTTTTTTGATATTTTTTAAAATAGTATTGAGAATAGGCAATGCTAATGGAAATTTGCTGTAATGGCTGGCAAATATTAATTATTTTGTTAACTTATTTCAGAATATGATGATTTTTCCCTCTAGGTTATTGTTACAACAGCTCTATCTGTTTTGATTTCTATATTTATTATAATTACAGTAAAAGAAGCATCTCCATTTAGAAGAATTAAAAGATGTAATATAAAAATTATTTTTGTTAAAAATACATGGAAATTATTAGAGTAGTTCAAATGGCTTTATGGCACTTTTTATTATGCACTGAATTTAATGAAAACACGACTATTAAGTAGAAAAATAAACATGTATGTGAGTTTGGGCACAGTTCCTCATCAGTAAGCAATTTTTCAATTACAATTGATAAATGAAGCAGAAAAAATACCTAATGACAATGAAGACAATTACATTAATAATAATAAATACAAATACTTCATAATAAACAAAGTCTCTTAGCTGTGTTCCTAAAGAAGTGCTGTTGAAATAAATGTAGAGGGAGTAACTAACATGCACATTTTCAGGAAGAAAAACTGAAGACTTTCCCTCCTTGTACAGAAGATAAGTTAGAGCTGCGATACCTTATCTATATTTGAATATTAAAAAAAAAAAAAAAAATAAACAGAAGAGTATAAGTGTATATATATACCTAAATATGGCAAAATAATTTTAATATAAAACAGTGTTTTTCAGTAATTTAAAGAGTATTCAATTTAGTTTGGAAGACATTCCTTATTATTGATCAATATCTGTGAGAAGAAGCTTAGTTCATTTGCCCACATGTAGTATGATTTAAGGAGCCTTAGGTTGTCTAAACATGTCTAAACATGGATTTGGCAAATATTATACAGGACCTATAGAAAACCCTTACCACTTTGACATGGAAAACTACCAATTTATTTATTTTTTTTTTTTTACACAACTTCTGAATATACTGAAGAACATTCATGCAATAAAATAATTATTGAGGGATAACAGGCTACTTCATTGTGTATGTCTTACATATCCTTCAACAATTACATTACTTGTTTTGATAGCTTACTCTTTGTAATGTTCTCATCATCATTAGGTATTTCTTATTTTAACTTTTGTTAAAAATAATAAGCTTGTTTATAGCATTTAAGTTAGTACATAAAAGTACTATGGTAAAAAAAGACCCATTTAAAGCCTGGCTGATATAACCCCTCAAGTCATGTGTGACAATTAAGTATTGAATGAGGACATTTCCATTGGATTTCTGAAGTGCATAATAATAGGTCTGGCACTAGTTTTATCAGTGGCATAGAAGCAAATATAAAATCATTGCTGACAAAATAGGCAGATAGTACAAGACTGACAGAGTGGAAAACAATGAACCAACCATACAGGGCAATCATACAGGATGATCTGGGTCAGTGCTTGAGTTCACTAAAACAAAAGATGATCTCAAGCTATCAAACACAAAGTCTGTTTAGGAGCCAGAAACTCAGGTCATGGTTACAGTACAGGGAACTGCATCCTAGCTGGCTAGGGGTGAGAAAAAAAATGTTTGGGTTATGATATATGAATAATTGAATGAGATACTAGTACAATGATGTAGTGTACGGATGTAGGATGTCGATTTTGTTGCTTTGGTCCATGTGCCTGTGGCAGTGCCCTGCCCCCCACCCCCTGCTAAAGCCAAAACCACCAGTGGGAGTTGTGATGGCTCTGTCCAGCTTACTCTGGACTTTGGGAGACAGATGGCAACATGGTAGCCAAGGGCTGTCTGGAACAGTGACCCAGACATCTTGCTGGTATGCAAATAAGTCAATCATCTTTATAAATAGTGGACAGCCTAGGGCTCATTGAGCTCTCCTTCACAGCAGCTGGCTGCGTACTACATTCTCCCCTTGAATAGAGACGCCTTTCAAGGTTACTCCTTGAGGTTGAGAGATTTCTTGCCACAGCAGATTCTCAGTAAAGTGATTAGTAGCATGCTAAACTTTGAAATCTTAGCTAGGTGATAGAAAGAATTGATTATGTATGTGTAATCCTGTAGACATAAACTGTTGACCAAGTCTGGGATTAGAAGTGGATCCACCTCTCTGAGAAGTTTAGAAATCAAGGAGGTCCTTCCTGAACCTCATGACTTAATGGGCAGGTCTCCCTGACAGTTTTGTCTGACCCTGTCCCCTATACAGTAAGTAACCAAGTGTACCTTCCCATCAACTCTTGTTAAACTACTGTCACATTTACCATTGAACTTCGTTAAGTCATTGCTTTGTATCAATAAAGTGTGTTATTGGTTCTCTCTTAAGAGTAACATAAGCATGACTCCATCCACAATAGTGCATTAGATAAACACTTCAATACCTTAATACTTCTGGTTACTAGAAGTTTTGCTTGTAAGAGTCAAGAAAATTTACATAAGATCCCATAGGATGATGTGACTGCTGTGAAGCAAGAAGTCTTCTGCAGAGGAAATGAATGTATAGAACTGTTTAGTTTATTAATAAGAAAATTAGAAAATGCCTTCTTCATTTATTGCTCTCTTAGTTAGGAGAAAATGCTAATTTTTCACAGCCTTTCTATTATTCCAAAGCATGTTAAGAACTGATTTCTGAATTCTGAAGCTGAAGAAAGTAAAAAATTGGACAGGTGATTACTGTCAGAGATGTTGTCAGAGATAATTTAGTCATTATTAGTTATTTCATTTCAGTAAAAGATAAAAATATGAGTGTGTGTGATTGTTTGATGTAAATAAGGTCAGAACAAACTTTTCAATGATCACATCTGATCAAAAATAATGTATGTGACCCCATTATTTAAATTACTGTGAATCCGACAAAGTACACATCTTAGTATTTTCAAACTTCTTTAGAAGTGTTGTTGAAATCAATGAGAATAAGTAAGACAAACACATTTGAAAAGGGAAGAAATTAAAAAGTAAAGATGTAGGAAAAATAAATTTAATGCTAAAAGGATTTTGAGTTTACAGAATTTGTTAGGATTTTTTTCAATTTAAATGAAAACATTCTAAGTAAATTTCTCAGGGAAAAAGTTGCAAATCAACATACATATTTCATATTTTAGCAGTTTGATTTTTATTGTAAAAATTACAGGTTAGATTAAAGCAGAGAAAGAACTCAGACAAGTGATTTAAGAGAAAGTGTAGAAATGGTACATTCTGATACTTTTTGAAAATTTCTTGTAAAATGAACATATTTTCAAAGCATTTGGATTTATAAAAAATATTTTTATTTTCTTTTATCATAGTTTTATTGCTTACAAGAAGTAACTGGCATATGATTAAAACAATCCAAGTCCATCAGTTTTGCAGCTATAGATAACTACTGACTTGCACTAGTTACAATTCCCTATGGATAATTATTGCA
Source organism: Falco naumanni (assembly GCF_017639655.2). NCBI lineage: Eukaryota > Metazoa > Chordata > Aves > Falconiformes > Falconidae > Falco > Falco naumanni. Next base: position 53,392,064 of record NC_054055.1, read on the forward strand.
GCCTAGATTTTTCATTCTTATTCAAACAGGAACATGTGGTGACATCTAACTTTTTGAAGAGCAGTGGATAATAATTTAAATCTGAATAGTAAACCAGCACATGATAGGGTTGTTTTGACCATTGACGACTGATGATTGTACTGGAGGAGTGTTCCAGCCTGAGCACTGTGGAACATACAAATGTAACTTCATGGCATCTCCAAGAAGGAAAATATGAATTCATCAAATATTTTCTTTTTATAGAAAAAAATTACTTCTGAACTAGTTAAAATTGGCACATAAAAGCTGTTCAGGTCTGTATCATTGCATTGATATACAAGAAAAAATGAGGAAAGCCTGTTAGGACTTGAAGATATGAAAGAAAAAAATGATCATATTTAAAATATATTCTTACTCATTATTGGTATAAGGTTCAGGTACACTTTAAAATATTAGGTAACTGAGATTTAATTGAAAATATTGATTTATTCAGTGTTAGTTCTGTCTGCATTATAATTAAACACTTGTGATAAAATAGAAATGATATGTGAATGAGAACAGAATGGCACCAGAAAGTAAGAAATGTGAAGATTTGTATTTTCATTCTAGTCATAACCATCATTAATTTTGTACTGTCTTGTTAAAAACATGCCTAGTTATGCTAGTAGCTGAGCCAGTATTTAAATCTTCAGGTTCAATTTAAAATAGACATCAAAATACATCTGCTTACCAGAAGCTATATGAAATAAACCTCATTATTTGCTTTTGAAATCAAACATTCTGTGAGATAGCTGCACAGCAAAGTATGTCACAAGGGCTTGTTAAGCGCACATGGCTTACCAGTCAGTTAAAACATTAGCTTTGATATCAAGATTCTTTTGAACTAGTTTACAATTTCTTCACAGAGGAAAGAAAGTAGTTTTAAGAAAATGCATGTAAATAAATATGAATTGGTTCTTTCATAAAAGCCTCATTTGGGGAAATGTCTTCACATTTTGTCTGCATAAGTATCTTCAACATGAGCATAATTTTTCAAATATGATCTTTGGAAGCATACAAGTTTTTACAAGATACTATATCAACCTCGTGGGTAAATGAGATTCTATAACTCTATTGGTATAATATGTGGTAATGAGAAAAGGGTGAAAGGAAAGTTAGCTAAATCTTTAGGGTGTTTTGACTATTATGAAAATGAAAATGCAAAGTGTGCTTTAATTGAAATTCTGCTGCTCTACTGTTCTAGCTTATGTCACATTTTCTCTTTTTTGCTGTTGAAGCCCTCAGCCTGTGTTTTACACGTGTTTGCAATCATTATACAATATGCAACAGCAAAATAAAGTGATTAGTCTTGAGCCTGAAAATTTCAAGAGACAGGGATAAACTGCTGACTCCACCAGTGCCCAGTGAGTTCTGTTGTATCATTAGGTTCAACACTGTGTCCTTGATGTTAGAAGTTATATTTTTCACTTTATGACCATGTACTGCTGAGGAATGAAAAATAGATAGCAAGAAATAAGTAAAATGTTCTTTCCTGTTCATTAGGATCCCAGCCTTTTCATTTTTACTCTTTTGATTATGCATGGGTTTGGAATGGTAAACATTGCCATGACTGACACCACCATCACAAGTTCTTTTTTTCATGTATGGTCATTCCATACTTAATGACAACACATTCATTAACCAACAAGCTTGTCCTGAGGCTAGTTCTGACACCAAATAAGAAAACTTCCACTAGCAACTTTTCACTAGCAGTTGGGATGTTGTAGTCACTTCTTCCTATGCTTATCCACTGCTACCTAGCAAAGTCTAGGCTACAATATGTTTCATTTCTGAAGAACTGAAATTCTGAGACAGAGGAATACTAGAAAAATATTGATGAATGTGTTTCTTTATTTTGTTTTTTAGTTTCCATATTTGACATACAAAATGTTTTTACTAATGGCTTGCATTTTTACCTTAGAGTTCCTCTACAGGTAATTATCTGCACTGCCTTTATTAGAGAATCTCTGAAAGCATGTTTATAAAACTAGAATGATTAGGTGGAGGACTGCATTCACTCATTGGAGACATGAGTTCAACGTCCAGCTGTGTCAGTGGCTACTGAGCTTTTGAAAGATCACTTTTCCTTTCTGAGAAACAATTATTTTCATGTATTAAAAATTTGGAGATCTACAGGTAAAAAAGAATGACACACGAGCTAGATACTTACTCCAGAAAGAGAGCTAACTGAGAGATGTTAGTTTTCTCTATAGTTCAAGCCTTGACCTCAGCACTAAAGTCAACCCTAATGTTAAGGATATTTGATTCTCTACTTTTCTTCCTGTGATTTCATGATTTTGATATCTCTTTTGTAACCTTTACAGTTCTCCTGCTATTGAAAACTATTTGTATTAACAAATAGCTTAAACAGCAGCGAAATTAGGTCAAGTACATTTTTGAAACAGTGTTGCTAGGGATGAGGTTGGCTCTAAAGCCAAAGGTAAGCCCAGCATCCCAAATCTACAGCTAATCCCATTCTAAAATAAACTGTTAATGTTTCTTATGCTCTTCAATGCCCCATGATATTTAACCAAAGTATGACAATAGCTCAGCAGTGTCAAAGACATTTCTTCCTTGAAGAAACGATCTTGCTTTTGTAACTATCCTCGTTAGGTTGAGCTATCTGCCTTCCTTGTTAGTCCTTCTATGCTAACAGTAACATATAGTGTAAATCCTATGTCTAGGAAGTTCATCATATGGATACTAACAGAAATCTTAAATCTCTGACTCCTCTTATCCTTATGCTTATGTGGTTGGTTGTACCTGAATAAAGATGTCCAAGGTTGATGTAAATCACTATGAATATACAATTATTTTGAAGGCATAATGCACAGTTATAAATGCATCTGTGAGCTGTAAACTATAAACTACAGATTCTAGAATCAGCCTTACAGTATTAATTTATATTAAACTTTCTATAGCTGATGGAACTTTTGAAAGATTTCGTCTACTGTACTTTAGACTCATTCCTGACTGAAAAAAACAGCAACAATTTCCATTTATAGGACATAATACCTTATCTCAGCAAGACATCTCAAGGTGCTTTACAAGAAACGTACAATAATTAATAACATAGCTTGCAGTGCCAAGCTAATAATGGAAAGCAAAGGAAAAACAAGTCAGTTTTCAGTTTTGTTTTGAAGAACTGTGACATTCATGGCATATCTTGGCAGAGAGTGTTAAAGCAAGGCTTCTAAATATCTGAAACAGCAGCTTCCTAATACACCATGTAGTGAGACACTAGCAGAACAAGTACAGTATCTTGATACAACCTATTAGTGAAATGTGTGAGGTCTTGGAAGAAAATGTGAGGGTTCTTTTTTTTTTCCTTTGAGCCTGTCTAATACTAAGAAGGGCCATTGAGTCAAGATCACTTGGAAATTTATCAGACGTGCTTTTATCACATTTTTAAAGACAGAAGTGAAGTTCTATGTTACAGGTGTCCAGTCAGAATCATATATACAGTATTTTAGTTTTGTACAAGCATAAAGGATATGTTTATCTGTGCATGGCACAACTAAGTGAAGGAAAGGGATTTTGAAATATCTGTAAACAATCACATCTACCTTGAACACTGTACATTCCAGTCTTTTCAATGTATGGAACATTTGGGAATACTTCACGGACACTTACCTCTTTAGCACAAACAGAAAGTGTTTCCGATGCAAATCTTTGAGAAGTATTCACACAACCCACCTTAGTAATTTATCTAAATTTTCTCTAACAGAAAAACCTGGATGAGTAACTGTCCAGAGGTGTTTGGCTCTTCCTATTAACTGTATTAACTGCATGCAAATACACCAGGTTTATGAGGTACATAAATTTATGACAATTGATATGATGGCACAGGTGAAAGATCTGACTACTTTATTTAATCTCATGCCCTGTCCCTGATAGTGGTCAATAACAAATATTGAGATAAATGGTATATTAAACAGTCTATGTCTGATGTAACTCCTCAGTTTCTCAAGATGGTGGCTCCTAAATGAAGTGAACATCTAGATTATAGCATTTAATAACCATTCATAAATTTATAAATAATGATTAAAGCATCCCACCATCTCATACATTTTAAACCAATTCATGCTTTTGGCATTCACAACATCTTTTGGTGATGTGGTAACTAATTTAATTACAACTGGGGTGGAAAAACCCACTATTTTTATTTGCTTTCAATCTGTCAAATCAAGCATAATGCAATCTAAGTACTGAAAAGCTGTGAATTACTATTCCTTATTTTTTCATAAGTACACCATTCATAATTTTATCATCTTTCTAATGTACGCTCCGACATCCGCCACTTCTTCTAACTGCTTATTTAGTACCTTCTCAGGTGGAAGGCATCTGATGCATTAATTTAGTCTTCTTTCTCTCTTCTGTAACTTAGAGTTCTAAAATATCTTCTGTGAATTGAGTGACAAGACCAGAATATACCTGAATTTCAATGCACAAATCCAACACAGAGTGGCAAACCTATGTCTTTTTTGCTCTTTAGAATAATTTATAATACTGTGGTGGATTGATCCCTGTTGGCAGCTAAGCTCTACACACACCACACCACCAGCCCAGTGACTTATTCACTCCCCCTTCAGTGGGATGAAGGAGACAATTGAAAGGATAAAAGAGAAAAAACTCATTGGTCAAGATAGAGACAATTTAACACATGAAGCAAAACTGCAAGAAAAGCAAAATGGGGAATTTATTGCCTACATGCCATTGGCAAGCAGATGTCCAGCCCCTTCCTGGAAAGCAGAGTCTTAGCACGTGTTAACAATTGCTTGGGAATACAGTATAACCAGAAACTACACCTTTCCTTCTCTTTTCCTTGAGTTTTACTGCTGAACATAACATTGCGTGTTATGGAATATGCTTTTGCAGAGTTGGGGTCAACTGCCCCAGCTTTGTCCCTTCCCAACTTCTTGAGCGCTCCCAGCCTATTGGCTGGGGTGGTGGAGAAAAAGTTCAAACAGAAACAAAATTTTAAAAAAAGAAAACCTCAATGCTATGCAAGCACTGGCCAGTCACAACCAAAACACTGGTGTTTTGTCAACACTGTTTTAATCACAAACCCAAAACACAGCACCACATGGGCTGCTATAAAGAAATGTAACTCCATTCCAGCAAGACTCAGTACAAAAATTTTTGGATTTATGGCATCTGTTCTATTGTTTTCAGAAGACTTTAGGATGATTCTAAGACCCTTTTCCTGAACTGTGATAATTAATTAACAACGTATCACTGTGTGTATAGGATTATGGTTGTTTCTCCTCTTCAGTTCTGCTTTGCATATAAAATACTGAATTTACACTTATCACTCAGTCTTTCAAACTTCTGAAATTCTTCTGAAGATCTTTAGTAACATTTTAGTTTTCACTAATTGTATCAGTAAATCTTGTTGCCTCAGTTTTTGCTCCCTTTTCCATAAACTTTATAAACATGCTAACAACTCCACACTAGTCTTGGAGAACTTCACTGTACCTTATTCCACGGTAAGAACTCTGTTCCTCCTTTATTTCTACCTTTCAAATATTAATCATTTAAAGACTTTCTCTCACATTCTGTGACTGTTAATTTAAATAACTTGGTAGCAAGACAACTAGTTAGTTTTTTCTCTTAGCAGATCTACATATGCTGTGGTTGTATCTGCACTACATATCAGCTGCAGCGTAACTTGTGATCCTCTTGCATTGGTGTCTAGGTCATTTTGAACTACATCAAAGGTTTTAGACAGCCAGATCACTTACAGTTCACTTCTGTAGGCAGCAATAGGAGAGGAGATGACAGAGACATTCTTGGTACTGTGATTTTTCTCCAGTACTAGGTGCAATTGTGACCATACTGTGTGGACATGACCTTAGGAATCCTACTGTAGGTGACCCTGTTTGAGCAAGGGTTTTGGACAAGATGAACGCCAGAGGTCCCTTCCAATCTCAGCAATTATGTGATTCTTTGATACTGTGCATAACATCCTATGAAATCAGAAGTGTTTATAGATGAGATAATACAGGAACGCTGAATGGATCACATTCCTTCCTTTGCTTGCTAACTTCTTCAAAGGTGCATAAGACCCAAATTAATTCTGAAAATGTTGTTATTCTCCAAATACACTATATTTACAAAAAAAGCCACTAATTCTATTCCTCCCCAGTTTCAAAGAGCATCTGAAAATCAGTTCAAAATCTGGGTTGTTTTACTGCTCTATGTTGTGAACCCTGTGTTCTGTATTTTATTTTTTATTCTATTCTTTGTTGCATTTCCTCTGGCCTATGGTTCCTCAGGTTAGCCAAGGACTTTTTTAAAAAGTGACATTGTGTTTACTGCCTTCCATTCTTCTGTGGAAGAATGCTCTAAGTGATACACACCACATCTAAAGGTTCAAAAATTTTAAATCTGATTTGTTTTACAAGCATTGTGTGAACAATCTCTGGTCCAGGCAATGTGTTTATTTTTTCAAATTTTGTTTTAAAACCACCTCTAATGACATATGTGAGAAAGTTTCTGAGACTCATCTTTAATAAAGATGAAGCTTCAGGTGTAAGGGACTGTGAGAAACTGCGCCGATGAGACCCACCATCTCCACAGCAGATGTATTGTCTCAGCATTGCTATGGCAGGAAACTCATGCCATCACCACAGTGAATGACTACTGCCACAGAAGAGATTTGAGGCAGGAAGTTAACACCACTGCCACCACAGAGATTTATCTATACATTGTTAAAGGAGAAAACTGACTGACGCCATGGAGCAACAGCGGGAGGCTGATCCTGCAAAACTTAACCAAACCCCTGTGCATGTGCCCAGACTTGGAGTCAGGGGGGTCAAGGTGCCTGGAGGTCCCTTGATGTTGGGCTTGTACACCATTGCCGGGTGGAGGGTGTGGTTGAGCAGAACGGCTTGTAACAACCCTATAAAAAAATGGAGCCAACTGGCATCGGGTGGAACGTTTCCCCACCAGACTTGAAAACAAATTGGACTGTCGGGACGCTGCAGCTCTGGGGTGGTAGCTACTACTTTGAACTCTTTCATTTTCTTTCCTTCTTTCCTTCTTTTCTTTCTCTTTATCTCTTGCTCTCTCTCTCCCTTTGCATTCACAGATTTATTGTTGGGCAAATAAAGTTCCTTGGATCTTGAGTCCATTTTGAGTCTTAATTCTGTTCCCGAGAATACAAACAGAACCACGCTCCGGTCTCAGACCGGCATGCGACATGATTTATCTACCTTCCTCAATATTAAATATGTTAAAAAAATATTTTCATGTTTCTACTCTAATGTATCCTATCTTCTCTGTGCAGTCTGTTTAATCTTTTTTTATCTATGAATCCTTTCAGCTCCTTGTATAGATCACATTTCTAGTGTGGTCAAAGAAAAATTTATAGCAAACCATTTTTACTTCGTGACTTGCCTCATTATGGCTTAATATTTCAGTTAATTTTATTCTTGGTCAATTTGATTTTGTTTGGACTGTTCTACATTTTGAATGGTTTTATTTCCCTTCTGCAAGACTATGTTCTGCTGTTCAGTAGAGCTAGGGTTTGTTGTTTGGTTTTCCATTTGCCTCTGCTTATTTGGTTGTTTAGTGATATACTCTTGCTCAAAGCATCTGACAGGCTGAACTTAAAGTTAGGTATGAATACAGTGTGATTTGATGGGTGAGCCTTAATCTTTCAACAAAAAACCTGAATTTGAATACTTATGGCTATTAGCACACTGAACTCTGAATTCATCTGTCTGCTGTTAAAAATTGGTTCAAGACAGGTTTTCCTCTTGTGAATCCTCCAGTGAGTTGATCTAAGCATTGTCCCCAAATATCCAGGTTCTTTAGTACTTGTGCCTTCCCCTCTGTACAAGTGTCCTGGTTTCTACTTGTACTAAGAAGAAAGTTAACTCCATCCCATCCAAAACCAGGACAACAGGTCAACAGGTAAGGACAGTCTTCTGTATTGTACTTTCTATGGCACAGGGGTGAGTAATAATAATAATATCAATAACAATAATAATAATAAAAATCTGTCCCACATACTTAATAGCCATATTTCAAACACTGTAGTGTTGCAACACATTCTTGATTATTAAGGTGATAGTCATATCTCATTGTCTTTGTTATATGAAGTTTATCATGCATTCTGAACCAGTTGCCTTCATTCCTTCTAATGGGAACAATGAGAAAAAGGTACAGCTCCCAAGAATACTTCACCTTCCTGGCAATGGGATGATAGATTTTGCAAAGCTCTTAGTCTCTTGCTATTGTATCACAGAGACCATAGATTAGTAGTTTAGGCTTTCTAGTCCTGAATTTTAATGTAAGTTTTAGATATCTAAATTTAAGAGGCTGACTTCCCTTCACTGTGGAATAAGGCATCCTGTTTTCTCGCTACGTCTGCATTGATTACAATGAGTCATTAATAGCTTGCAACAGATGAGACACCAGTCATTCTGGCTACAGTCCAACAATGCAATTAAGATCATGCTTAACATTAATCAACGGAACTGACTTCAGAGAAACTACTCACAAACTTAAAGTTAAATAGGCATTTAAATATACAAGGAATCTAGTGTTAGAGAAGAGAAAAATCTGGACTTCAGAAGTCTGGTAGGTAAATGTGGGAATGTAGTGCTGCTGTATATTTAAAGGTATATGGACTAGAGATTAAAAACAAACAGATAGAAAAAATAGTTTATATAGTGTCAGCTTCAATGTCTGAAATCCCTATTTAAAATGTTCAAGGCTAAATACTATTGCAAAATTAAGGAAAATAAATAGGACATCTAACAGCATCTTCACAGAGACTGCGGAGAAAAAAACAAAACAAAACAAAAACCCAAGTAAAAAAAAAAAAAAAAAAAAAAAAAGACCTGGAATCCTGGTGGAAACTAAATTAAATGGGAGCCAGCAATGTGTCCTTGCAGGAAATAAGGCCAAGAGCATCCTAGGATGCATTAGGAAAAGCTTTGCAATCAGGGTGGAGAAGGTGATTCTTTCTTTCTAGTCAGCACTGGAGTACTGTTCCCTGATCTGGGGGTCTTCGGCACAGAAAAGACATTGACAAACTGGAGAGAGTCCAATAGAGGCCTACCAAGATAGTCAAGTGTTGGAGCAACTGAAATATGAGTGGAGACGGAGAGAAAGGCATCTGTTTAGCCTGAAGAAAAGAAGGCTCAGGTGGAGACTGTTACTGCTGTCTACAGCTTATTAAAGAGAGGGTGAAGACAGAACCACATTGTCATAATTATACAGTAGAAGAATGTGAGACAAAAAAACAAGTTGGAAGATGGAAAACATGTATGAGAGTTATTATTATTTTTTTTTTAACCATGGGAATTATCAAACACTAGAAGTTGCCCAGAGAGGCTGCAGAATTACAGTCTTTGAGGATATTCAAGACTCAGATGAACAAAACCATAAGCAACCTGCTTTAACTGTGACGTAGCTCTCCTTTGAGCAAGTAGGTTGTCAAGATGACCTCCAAAAAGCCCCTTCAAACTTCAATTATTTTATGGTTCTATCCAACTTGCCTAACTGCAGTTGTGATTTTGAACTAGTACTTCATTAGAAATTTTTGGATTAGTAATTTGTCGTTGGACATGGTAAATTACTTGACCATCTAGGTTGTGCAGTCTACACAAGAATAGCAAATATAGCAAATCCTTTAGCACTGGCTTCTCTGAAAGGTTCTGAATAGCTAGGAAGAGTTCACACTAAGGTATGTGAGAATTTAAACCTCTCCATGGCAGAACTATGAGTAGATGTTTAATAGAATGACCAATACTGAAACATTTAAAAATATTAATTACTGCAGGGGGAAGAAAGTTCCAGAACTTTCTCTTTGACCATTATGACCCTTTGAGATTATAATGCAACAACTGAATAAACTGAAGTAGTAAGTGTACGCTGGTTGTGTAAGCCAAAGGATCAAATAAGAATGGACCACTTTGAAAAATGTTAGCTCAAAAAAGGGAATAGTTCAGTACTTCCTGTGTAACAGGATGTGAATAGCAACAACAGAAATGGATACTAGACAAAAAGATTAAACTGACATATCTATGCATTTCTCGTTACAATTTAAGCACAAAGCTAAATACCATGCAACAGATTTGCTTGACTGGGCACACAGCCATGTTAGTTCTAATACCAAATCTACCATCAGCAACTCATGGCTACTTCAGGCTAAGCATTTGTACTGCTGTAGATATTTTAAATTATGAATGCATTTGTTAAGAGATGTCAGAGGGAAATTAAACAAAACTGTCTTTGGCAGTGAGTAATAGGTTATTGTTTCTGTTTTGGCATGACTATTTTCATTAGTCTTTTTTTCATATTATGCTGTTATTTCAAGAATTTAAAAATAAAATAGAAACTGGTAGACTTAGTGTCAATTGTAAGACAAAGTTATTTAAAAAAGAAAACCCCTCCATAAACTTGGGTCAACATGAAAGTAAATCTAGATGAAGCATTTGTGAGAACAAATTTTATCAGCAGGTTAGGGATGCAGAACTTTTTATTCTCCCCCTTTTGCTTAACTATGAGGGATTAGCAGAATGAAAGACCACACAAAAAGGCACTTGGGAGTTGTTTTTTTCCCCAGAAAGTGTGGCCATGTAGCTGTATCCTATTCTTTATTCAACTGTGCGTGGAGATTTAATATTTGAAAACTGCAAAACTGTTCCTGTCATGTACAGGAAGTTTGGGAAGGTCACAGACACATGAATAAATCTCAAGCAGTAGTATTGCTCACCGTGCCTTATAGTAGTCACAGTGATTACAGATTTTAGGGAAAATTTCTTAAACGTGATCGTTGCTGAGGCAGAGTGCATTAAATTAATACTGAGATTGATTTTCAATCATATAATGGTAATTATGTTGCCTTTTGTAAGTGTAGAGTCAAGCCTTTTTTATGTGTTCTTGTAGGATTTTGGCTGATACTTGCATAGACCTACAAAAAAGGGGCAGAAATTCTGGAGACAACTAGAATATGTCCTGGAGTCTTTAATCTTTAAAAACTTAATTGTTTTCTTACTCATTTCAAAGATGCTTTGGTTTTATTCCTTTTTTTTTTTTTTTTTTTTTTTCCCCCTCCAGAATTTAAGAGTCAAACTACACCAAATATATTTTTAATGAATTTGGATCATATTTTTAACACTAAGAGATTATCAGCTCCCTAGTTTATGACTTAATCTGTCTGTATCAAAATTGCACATAACTTTTTAGTTGCATAACACACTAACCTACTGTTTCCTGTAGTCTTACTTATTTTTTACCTTTACTTAAAAACCTTCCTGAATTTTTAATTTTTCCTTTGTTTCTACCCACTTGATTTCAAATCAAACAAGTGAAATAAAGCATTTAAGATTTTTATCAGTGAAACCTATCAAAATCATCATCTACTCTTTGTATAATTTTCATAAAGCAATAGTAAGACAATCAACCTGGTTGTAGTAGAATTTAGAGATTTCTAGGATGAGCTAGGATTAAATCTCAAAACAATACCTTTCTTTTTTCAAAGTTTTAAAGTGTTTTGAAATGTTTGGTTTGGAAACAAGCAAATATACACAAGTTCCATTTTCCATTTTTCTTTAGATACAATTTCAACTCCATAAATATCATTTTGCCCCCTAAAATTTATGGAAAATCATCTAATCTGAAAATACTTACGTAGTTCCCAAGTATATGCAAAAATAAATGTCCGTGTGTTGATTAATATTGTTTAGTTTTGGTTTTTTTTCAAAATATTACATATATATATGAGTTGTAGTTCTGAAGATTTTATAAGCAAATTTGAATTGCTATTACTGTACACATCAGAGTTTTCTGAAACCTTTGTCATTCTGTTATCTATTATTATATTCTAACACACGATTAATGTAACTAAAAAATATTGTTTAAATATAGATAAAAATCATGAAGATGTTTGTACCATAAAACATAACATATGATGAAATCACAGAAACACTATATAGGTTGGAAGGTATTCTCAAGGGGGACCAACCCCACTGTTTAAAGCAGGGCCAGGTGGAGTGGAATGCTCAGGACCATGTCTAGTCAGGAACTAAGTATTTCCATGGATGGTGAAAGGTGTTTGCAGTGACTCCTTTAGATTAGTCAGTTAGTTCAAAATTGATTGAAGCAAATGTAAAGGCTTGAATTTGTTTGCATCAGTTTCTAACCACCAATTCCTTTATGTATATCTCTTTCAGTGTGAAAAAAAATGTTACTTTTAATATTTTCTCCCCTTCAAGGGAAGAAAAGATACCTTCCATCAAGAGATTTTTTTTTCTTATGAACTACCAAGAAGCTGAGAGACGGAAATTCCCACTTTAAGATGTTTCATTTATTACACAAATAATTTTTACCATTCTCAGTTCCCCTCAGGTTTTCAACATACATTTTTAGACATAAACCCAACAAAATTACATTCAGAATTCAAAATCTAACAGTGCCTACACTATAGTACAAAGGTAAAATCTCCCCAATGATACTGCTTACTTCTTTCCTATCTTACATTCAAGGCTAGCATTAGCCAAAGCTGACTTAAGACTTCTCAGCTGTATAGCTGAAATTAAATTATTTTATATTTTTTAAAATCCAAACAATTTGATTCTGAGGTTTCTCTAAGTCTGAGGAAAATTTAGAAATCATAGATGGGAGTGAGTGTCTGCCTCCCTTTTCTAGTTCATTTACTGTTGGCCTTTCACTGTTAGATGTAGAACTGCATAGTGCCCTACAGACCACTCCTCCTCACAGGACCTAATTTCTTCTTCCCTATTTGCAAAAGCTTCTCTCATTTGCCTATGTGATACTCTGCTTTACCTTGCAGCAGTGGATAATATCTTACTTTACTGTTTCTCAAGTAACTGGAAAGAAAGAAGTGAAAGAAAGATGACAGAAGAGAAATATGAATCAGAAAAGGCAGAAAAGTCAAAGTGCTTTGAAGTGCAGAGCTCATTTTTCCAGTTGTAATGAGGAGGAACCATCTATCTTGCCTGAATTGGACTCACACCAAGCACAGCAGAGGGTTACTGGAAGTGTGAGAGAGTGCTGAGGTTTTTGGTTTGCAGCTAACCCTAGATCAACGCACCACTGTGTCCTTTGGCATAAATGTGTTCATCAGCAAAGACCTTTTTGTCCCATCACTGATTTTCAGAACAGTCTCTATTATGTAGGCATGAACTTCTTGGAGGTATGCCTTTGATTTTAACTATATTAAATTGCATTTTCTTTGAATGGAATTACTTCACCAAAATGATCCAGTTATCTTTCCTTGATTGATTTGATCTTGCTATTACTCATCAGCCCCTTGTACACATGCAAGTGTTATCAGTAGTGATTTATATTTCTGTCCAATTATTTTAATTAACAGCATTGCAGGTCACTAACCGAAAAATACCCAATAGGTGATGATCCTTTTTAGAGAAAAAAGTTATTGAACTATTCTTGTTAACTATTCTAAATTATTTTAAATTATTTAAATTTATTTATTTTTACACTGGCCAGTACTATTAATCAAATTAATGTGTGGTACTCAGCCACCTGTTAAACAAATTTACTGTGCATCTACAATGCATCTGCATAATTTCTCTATGTAACCAACCTGTAATCTTATCAATGAGGAAAATTAGATGTTTTTCTGTTTTTTTGGCCTTAAAGCTAAATTGACTGGTAGCAGTTACATTAATATTCTTTAACTCTGTTAGATGAATCAATGAGTCTCAGCTGACAAATTGAAATCGCTTTCACAGTCCTTCCTCATTAAACAAAACACAGTCATCTATGTGCATTGGTTAACCTGAGCAGTCATTGTACTCGTGATCCTTTGTAAAACTACATGGACAATTCCATTTCCTATTCTTTTTCTTTTACCGTTTCAAATGTGTTGTGTTTTTCAGAAAAGTACTTTTTGATTGCAGAGAATGATCATGTAATCCAGTACAGAGTGGGTGTTTATGGATAGGAAACAACAAAGCAGCCATGGTGCTGAGGTGGCCAAGGGCCTGTGAGGTCCACCAGGGAAGGACACAGCAGCCAGGAGGCACTGGGGCAGCCTCAGCCCCAGTCATTGGGTGCCTCCCTGGGGATGGGCTGAGGCCCAGGCTGGGATATGGACACACAGGTGGGGGTCAGGATCAGGCCTGGTGAGGGGATCCTGCGTCCCCTCACCCAGGATGGCTGGGCAGGGCCATGGAGATGGAGACTGGGACATGCCAAGGCCAGCATTGGATGCCAGCCCATGGATTAGGCCTTGGGCCCAGATCAGCAGGACCACAGGCAAGCAAAGGCAGGGTGAGAGCCCCAGCTCAGATGAAGATCCCTCCCTTTTAGAAAGGCTTTTTCCAATAACTCTTCACACAGGTTTCAGTCCAGATGGATACATGTCAGGCTGCTTAGACAAACCCAAGGGAAAGGGTTCAGGGCCCCGGTGCAAGCTCTTCTCTTAGCCATGTTTACACAGCAGCACTATTTATCAAAGAGATGCCTCTGCCTTCAGTTCTAGAATGTCAAAAGTTGGAAAGAGATTGTGTTTTTAAAGGAAAGTGAGATGGAAGGAAAGGGGGAGTGGAAATGACTGGCTGCAAGCACAGGCAATGGGTCCTGCTAACAGGACAAAGCCTACTCAGAACTACTTTAAAATTTCCCCAAGTGCATTTCCCGGGCTCCAGGCCCTGCTGTATCATAGCTGAGGTGTGTGGTGAAACGCCGTGAAGCTAAGAGTAAGGGATCATATAATGTTATAATGAATTGCAGAAAGTTTAACAATACCAGCTACTTTCATTATATGGTAGAAATGAGATACCAATCAATATACTTCTACACTCTGGTCACAAAATCACTTTAGATTAAATGGTTATGACACCTGAATATAAAAAAACGTAATTAAAATCAGAAATTGCCTCTATTTGTTGGAATATTTTCCAACAGGTACACAATTTTGGAGAACCTCCAGTGTCTATTTTTCATGTAACATCTTGCAGAAAACACATGTTTTGGTGATATGCAGTTATTTCAAAAAAATCTGTATCTCATGAGATTTTTTATGAACTTGGTCATCCCAAAATATTTTCATTCTCATAGAAAGTTCCTCCCTCGCTTGTCTGAGATTAACAAATTCATCACTAAAATAATTAATTTCTGTGCCTTGGCAGGTTCTCTGGCAAATGATTCCACATGATGATCTGCAGAGAATTTAAGATGATGACCAAATACATTTTTTTGTGGTAGAACTGCAGAACTGCAGTTCTGCTGATATAATGATAGATAGATAATGCTGATAGAGACAATGAACACATATACAAATATAAATTAAATCCATGGAAACTACTATATTTTTTTCAACAAACTTCTGCCTTTAAAGGATATGATTTTATAACTGTACTGGAATTTGTTATAAGACTGCACAAAATTTTTTGCTAGGTTATCGTAAACATGATTGATTCCTACACTGAAGTAGTTTGCTTGGTCTTCCTTGTCAGTAGTGTTTTTTGATCGAGTCCATTTGCTTTAAAGCATAGTTATCATGAAACTACTTTTCAGCCAGCTCTTCTTCCTTTAGGCAACATTAAGACCGCGCTGTTTGTAATTGTTACTAATTTTGTTGCTCTTGAAACCCTGCTGAAATAAAAAGCACCCTCTAGCATTATTTTCTTAGCTCTGTGTCAAAATGCTGAACGGTACTTGGAAACCAATTTGTATTCTAATTATGCAACTTGAGAATGACCTTGTAAGCTTGGCATCTTGCCAGTATTTTAAATGATTCATGTAAACACTTTTCATATAGGAGGCTAGAGAAACCTAGACAGTTGGTAACAAAAGAATCTTGTATATACAGACAGGCAAATTAAGCTCTGAAGTGTCTCCATCAAATAGAACAGCTTTTCTTTTTTTTTTTTTTTTCCCCAGAGAAGTGTTTATTATGTGTAAATAATAATAATAATAATAATAATAAACCAAAAAAACCCCACCATGAATCAGAGAACTTTTTTTTTTGTTAAATCTGGAGAAAAAGATCTTGTTTTATTTCATGAAAGCTTCACTTGAACCTGTTTGACATAACTCTCCTTTGAGAGTGAGTGGGTAATGCGGATTTTCTGGAAAAGAGTAGACTGCTCCTTCCCTGGTCAGTAACTGAGCCTGCTGAGCAAAAGAAGGCTCCAAAGATTGCAGGTTATGGCTGTAGAAATGAAGAGTCCCCGCAAGGAGCTGCAAGGATGCTGCTAAAGAGAATGCTGTTAAGACCAGGAAATGGAAAATAAAATGCTCAGAAGCAATGGAAGAAATCCTATGAACAAGAATTGCACACTTAGCTCCAAGTTAGTCACTGAGTTAACTGAAACCAATTCTGAAGTTAGAGACCTACTTGCAAAAGCAGGGCAAGAACTCTTTCTAAGCCCTTTTTCTACTTACTTATGTTTTGGTTTTATGCTTTCTTCCTTGGTCATTTTAAGTTTTATCATTTAAAATACAACTTTCCTGTGACAGATTTAGTAATTTAAGTTTATGAGGTTTCAAGAGGTTACTAGGAAGAAAAGATCTGGAATAGTCCACCTCAAAGCTCTGGCTGACATGTTATCTGCACTTCAACTGCCTCTCCTCATTGTTCATCTATTTCCTTATCCACTTCAAAATACTGCTCTGAAGGTGCTACATCACATCTTTTTTCTCCTGACAAGTACCCAGTTGTTATAGATACTGTCAAGATTGTACTAAATTGTACACTGTGGTCTCCCAGAAATTATTCTTACTGACCTTCATCTCATTACACTCTGAACTGAAATTGAACAGGCAAGGTAGGACTGGAGCTAGATCTGCAGCAGACAAATCTGAAAATACATAGATTTCATTAGACTAAGTACCTACATTAAACACTATGTTGCCTTGGAAGACCCTAATGAAATTCAGGTTTTGCATCCTCAGAAACTATTTGTGGCTACATATATATTAAATCCCAGAGGTTAAATATGGGTGTGTTTTCAACTAAGAAAGTTCAGATGGGAGGAAAAGCACTAAAAGCAGGTAAGTTCAGCACTCATGCATTACTGTTTCTTAGAAGTACAGAAACTGACAGATGGGCCCCAGAAGTGAAAATGAAGACAAGGATATAGTTCATGTTCCTATCATCATCTGAAAATTGTCTAAATTAGCTGTATTTACTCCCTCTGTGGTCACATAAGAAACAGGCATTCCCTGTGCCACATGCACAGGTGATTGATCTTGCATTGTTTAAAAAATGAGTTTATACTACCTGAAGATTCAATGAATGAGTATACTTGTATTATTTTTAAAAGAAAAGGGAGATCTTGCTTCATTTTTAAAATATCAGTAACAGTCCAGATTTTCATATTTTACATGCTGAACCTTCCAGTGAATTAAAATGCACATACTGTGGTATCAGATGTCAAAGGAGAAACCTTTTTTAAAGAGGAGATTAATACTTTTTTTTTTAAATTAATTATGTTGAAGCATATAAATGTGTATTTGTTTATACAGTCATATAACATGGGTACATCTCAAATAGAGACTCTTATATTACAGGATGCTCAAATGACAGTCTAACCAGTTTGCAGGAGGTGAGTATGTACACCAGTTTCTTGAAATGGAAGGATGCAACACATTGCTTCCAATTTATCATATTGCTAAATGCTGGTGGTGAACAGCAGTCTCTCAAACCAGGTAAAATGAAACAGAGTAAGGAAATATATCTGTGACACTTTAAAGGAGATCCTCAAGTTGGTGTAAGAGAAACATCCACTCTGGAGCCCTTCTGAGGAGCTACCAGATATGAGAAAATACAGGTCTGTACAAGTATGTGAGAGATGGACTTCCTTCAGGTTCTGCTGAGGTCCAGGTCAGAAGGCTTATGCTTGCAGAGTTTAGCAAGGGCATCAGCATACTGACAATTTACTCTGTCGGCCTGAACACCTTACTGGATCTTCTGTGAACTGACACTTTGCAAAATACAAAATCATTAACATGAGAGATCAAACAGCACAAGCTGTTTAAGCCTTCAATAGATTTTTACCTACCTCTAAAACGCAATGGAATCTGCATCTGCTATTCTCATCCCAGCAATGTGTATCAGATGTCAGATCAATAAAGACTCTGTGATTTGCATCAACTGCTCTTTCTTAGGTGTAAGTTTCTCTGTCAATCTATGCAATGTTTTTCAGCTGATCTTTGAAAGTGTGCTATTGACCAGGTTAGATAGAACACATGTTAATGTTAAACCAAGCCCTTAGGCTGCATAACAATGATGAATTAAACCTCTACGACTTTCCTATGCTTTAGGACAAATTATCAAGATACCATCAGTGTTTGATTTTATACTATAGTATGTATCTTCAGCCAGGTTTTCTTTGTATATAAAAAATACACAAGAGTTAACTATATTTTTTAAAAAAAGACTAGTTTAAATCAAAAGTTTATAGATATTATAAAGTAGACATAAAGGAAAACCATCAGAGATTCAGGAAGCTGACACTTCTTGTTCCAGTGTTCTTAAAGCACCATTTATGGTAATTTTCATGCCTGTATCTTTAT
Source organism: Falco naumanni (assembly GCF_017639655.2). Classification (NCBI taxonomy): domain Eukaryota; kingdom Metazoa; phylum Chordata; class Aves; order Falconiformes; family Falconidae; genus Falco; species Falco naumanni. The sequence continues at coordinate 53,410,607 of NC_054055.1, forward strand.
AAGAACATTTGTAATAAAACCTAGCACCTACCTGCCATGGCAAATTTATAACTACCTTTATTTAAACTGATAATTTCCTTAAAAGTATTTATCGAAACATTAGATTTGACTCAACTTTGCAACCAGAATGCTCTTTTCTGTATGTAATAAAATTATCTTTATTCTCCTTATTTTGTAAGTTCTCAGGGCATTTTGGAGAAAAGTGTTTCTTTCCCTGGTTCAGAATAAAAATACAAGGCATCTTCACTACTCTCAAAATTTTAGCTCCATCAACTTAGTAATTTCCAGAATATTATAATATTCCAGTTGCATACTTTTGATTGCATATTTACTCCTAAATTTCAACATTTGTAATCTCCAGGTGACTCTATTTAGTCCTCCTTTTATGGATGAATGCGAGTGAAACTGCTTTCTATCTACTTCTATATTTTTGAGATCATCACCAACACCTTGTCCATTGTATGTTACATCACTCACATGATTTTCTTGCACAAAGTCTCACACCTATTTATTTATAGCATTCCAGCCACAGTAGTCAAGGATCTGACAGAATTTGTAACTTACTCTGTTGGTTTGGAAGAATTAAGAAGGAAACTGAGAAAATCAAGTAAATCTAAGGAAAATGCTACATACAGAAAATGTCATAATTTCATGTGTTTTCAGAGCCAGAAGAATATGATTCCTTATGCTTTCAATCAATGATTCAATAATTTCAATCTCTGTATACTCTCTCTGACTTTTAATGATACTGTTCTCTGTTCTCTCAGTGGTTATTATCTCATTTATGTATACTTCATATGTTTCTACCTTTCTGGTTTTCCCCTGTTTCTGCTATGGATATTTAATTAGTCTAACTTTAAAAGTTAGTTTCAGGTTCAGGATTATTGGAAAACATAATTAGGAATTTTGTACCCTATTTGTAAGATTCTAACAAATTAGGCTGTACACTCAACCCATCTCAATTTTATCTGAGGTGGGGATAGGGCTTTCTTTAGTCAGATTAGTATGGCATAAATAAGCTAGATGTTGTAAAAATCTCTCCTCTTTAGACGTTAGGTTTCATAAGATCTAGTTGCAACCCCTTTAGACATTGCATGTTATTTGCAGCTGCTCAGACTATGTTTCAAACGGCTGTGAAACATGATGACTGCTTTTCCAAGGCTTTTACAGATCTGAAAAAGCATGCTTACTTTAGAAAGCATCAGGCAGTTTGTTCAAAACTGTGTATTTATTGTTGTGGGAAGGGAAAGGTGTTCTAAAACCAGTAAAATAACAGTGTCACTAAATATAAAGAAAAACTTGGAGAAGTATTAAGTTAATGACAAAAGAAAAAAATTAATAATTGCGACTTGTGTATCTAAGGTTGTTCTTGATATTCTTATAGAGGGTAAAAATTGCTTTGTAGAAAACCTAGAATTTTAAAAACTGTTAATGATAGTAACTTGCATATCACTAATAAAGATCAGTTAATTATATAATGTGGGATATAGGAAAAATATATCACTTCCCCCACCCCCAAAATAAAGAAAAGAAAGAAAGCCTTCACACCCAGAATTATATCACTACTGCTTAAAGAAGGTACAGATACTTAAATTTTACTTTTTAATACTTGTGATAAATCCAGTCAAACTTGAATTTTGAGTAACTTTAGATAGAAAGAAGTTACATTTTTGTCTTTCATGAAACTGAATTTTGTATGATGTCTGTTTAATATGACAGGTGGGAGAAACAGGATGGCAGGTAGATAGCAAGGCTAAGCATGTTCTCACCTTGTCTTGTTTCCACTCTGAATCTCTGACTTGTGCAAAACTGATCTGTGAAATGTGTACGATTGTGCCATTTAGATTACAGGGATGAAAGGAATTCAGGATGTTAAACAACACTTATTTGATTCTATGTTTCTGAGAAATGTGCTGTAACAACTATAGGCTGTTTTGCCATATCATGCTTGAATCTCGTGGGAGGGAATACCTTGTTACTCTGAACATGAGGTTTTAGATCTACTATAAGCCCCAGGTTCAAAACTGAGCAAGATTGGCCTATTTATTGTGTTATTTCCCCTCAGCTTGTTTCTTGTTCTCTTTTTGCCTCCATATACACCACAGAAAAGATGCTAAATAGAGTTATCTGTTGTGTGTGTAGGTACTAGAAATGCAGGAATGATTTAATAATAGGAAAAGTATCACTTAAACTTCCTCATCCATATTGCTCTTAGGCATCATCCTGTATGCTTATTGCCTTACGCCCTTCACTACTTAGAAGCTGCACAGTTTTGTGATGTTCTCTGTACATAATTTGTGAAGTGCTTTGGGATGAAAAGTGGCATATAAATGTAGGGTATTATTATAGTGTACTTTGCTTCACTGGAGAAGCTGCATCAGGAAGACTGTTTTATTGGGTTATCTCCTAGGTAACTGTGACTCACTGTAATGATAGTGACTAGCACTCTTTAAATGGGACAGTAGTGGCACAAATACAATCTAATGGGGATAAAATTAGATAGTGCCAAGTTGGGTAATGGTGATTAACCATGTACTAAATGGATATAAAATTATAAGCTCTGGCTTCTTAATACACATACATTTCCAATTCAGTATTAGAGGCGGTATTTTACAAGATTCTAAAGAGGTTTTTGTAACAATAAGTTACTTCACTATCATATTTAAGCCTCTACATTGTACTACTTTTAAGTTAAATGTCACAGGAAAATTATTTGTTGTGTATATTTTATATCTATAGTTGTAGCAATTGCATGGTAATTCAGGCCTCAATTCAGCAAAGCAAATAAGGAAAACCTCACTTGTTATTTCTGGAGGACAATTCACACATTTGAAGTTCATATTTGCATATTATGATGAGAAGCCTTGGGATAATCAGATGCCATATTCCTCCTCCCAATGAACCACTACACCAACATAAACTTCTGCTTTCTCTCACTTGTGTATAATACCCCTTCTTCATTACTACTGTAACAACTCATTCTAATAGGCCTGAGCTGTACAGCAGCTCTCTCTTTTCTGACTTCCACATACGATGCTTAAGAAACAAGTCACTGAAAAGAGACAAGATGTTGTAACATGTATTCTCTGGGATACCAGACCCAAGACAAACAACCTGTCCCTGATTACTATCACCTGTCCTTATCAGCACTAGGGAACACCAGTCTGCTATTACCTTCCAGTCTACAGCTGCAGGGCCATGTTCTGGTAACTGCTTGTTTTTTTCTATTGCTAGAAAAACATTAACTTACCTAGGCAACAGAAGTAAATCTCCACTTGGCACAATGAAAGAAGACTCCTGTGTGTTGGTGGGGAAGCTGAGAAATGTGTCACTAAAAAGTGGCTGTTTCCACAAATGTAGCTATACTACAGGGTATACTTACAGATAAAAGAAAGAATATATACAGAGAGGTTTCTAACAATCATGTGACAGCATCCTGGAAAGCTTCTTATCTAGTGCAAGACTCTCATGATCCTCCTCTATGTCCTGAGCTCTATACAGAACCTGAAAACTGCATTCCAGGTGCTCTCCTGGAGTACCTATTATTTTTTTATAGTTACTCAGCTGGGGAAAAGGGGGGGGAGGGGATGGCGGGGGGAATGTGGCGGGGCAGTAGACCCTAGATTTGGAACAAAGGTTAAATCTTAAACAGGTGATGCAGGGGTTTATTTAATTAATGCATCTAGAAACAGTTATTTATCTACCAACATGCAATCTAGATTACCAGAATTTGATATTTATGACATATTAAGATATATGAAGAGGAAAGCAAGGTGGCCTGCAAAGAGAAACTTACTGTAGAACTGCCAAAATTTAAAGTTTTACAGTTGTAAATCTAAGCCTGAGCTAGTCAAATTATATGGCCTTACAGTAAATGGAGGGAAAAAAGAAATAGGCACTTCTAGGGACAATAATTTTCATCATAAAATATTAAATGGGCTTAAGATTTCTAAAATTACATAGGACAAATACCAATATTAATTTCCTCATATCATTTTAATTAGTTAAGAGGAGCCAAATCAAAAGCCAAAAAATAGGTAAAAATACAAGCAGCAATGGAAAATCTGATTGTAACACTCAAACATGAATTTTTTGTGTATGTATCCTTACCGAGAATGTTTAAAAAATGTATTAGTCATGCTGGGAAAACAAAGCGATTATATGAAGGATTACATAAATATACATATTAATCTGTGACAAGTAATGATACAGACTGAATACATATATTTATTTTTAAAGGTTTTACAAAGAGACTGTCTCAGATCTGGGAACTCATTTATATGATAAGATAGAATAGGCAGACTGTGAAGGCTTCCAGCACTTTACCTACTGCATCTGGCTAGGATGGATCATCAAGTCCATCACTGTCAAGTTGACCTCTAAACCATGTCCCCAACTGCATCTACATGTCTTTTAAATACCTCCAGGGATGGTGACTCAACTACTTCCCTGAGCAGCCTGTTCCAATGCTTCACCACACCTTCAGTGAAGCCATTTTTCCTAAATTCCAATATAAACCTCCCCTGGTGCAACGTGAGGCCATTTCCTCTCATCCCATCACTTGTTACCTGGGGGAAGAGACTGACATCCTCTTTCCTACAACCTCCTTTCAGGCAGTTGCAGAGAGCTATAAGGTCTCTGGGCCTTGTTTTCTCCAGTCAAAACAACCACAGTTCCCTCAGTCATTCCTCATTACACTTGTACTTTAGAATCTTCACCAGCTTATTTGCCCTCCTCTGGACACACTCCAGCACCTCTTTCTTCTTCTTTCTTCTAGTGATGGGCCCCAAACTGAACACACTATTTGAGGTGGAACCTCACCAGTGCCAAGTACAGGGGGACAATTGCTTCCCTAGTCCTGATGACCACACTTTTTTAGACATGTCAGGATGCTATTGGCTTTCTTGGCCACCTGGGCATGCTGGCTCACATTCAGCCAGCTGTCAACCAAAATCCCAAGGTCCTTTTCCATCAGGCAGCCTTCCAGCCAATTTTCCACAGGCCTGTAGCATTGCATGGGTTTGTTGTGACCCAAGTGTAGAACCTGGCACTTCTCCTTGTTGAACTTCATACAATTGGCCTCAGCTCATCACTCCAGCTTGTTCAGATCCCTCTGTAGGGTCTTCCTACCTTGAAGCAGATCAAAACTCCCACCCGACTTGGTGTCATCTGCAAACTTGCTGAGGGTACACTCAGGCCCCTCGTTCAGACCATTGGTAGAGCTATTAAACAGAACTGGCCTCAATACTGAGCCCTGGGGGACACCACTTGTGACCAGCCACCAGCCGGATGTAACTGTTCACCACCATTCTTTGGGAATGGCCATCCATCTGGCTTTTTACCCAGCAAAGAGCACACCCATCCAAGCCATAATCAGCCAGTTTCTCAAGGAGAATGCAGTGGGAGACAGTGTCAAAGGCTTTACTAAAGTCTAGATAGACAACATGCATAGCCTTTCCTTCATCCACTAGCCGGATCATCTTGTCGTAGAAGATCAGGTTAGTCAAGCATGACTAATGATAAATGATTAAAAGTGGCTTGGTGAGAACTTCTGCCAGCTCCCTCAGTACCCTTGGGTGTATTCCATCTGGCCCCACAGACTTGTGTGTGTCTAAGTGGTGTAGCAGGTCACTGACCATTTCCCCTTGGATTATGGGGGCTTCATTCTGCTCCCTGACCCTGTCTTCCAGCTCAGGGGCTGGGTACCTGGAGAACAACTGCCCTCACTATTAAAGACTGAGGCAAAGAAGGTGTTAAGTACCTCAGCCTTTTCTTCATCTTTTGTCATTATGTTTTCCCCCATGTACAATAAAGGTTGGAGATTTTCATTAGCCCTTCTGTTGTTGATAATGTACTTAGAGAAAAATTTTTTATTGTCTTTACAGCAGTAGCCAGATTAAGTCCTAGTTGGGCATAACCTTATAACATCCTTATAGTCCTCCTAAGTTACCTGCCCCTTCTTCTAAAGGTCATAAATTCTCATTTTTCCCCTGAATTACAGGCAAAATTCTCTGTTCAGCCAGGCCAGGTTTTTTTTCCTACTGGCTTGTCTTTTGCCACATGAGGATGTTCCTGTGCCTTAAGATTTCCTTTTTGAAGAATGTCTAGCCTTCCTGGACTCCTTTTCCCTTCATGACTGCCTCTCAAGGGACTCTGTCAACCAGGTTCCTGACTAAGCAGGCCAAAGTCTGCTCTATCCCACGTTCTATGAAACCAAAAAAAAAAAAAAAAAAAAAAAAAAAAGGTGACTTCTTTGCAATAAACTATTTTTTTTCCTTTGACAAACCTTGTGTAGAAATAAAGGTATAACTCACTAAAGCAAAATGTTTAGTATAGCTACTGGCAAGAATCTCTGGCAGTACAGTTTGTCAGATCTCAACAGCAAGTAATAGAGTTTTGCCAATTTGTAATAGCTGAGAATCTGGCCCTTCAAGTCCTTCTTTTGAGGAAGCTGCCTTGTGACTAAGATTTAGTCTCTGTTTGAGAGAGAAAGTATTTTGTGATTTGCAAGAAGAGTTGTGTAGGTAAAAGCAAGAGGTGAACAAATAGCTTGACTATGCTATTGGTTTTGTTTGTACTTTATGCAGAAGAACAGTGTTGAACAAGAGATACACTCTTTTTCCTTGAGTAGTAACTCAAAAAACCCGTAAGTCAGAAAGCAGCGTCACAGCAAGAATTACTGCTTTATGACATTAAAACCACAGAAGACAGAGGTGTGGATGCTATGGATCTTTGCTACTGAACACATATTGTATAGAAATAGAGCAAAACACAATAAAATGTAAATGGTTTGATATGTTATGATTACCCATTGGTATTTAATACATCTGCTGTGTCACCTGAAATTAAACAATTCACCAGTAGATTATGTTGTCTTTAGTGGGAGGTGAAATCTTGGTGGGTGCTGCTTCTTTCTCTCTTAAGGGAAGCTACTGTCTTTCAGGGTATGAGTACAATAGGCCTAAGAATTGAGCTCCACTACCTTCCACATACACATGGGAAATGCATTAGACTTTATTAGAATATGTATACCTTGCAAGACAGTGAAGTCATTCTAGTTTCAGGTCACTTTGTCCTGTTTTTGAATCAAAGCTTTTCATATCAACAGCAGTTTCACTTCAGTAAGCTAATACCCTAAGTATCCCCTAAAAAAACTGTGAACATCAGCAGGAAAAATTACCTATATCTGAAACTATCAGCAAAATAATACTTTAACTGTTTCAGCTGAATTTGCCTGAGTGATGAGGAAGCCTATATGCCATCACATGCTGAATCATAGGCCTGTGTTAGCCTCAGCAGCCCTATGGCAAGATTTTGGCACAGCTTCAACTTATTTTGACAGGTTTTGTATCTGGGTCATCAAGAGTGAGAAGTTGGGGATGGAAAGGTGTAGATGGTTTTAATAATACATCTGCACAACTGATATAGGTTGGATAAATAAATCATGTGAACAAGACTTTGGCTGATTCCACAAATAAAGGAAAAGACAAAAAGGAACCAGATTCTAAATGACTCATAATGTCCTTAAGGTTTCCTAAAAGCTATTTGGTGCAAGCCTATAAACTAAAATGAAAGCTGACTGTTATTTGCAAGAATGAACACAAGTTACAGTTGCTTCAGGTGCTTAAATATTTTTCTTAAGGTGAATTGTTTCCAACAGTATATTTTGTCTTGATCTGGGTTCATAATATAACCTTGACTGGAACCCAAATACTATCAGTTGTTCACATATACCAAATGTTTTCTGAGGAAGCAAAATAACTTTTAACACAGAAAATAAACCTAGACTGTCTGCATAGGCTCAAGATGAACAGTTAGGAGCAAAGGGATATGTTTGTTTCTTATGTGAATAAAGTAATGAAAGGTTTTTAGTATTCTGTTTTTTCATTTAAAAATGCAGGTGGATTTGAAGGACTTACTAAACGTGGTCAAACTCTTAAGTATGTAGAAGAGAACATAGGGACATAAAATGAGAATTTGTTAAAACTGAGTGGAGTAGGAGAGATTTCAAAAAGCTGGGGTATAATATCTCCTGTCACTCAGAGTTTCTTTTATTTTTTTAAATTCATTCTTGCACATGTGTCAGTTGAGGTGCAGGGCCTTTTCTTGGAACTAGTGGTACCCTTTTCCTTTTATTCTGGTGCTGGGCAACATTCTGTAGCTGATGCTACTTGATCAGGGGCAATGGAGTAGATATCAATTTCAGCAACACTGTGATTTTCTTAGTCTCTGATAAGCAGATCTAGCAGCAAAGGGTAATCACATAATTTAGACATAAAATACAACTTTTAATTTAGGAAAAAGTTTAGGAAAATATAGAATTGAAGAGAGTGACCTGACAATGAAAGTATTAACAGTGGATGCAAATAGGCAGATTTAATTTGTTATATAGACTTTAAGCTCGTTAAGTTATTATATATAGTCTAGTTAAAGAATCTATGAAGTATATTGGTGACAAAAGGTTCGGTTTTGGTTTGGGTTTGGGTTTGTTGTGCGGTTTTTTATCACTTTAATTTGACCAAGAAGGAAAGTGGATTTTCATGTGCTTTCTTGAATTGGAGCTTAGATAGGGTGAATAAAGGAGGGTAAGAAATACTGGATATGGGAAAGGCAAAATAAGATTTTCTCAATTCACTCTCCCCACAATGGCATAGAAATACTTAAGCAAGTCTTTGTAGCTTGTTCGTAGCTTTATTCTTGAGAGATTAAGAAACTTTGTATATTTAAATTGGCTTCCTTTTGTTGCAAGATATGTTGAATGTTATATCCCCAAAGAATAATCTGAAAATAAATATACTAATAATAACCTGGCAGGGGAAAAAAACAAAAAACAAACAAAAAAACCCCAAAACTCGATAATATTGAACTGATTGTACATGGCTTAAATGTATCCTTCATTAACAAAAAGTTTTTTAAATGAACAGGTCTATTTCAGATATGACATTATTCTAACATAAAAATATCTAGAATATATTTTTGTTATTTATAGTTATCTGGAGATAATTTTCATATTGTTCATAAGCTGAAGCATTTATGGTTAAATCAAGAAGTTAAACTAACAATCTAAATGATTAAATTTCATGTAGATGATTCCTCTGGAAAATACAAAAAGCATTCCTGACATTGTGTGTACTGAAATGCTAGACTGTCTGCTTTTTTCCTTACATGGTTTTTAATTAATATTACAGCAACATGATTTCAGCACCTGTGAGAATCTGTATATCAGTACTGCTTTAGGGATTTTTAGTACATGTATATATCAGTAACACAAAAAGAGAAAAAAAGAAAAACCTTTCTATATTATATACATAATTCTGCTATCATTATTATTTATACAATATTCTCTACTACTTTTATAGTAGTCTTACAGTATGGATGTTCCCTTCTCCCAAGTATCCTGGTGTCCCGGTTTCAGCTGGGGTAGAGTTAACTTTCTTCTTAGTAGCTGGTGCAGTACTGTGTTTTGGATTTGGCGTGAGAACAATGTTGACAGCACACTGATGGTTTAGTTGTCACTGGGTGATGTTTATACTCAGTCAAGGACTTTTTAGCTTCTCAGGCCCTGCCAGCCAGAGGGCTGGAGGGGCATGGGACATTGGGAGAGAACACAGCCAGGACAGGTGACCCCAACTAGCCAAAGGGATATTCCATACCATGGGACATCATGCTGAGTATATAAACTGCGGGAATAAGAAGGAAGGAGGGACATCTGGCATTCTTGGGTTTATCTTCCTGAGTAATCATCACACATGATGGAGCCCTGCTTTCCTGTGAATGGCTGAACACCTGCCTGCCCATGGGAAGTGGTGAATGAATTCCTTGGTTTGTTTTGCTTGTGTGCATGGCTTTTGCTTTACCTATTGAAATGTCTTTATCTCAACCCATGAGTTTTCTCACTTCTACTCTTCCAGTCCTCTCCTCCATCCTGTTGTAGTGGGGAGTGAGCAAGCAGCTGAGCAGCTGTGTGGTGCTTGGCTGCAGGCCAGGGTGAAACCATGACACCTGTTTTAACCCTAGCCAGCAACTAAGTACTACGCAGCTGCTTGCTCAGTCCTGCCCCGTCCCCACTGTGGGATGGGGAGAATTGGATAAAAGTAAAACTCATCTATTGACAAAGGAACAATCTAATAATTGGAATAAAGTAAAATATAGTAATAACAACAATAACAGTAATAATGATAATAACTTAATATTAACATCAACAACAATTGTAATTAAAAGGGGAGAGAGAGGAATAAAACTCTACAAAAAAACCCGATGCACAATACAGTTGCTCACCACTTGCTGACCAATGCTCAGCCAGTCCCTCAGCCAGTGATCAGCCCCTCCTGGACAAATACTCCCAGTTTATATACCAAACATGAAATTCTATGGTGTGGAATGTCCCTTCTGCTTGTTTGGGTCAGCTGTCCTGTCTATGCTCTGTCTCAGCTTCTTGTGCATCTCTTAACTGGCAGACAATGGGAAACTTGAAAAGTCCTTGACTTCAAGTACTACTTAGCAACGACTAAAACATCAGTGTGTTATCAACATTCTTGTACTAAATCCAAAACACAGTATGGTAGAGCTACTAAGAAGAAAATTAACTCTATGCCAGCCAAAACCAGGACACTAAGTAACAAGTGATAGGACAAGAGGAAATGGCCTAAATTTGTGCAAGAGGAGGTTTGTATTTGAATTTAGGAAAAAAATCCTTCACTAAATGGTTTGTCAAGCATTGGAACAGGCTGCCCAGGGAAGTGGTTGAGTCACCATCCCTGGAGCTATTTAAAAGACATGTGGATGTGGCAGTGGTGAACTTGGTAGTGCTAGGTTAATGGTTGGACTCAATGATCTTAAAGGTCTTTTCCAATCTAAGTGCTCCTGTGATCCTATGATTCTATCTCTGGATCCACTGTAGGTTTTTTGCTGATTCTATTGAATAATAGGGAATGTGTGTCAGTATTTTGCACTGTGGTTCTAGAGTACTTCAGTCTAACAGTGGATGATATGCTCTATAAACCATTTCAACATTTTGCTGATACCTTCTCAGGTTTTAGCTCTAATAGAAGTGCTATGCTATATATTGAGACTGAATTCTAAGAATCTTGAATATTCTCAGATATACAATTGACACAATTCACAGTGTCAACATGCTTGTTGCTTGGAGGTCTTAATTTACCAGTGTAATAGATTCTGTGCAATTCAGTGGAAAGAGGTTGAGCAAGTTTCTTGTATTGATCAAAACATATCTGTGTTATAGATTTAGTAATCTCTTTAGATTGGAATTATTCAGCAAAAATTATTAATGACAAACAGCATCAATGGAATTAGACACTTGAAAAGAAGAGTTAAATTCATATCTCACATGAATCAGTTATCATTGTAACTTATTCTGTAATAACGTGCTTCTGAAAATGGAAAATATTCTGAATATTTAGTAGTAAATTTGCATTTACTGTTCCTGATAATGGAAATACTATAATAGTGCAGTTGACAATAGTTTAAAAAGCAAAGCATTCAGCACTTGACCTATTTTGTTTTAGTTTATATAACAGTTCTGAAAGATGTTGCTATAACACAATAAAAGAAGGTGTGGGAGGAAAAAATATTGAGTCTTTTTTTTTTACATTTATCATTTACTGTTTCAGCAGTCTAAGTCATCTAAGATTCTACCAAAAAAAAAATATATATATTGACCATCCATCCAGGTTTAGCAGGAACATCTTTAGTTTAATATAGTGTTCCAAGGTGATAGTACAATTTAAAAAGAAAGCAAAATCAGGATTTTGGTACAGCTGTATCAGGCTTTTCTTCTGTTCTAAAGAATTTAAAACATTTTATTTTCTATTTCATCTGATGTGCAAACCATCAAACTTTACGAATTGTCATAAATGTCTGTGAAATGAGTAAAAAGAAGAACTCACAGTGCTAACAAATCTTCAAATATTTTAAATATCTCTGATCAGTAAAGAAAGAAAGATCCATGCTCTGCACCTTTAGAATTAAAAACTTGTTTTACGGTCAATTTTGATGTGAAATTGATCTAGTCCAGCTCATTATGCTACCAGCTGAAAGACCCTATTTTGTCAGCAGAGCATAGAAAATTGAGGCTGATGCAGTGAAGAATTGAGCTTAATATCCAGAAAACTTTTACCTCTGCTTTGTGCTGTAATGCTTGGTGCAGAATTCATGTTGACTATGCAAGTAGTTGTTAACCTGTCATCTTAGTAGTACATGAGAAGCTACTAAACTGCCAATCTTGTAGCAGGATTTATAGTATTTTAATTCAGATACTGTAATACAAACAGAAGAAATAATCATAGATTTAGTTAAGCCTGGAATTCACATAAAAAAAAAAAAAGGAAGTTAAATTACTTGATACTGAATATGCCTTTTACAATATTCTTTACCTACTTTTGTATTTTTATTTAGGGTAATAGGATGGCCATCTCAGATGTCCTGTGAAGAGTGCCACATATACAGTTCTAGAAAGCAGCAAAAGGCAAAATCCTCCAACTGTGCCTTGCTTGCTCACAGAGCTATCAAATATTGCAGATCCATATCAAATATAGGTGATAACTGACATGTTCTGGAAAATAGATTTGAAGGGAGAAATCAACACATAATGGGCCACTTGTAATGTTTTTTGTTCAGCTAGTGTCATAAACTTCATGTCCACTTTACACAGTGGTGAAAACATGTAAAGTGAGAAGGTGATCTATGGTTACCTGTGCTTTTCCTGTGCTTATTACTCAAACACACCTACTTAATGCAAGGCAGTTAGCTTGCATAACAAATATACTTTGTTTATCATGGAGCTCCATGAGGGGTTTTGGCTGGGGTAGAGTTACTTTTCTTCATATTAATATATATGGTGCTGTGTTTTGGATGTGTAGTGAAAACAATGTTGATGATACATCAGTGTTTTAGTTGTTGCTGAGCAGTGCTTGCACAGCATGAAGGCCTTTTCTAGTTTTTGGGCTTCCCCTGTAGTGAGGCAGCAATAAGTTGGAACTGGCCAGGAAGTTGCTGGGGGGAAATAGGCAGGACAGCTGACCCCAACTGACCAAAGTCTGTTGACTCAAATTCAAAGAATCACAGAATGGTCAGGGTTGGACCTCTGAAGAACACTTAGTCCAACCCCCTGTTACAGCAGGTTCACCTAGAGCAGGTTGCACAGAATCATGTCCAGGTGGGTTTCAAATGTCTCTGGAGTAGGAAATTCCACAACCTCTCTGGGCAGCCTGTTCCAGTGCTCTGTCATCCTCAAAGTAAAGTTTTCCCTCATATTCAGATGCAACTTCCTGTGCTGCAGTTTGTGCCTGTTGCCCCTTGTCCTGTCTCTGGGCACTGCTGAAAAAAATCTGGCCCCATCCTCTTGACAGTTGACCTTAACATATTTGCAGACATTGATAAGATCCCCTCTCAGTCTTCTCCAGGGTACACACACTCAGTTCTTTCAACCTTTCCTCATAAGAGAGATGCTCCAGTCTCCTAATCATCTTCATAGCCTGGAAAGCCCAGAACTGGACACAACACTCCAGATGCAGCCTCACCAGGGCAGAGTAGAGGGGGAGGATCACCTCCCTCCACCTGCTGATCACACTCCTCCTGATGCACCCCAAGATCCCATTGGCCTTCTGGGCCACAAGGGCACACTGCTGGGTCAATGGGCAACTTGCTGTCCACCAGAACTCCCAGGTCCTTCTCTGCAGAGCTGACTTCCAGCAGGTCAGCCCCTAGCCTGTGCTGGTGCATGGGGTTATTCCTCCCTAGGTGCAGGACCTTACCCTTGCCTTTGTTGAACTTCATTATGTTCTTCTCTGTCCACTTTCTAGCCTGTCCAGGTCTTGCTGAATGGCAGCACAGCCTTCTGGTGTATCAGCCACTCCTCCCAGTTTTGCATCATCAGCAGACTCTGTCCTTTCATCCAGGTCATTGATGAATTCCATACCATATGATGTCATGCTCAGCAGTAACAGCTAGGGGGGAAGAAGGGGGACCTGGGGGACATTTGAAGTTATGGTATCTGTCATCCAAACTGCTACATATGATGAAGTCCTGCTTTGCCTGGAAAGGGTTAAACACATGCCTGCTGATGGAAAGTAGTGAATGTATTCCCTATTTTGTTTTGCATGTGCAGTTTTTTTTTTAACCTCTTAAAATGTCTTTACCTCAACCCATGTGTTGTCACACTTTTACCCTTCCTATTTTCTTCCCTATCGCAGAAAGGGGGGTAGGCAAGCAGCTGTGTGGTGGTTTGCTGCCTACCAGGGTTAAACCACAACATCCTCAAAAAAGAGGTAATTAAGTTCTTAATGTTTCAGTCTCTTAAATGTGTGAGAAGAAAATAGTATATGGAAGTCATCACCTCACCATCACAAAATATAAGACAAACTCTTCTACAGCACACAGCAAGGACATAGCTTTCAAATGCTAGTTACTCTTCTCTTCATGCAGTTACATTGTTTGAGATTGGAAATAACATCAATGTGCTTCTGGGACAAATTAAGCATGTAAATGTTAGTGGGAAAAGTATGTCTTCAGTACTTAAAATTAATTTAAATGATCACTATAAACAGTACAGAGGTATTTAAATAGCAGTAAAATGGTGATAAATTTGAATTATTGCTAAGTGTTAACACTGCAGTCACAATATTAATGAATTTTAACACTTCATTGTGGAAGTATGATGGAGAAAAGTAGCAAACTTGCAACTACTTAATCATTCAAATATATGAAAAAAGTGATAATAATTTTACTATTTTAATGTTTCAGAGAGGCTACTGACTGGAATACATGGGAAATTCATTTCAGATTTCAGAACCACAGCAATAGAACCCTGTGTTTATCATTTCCACTTGCAAGCACCTATTGAAATTATCATCATGTAGTGAAATACCACTTCTGGTACTCCTGGTTAAAATGACAATCCCAGATTATATGGAGTACGTTAGCAGAACTGTTAATTCAGGATGCTACACTTAATTAGCTGTGAAAGAGCAGAAGAATTCATTGGCACTTTTTTCTGCTGATCTTAGATTTGCTGGCTGAACCATTAAACTATGCTGTAATAATACCTTGGGACATACAAAAATGTATACCAAAATCACTACCCCTTTTTCTTCTTGTCATTGGAATTGCATTATGGAGGTAGAATTCTTGAATTCATAAGTAGGGATTGTGGTTTCACAAGGTCTTCAGAGGATCTTGCTGCTTCTAAGAGATCCATCCCTCACAACAATTGAACACATACTTAATTCTGCATGAGAATAGCCTAATTGATTTCAGTGCTTGCTGAAACAGGCCTGACTGGGAGGTTGGGATGGTATTCTCAGAATTTTAATAATTTCTTAAACTACTGAGTGGAAAAGTCTATGTACTCACCCACAATATCAAGCCTTAGTCAACAATATTTTTTAACTGTTTGAAGATATAAAGTTCAAAGAATGGATGAGAAACATTCTTCTGACTTGAAAATTTTGTTAATACAATATATTTACTTATTTAAATATATACACCACACATCTTTTACTGTGCTTTTATATCTGAGTTCATGAGATAATCCAGTTTCACTGAACCTAGTTATTTTCAAACTATGTATATTCTCTTTGAGTTAAGAGAGAACTTCTGTACTTTATTTATTATACTTTTATACAAAATAGATACTGGAATAACAAAGTATAAATTAAATACTGTAATACCATATTCCTTACATATTCTATAATATAAAACGCATCACAACATCCTTCTTTTCAAGCGTGAAATGCATTTAAATCAATGTCAATAATGTACCCTTTGATGTCAGGTGTAGTACTAGTAATATGTATAAAATTGATATTTAACATTTTGTTTAATGCTCTGAGGTATTCAGTATAATAAAAAGTTACCATAGGGAAGGAAGTAAATCCATGGCTTGTGAACACATTGAACTCTAAACCAGGTAAAAGTCTGTGCTAAAAACTTAGAGAAAAGTAATTATAGGAAAGTTAGATTAAATCTCATTTTACACTGTGTGTAGTCTGTTGCTACATTTTAGAAAAATGACTGTTGCCTCTTTCAGACTACCTGTTAATCATATTTGGAATATAATCTTTTTACATTTTAAGTGAGTTTTTTTCAAAATACTGTTTGTACCAGGAATTTCATAGGATTTTTTCCCATGAAAGACACATAGAGAGTTCTAGAAATTTCATCTACAGTCAGATTTATAATATTTAGTTTTATATTAGGAATATGGATTTAAATAGTGTATAATTTCTGAAAAAAAGGAGACAAAACTGATAGAGTTTGAACAAAAAATGGACCAGTTTGTACATAAGTGAGATTTCCTGTATTAAACCATGAAAAAAATATCTTCAGTTCTATTAGCTCAACACTACTCTGTTAGTAATTCATATTTAATACATAATGGAATAAAGCTGAAGTGTTTACAAGGGTCAAGGCAGGTAGCACTGTGTTGACACAGCTGTGCAGATAGTCAGCATTCAGCATCTGTGTTAGCTCTGAAAGATCACTGGGTTTTGATTATGCAGCGATGTAGTACATTCTGTGTGTTACCAGAAACAACAGACTGTGACTACTAGGATGTCTAGTATTAGGGAAAAAAAAAAAAAATATCTTTGGAAGTGCACCAAACAAACTTATATTAATAAATAAATAATACCAATTTGGATTATTCTGTGCTTTATTAATTACATACAGCTGCAGTTATTTTATCAGTATATTTAGATAAAATAAGTAAAGAGGTCTAAAATAGCAGCTGGAGGCTTAGTAGTATATCTTAGATCATACAAAATGATAGTATCCATCTATTTCTCCATAATAGAATTGCAGCCTTAAAACATATGTAGACACATTGTCATGTCATTTTAGATAAAGATCTGGATTCCACCACCAATAAAAATGCTAGATATTCTATATCTATAATGACATATATTCCTTTAAACTGAATTGGTTATCACTGATGTTGTTTTGGACCAACTGAGCTTCACAAAAATCTTTTTTTTTTTTTTTTTTTTTTCTGGAAATATAATTTTATGTTGGCTAAGTATTTCTAGGCATCTAAAGTTAATTGGTACATTCATGAGAAACTCTCAAACCATCCACTTCTAAACCTGATTCTACTACAGACATTTATTTTCCAATGTCTGTATCCCATTACTTTAATCATGGTGCAGTCTTTCCCCCTCTCTTTCTACAGTTGCCTGTCTTAAGATACATGCAGTTCTTTCTTTAGAATCCATGACAACTGAGGTGGAGGTGGTGTTGAAAACAGCATCACTCACTGTATAATGAAAATTAATTTCTATAGTGTTATCTATGGCATGCACTGAATTAAATCAGAATTTATTGCAGGGTTCATAGTTTAAAATTCTGTGATGCATACACAAGAACTAATAAAGATTGAAACAGTAGAAAGTCAGACATAGTAAAATAACCAGAACAGTCAAAAAGAGTGCCACAGTTGTTAAGCTATGAATACTTATTAACTGTACTGCTGTCTGTCTCAATATATATCTATTTCTATATATTCAATTATCTCAAACATGAGATTTTCCTTAGTTGAAGCACATTTTTTACCTCACTCAACACCTGGATCTGAAGTTCTCTTATCCTAGCAGAGTAGTCTGAACTCTAGGCTATCATTCTTTTATAGTGCAAGCTGGCTTTTCCATATTTTCTATACAGCAAGAACCAGTAAAGGACTGCTTTGCCCTCCTGATATATAGCTTCATAAATCACAAGTCCAAATAATCAAATGTCATGGTTCTGAAATATTAAAGGTATTTCTTGAAATCTCTATTTCTTTTGCATATCCCTAGCCCACACTACACTTTACCCTTTGAGCTAGTATACAAGTAATCTGTGCCTTGGTACACTCATGGCTGGTATAGGTTAGATTACAGGTGCCATCATAGCTGGTACACATGGAAATACAAAGTGCACTTATTGCTGACACACTTTTTGTTACTTTCAATGGGTCTGACCCACCAACCCAGTGAGGTCTATGGTGACTCTTTGCTGGCTAGGCAATTGCCGCATAGGGAAAGGAGGTCCTTGAAACTGATCCTGAGTGTTGCTGAGTACCACCTTTTGAATCTTTCAGTTTTTCCCTTTCAATGTCATTGTTTTTTGTCGAGTCCTTGACCGCTCAGTTATTCTCATCTCAACAATCATACCTTTTTCTATAATTTTACTTTGCCTATCTTGCAAGTATGTAGTCTACATACTTTGTCACAGATCCTTTTTACAACTCATCAGTTTTTTCCCAGGAATTTGAGTCAAGGTTATGCATCTATACAGTAACATTCCTAGATGTTGGATTGCAGTCAACTGAAGCACAGGGAGGAGGTAAATAATTAGTGTGACTAGTGTCAAATTACTTTGAGGAGGTGGGTTTTTGGGAAGGATAAGTATTTTCCTGCAATCCAGACTTAATATTGTACATGCTTTCTTTTCTTTTACTTTCTATACTTCTAATGTGGTTAGAAGGGACAGAACTGTTTCTTGAAACTGCAGTGCAGATAAAGCTTTCAGGACATTTCAATTTCATCAATAAAGACATGAGAAAAAGTAGAGGAAAGGTGATATAGAAAGGGAAGAAAGAAGGGCTAGTATCTTGAAACTGTCAAAACATTTCACTTAGGTAAGAATAGCCTTCACTTCTATGCCTTTCTTTATGTAACACTTTCAAAAGGACTTGAAAGATAAGTTTGATAATAGTCACATTAATATTTTCAATGTAAACCAATTATTGGATTGAATAATAATCTATAGTATTTAAATTATGATTAATAATCAAAACATGCACTGAACAACAAATATTCTAGATTTGAATTACCTATCTGCTAAATTTGAGCTTCAGGAGGAAATGATTCAATTAGATACCCCCAACTTAAACCTTGAGGAGACATGTCTACCAGAGGAAAGAAAGTAAAGCTATTCTGCATCACTGAACTGACTAATTCAACTTTCAGTGCATAGTTCAGACATCAAAGCAGCTCCACTGTTTTTGAAAGTCTTTTGCAAGACTTTGAAGAAAACATTGGCTGAGTCTTGGAAGAAATTTTTCAGGTAGTGAGCTAGAATTTGGAGTGGATAAAAGTTGCCCCCACCATTAGCCCAGGAGAATTTTTCCTTTATATACTACCAAACACTGTACATTATCTGGACTATCTGAACGAATTCTATTACTGTTACAATTACTCAGCATATTCTTCTACCATGATATATGACAACTTCCTTCAAACTGCCAAAGTCAAAGAACACGTCATGCCAATAACATCTTGTGAAAATTTTTGAATCTTCAAATCTGAGAAATCAACAGATTTCATATTATAATGATATACTGAGTGCCTCATAAATAATGTTTTCCTTTGAGGTGAATTCTTAGTGTCTTGAAGGTTTAATTAGCATTACTAAAGAGTAATTATCTTCTGAGCAACACTGCTCATCATGTCGAAGGCCTTTTTCATGCTATCAAGTACAAATGTAGTTTTAGAATAGAGATTTATATAGCCTTTCCCTCCTCTCCAAAGGAACAATACTAGAATGGCCAGGATGTTATCCTTTTAGTAAAGACCAGTAAATGAATTCTGATAACTTATTCAGTCTTTCTGAAAATACTTAAAACATTAATTTAGAAGAAAAGAAGTGGGTAATAGATAGCTCTTCACTGGAGGCATTTGCCTCCTTTGTGGAAGAGTTGTGAATAATCAGCATTTTCTTTTTGTAACCATAATAATCTGATAAGATCCTATAGCAAAGCACCATTATGAGAAATGCCTTTCCCTATTTATATCTGTTATGGAAATGTCACTGTGTTTATCCTAAGGGAAGACATAGAGAAAATCTACTTCCAATTCCTTACAGATTTATTCTTTCTTTTTATGCCTGGAAAAGAATGCTTTTGATTGCTGTGCTCTGTCTATGAATGAACCCACCAGGAGTATATCATCTTGTGCCCAATTTATTCATCCTCTTCCAGTTCACTTCACTGGATCCCAATGGGGAACATGGGCATGCCAAAGGCAGTAAGCTCTCTGCAGTACAGCCCCACTGCTCATGGAATTTCTGCATGGACACAGCATTCTTTGGACATGAGAAAAAAAAAAAACAACCAACCAAACAAAAAACAAACCCTGTTATGAGGTTTCTCACAATATCATTTTATTTTGGAGTGGAAAGAAAATAAGCCACTTCTGCACATAAAAATATATTATCTAGCCAGGTCTTATACTCTAGGGATGAAAGAACTAGCTAGCATTCCACTCATGATCTGCTTTTGTAGATTTAATTTAGAAATCTTGGTAATGCACACAATAAAAATCCTGGAATCAAACATATGGTTTATCATATTCCCCATTTTCCACTGCAGTCAAAAGTGAGGTGGTGAGGGGAACAAAGTTGTAAGAAAGGAAGGTTTTTGACAGCATGAACTGTATAAGTGTTAAAGGTTGCTGAATCCAGTAGCCTGATGTGCCTCCATGTGCCCAGGTCTAGCCAGTGGCAAGGGTGAGCACAAATTCCTGATGGGCACAAATGCATGAACACACACACACACAATACACATACACATGACTAACCACATAGAGCAACACAGACAGAAAGCACAACATTCAAACAAGCATGGATGGGCTGACAGCTCTCTCCTCTCCACTGATTAAGGTTGAAGTCTGTTGACAGAGTATCTATCTGTACACATGTATACATATTTATATACAGTATAAATTGTGTATACTTAGTCTACTCAGTACTTGGCCCCAGATCCCCAGATCTCTCAAGCTGCTGGCATTGAAAGGTATGAGGCCTCAAGACTGATATCGTCACTCCATTAGTAGGTTCCAGACTTGGGAGATTCCCCAGTATCTGGCTCCTAGATCTTCTTGTCAGCTACTTGCTAACTACACTGGCTTGAAGTTCACTAGTGAATTACATACAGGCACAAGCACAAGGCTGATTTTCCCTGGGGAAATATACAGCCCATCTTTCTGGTTGCTCACACCCAGGCATATGGGCCCCTATGACCCGTGGCCTCTACAGCACTTGCTGAGGCACTGAGACTTCTGCTTCTGCCCATTTTACTGTTTTTGTCTGAGATACAGTTAATTTTCTTCATAGTAACCTGTATGGTACTGTTTTGGATTTGTGACCAAGACAGTGTTGATAACACACCCGAGTTTTCATTATTCCTGAACAGTGCTTGCACAGCATCAAGGTCTTTTCTGCTTCTTACACTACCCTACCAGCAAGTGGGCTGGGGGTGGGCAAAAAGTAGGGAAGGGACACAGCTGAGACAGCTGACCCTTAACTGACCAGGGGGATATCCCATGCTATATGACATTGTGCTCAGCAATAAAAGCAGGGGAAAGGAAGGGGAAAAGAATAGTGTTTCAGAGTTATGACACCTGTGTTCCAAACTAATCATCACGTGTGGTAAAGCTCTGTTTTCCCAGAGATGGCCAGACACCTGATTGTCAATGTGAGGTAGTGAATTAATTCCTTATTTTGCACATGCAACTTTGGCTTTACCTGTTAAAGTCTTTTTATCTCAATGCACAAGCTGTTGCACTTTTATGCTTCCTATTCTCTTCACCATCCCACCGAGAGGGGAGTGAAGGAGCCACTGCGTCGTGCTTAGCTGTCTACCAGCTTAAACAGCACACACTAAAATTAGAGCACCTCATCACCCAGGGCAGGGCAAGGGGAAGGGATACAATTTAATAAGACCAGACGTACTATTGTGATCAGGTATAGGCCATGATCAAACAGGACTGACCAGCAACTTTTTTACGTATGACCCACCATTCTTTGTACTCTGTTTTCCCATGCTTTTTGGTCTCTGATTCACCTTGATCCTTCCCCTTCCCTGTCTTCCTCAAAATACCTCATAATGTTTCTCACATTCCCATACTCTGCTTAAAAAAAATACCATCATAAGCTTTACACACTTGTTTTCTGGAAGTGTATGGGGTTTCTGTTTATAGCTTTATTAGCTATACGGAGCAGAATTAAAAAGCACATAATAACAAAGTAGAGCATTTTCACTATTAACACTGTTTGTGGACAAGATACTAGAAATAATGTAGTAGTGGTGGTGCTGTTGCTTTCTAATCTGAAAAGAAAGATGTGCTAGATATCTATAAGTTATATATTATAGACTGAAAGGACAGACCTATTCAAGGTCTCTTAACCAGTGAATTTTCTTCTAATGAAAACAGTAACTGGAGTACCATCATAAGTTATATTCAAATGTCACACAGAGGCCAATTAGCTTTCTGCATCTTGTATAAGAATTCAATGGAGAAATGTTTTTCTTTCACTGTGAGTTAACAACATGATTCAGAGGAAAACATATACCTGCTTTCTAAATGTTGTGGGCTGAACTCTTCTATTATTCGTGGAACATTACTTTATGTATGTCCCAGTTCTGTTCTGGTTTTGAAAATGCAACCTTACTAATGAATTAGCACAGAAGAGCAGCTTATTTAAGTGCTAGGTTTTTGTTACAAGGAAAAAAACCCAAATACAATTGAAAAAAAATTAAAATTGTATAAAAAGTCAGTAGAGTTTCATGCGGGTTCACTGGCCTTTTTAATTCAAAACATTAAAAAAATTGTTTTGTTTTTTTTTTATATATGTACTTTGTATTTTATAACATGTGTAAATCATGAAATGGCTCCTCAATATGAAACAAATGCTTCATGAATTCATTAAGATTTACTTTACCTCATGATGTATTCATTACAGCATAGACAACTGCACGAAAAACAGGTTTTGATTGTTGATGTTTGCTTATTTTATTTGTTCTTAGATTATTTTTGTAGTACTGGCAGCATCTATGTGAAAACACAGGCCTGGATTCTTAGGTTTGGATTCATACAGGCTGACTCAGTAATCTAATGGAATATGGTTGGCTTGTTGTCACCTTTGGCACATTAATGTAGATACGGAAAGAAAAATGCAAATAATACTCTTATCTACTGCATGCATCAGCCTCTGGAAATGTCTCCTGCTACTATGCAGGGAACCTAAGATGGCTATTCTTTCTAATCAAGGGATAACATGTAATAACTACAAAGAATATTTCATTCAGCTTAAAGAACAAACTAGATCTTGAATTTCTTCAGTAAGCTTAGACGTACTTTTTCACTTATCTATATCTTTTCTTTAAGAAAAATTGAAGTTAAAATTTATTAATGGAAATTTCCACATTCACTTAGTGATCTGTATTTGGGGAAAAAAAAAAAAAAAAAGTGTGAAAAGCTGCTGTGAAAACACATTGTGCACCTGGTCCCTTAACTGGTCATCCCCCTAAGGCCGTGACGTCCCTCTTGATCGCCCTTGGACTTCCTGTTATAACTTCATCGTTTACCTGAAAAATCAATAATGGATAATAATCTGAGGGTTGTACCAGAGTAGAAAGCTTTCTCTTCACATCTTTAGCCCAGGCACCAGGGAGGCAATAGACTTCCCTAAGAAGTGGGCCTGGTCTCCATATTGGGCCTTCTGTTTCCCTTAGGAGAAACTCTCCTGTGACAATGACTCATCTTTTTTTCTTGATGGAAGCAGTTTTGATGCAGGACGTAGGCTGACCTAACCTTGGAGATGCCTCCAAGCCAGATGAACCATCATCCTCATTACTGTTCAGTTCCACCCACTTGCAGAAGCTTGTACCTGTTATGCATGAGCACCTGGGAAAGAGGGGTGGTCACAGAAGTGATGTGCCTGCTATGCTGGGCAAGGAACTTGTCACTGTTGCCACCTATCCCTTAAGTCACTGTGATCATCAAGGTGGAGAGAGGATAGGGAATTCTCCTTATAATGTGTCCTGTCTGCCTGACAGGCCTGTCCCAGGGAAGGTAGGGTGCAATGCCAGCAGTCTCTCTCTCTCTCTCTCTCTCTCGGACTCCCTGATACTCTTCAGCCTACTCACCTCCTCCCAGAGCTCTGTCACTGAGCGGAGGAGTTCCTCTACCCGGGCACACCTCCCACAGCTGTGCTCGCTGCTGCTGTCCAGTACTGGCGTAAGAGCAGGGCACAGCTGGCAGCTGGCACCTGGGTGGCTGCGTGTTCCCACCAGAGCTCTCTGGGCAGCTGTATCAGTTGTGGTGGGTGCAGAGCTCAGAGAGGCCATGGCTTTCTGCCATGTGGATACCATTGCTCCCTGACTGAGCTCACAGGGCTTCAGTTCCCTTCCTGCGCACCCTTCCACGCAAACTGCCATGCCCTTGTTGATGCATCGCTCCCTGTTTGCCAACCATGGTTGCAGAGCTCCTTGTCTGTAGCGCTCCCCAGGGTTATTTCATAAGTGGGGGAGAGGGCTTGGCTGCTGTTGCTCCTGGTTTGCTGATGTCACTGGCTGTGGGCTCCAGGGGTCTTTTTCTGTTCCCTTGCAGTTCCCCCTGTTCAGGAACTCTCGTTGTGAACTTCCCTAGAGCACTCCACTGTGTATCATGCCAGCACTGGGGCTGCTTTTTGAGTTACACATAATGTAACTCAACACTTACCACCTTCACCGAGAACAAATTTTTATCATAGTTCTTCAGAATCACATAAAACCAAATTAAACACATTTCTATGGATTTCTGGACTGCTGGAAGCAAACTTTGGTTATTCCCTCAAAAATTAACACTCTTTAATGCCATTCTGACATTGAGAGGCAAAATTTGATTCATACATCAAAATATTTCCCTTCACTTATATATATATATATATTAAACTTTTCATTTGTTGCCATGTTGAACTTAAAATTCTCAAAAAGTTAAATAACATGATTTGGTTTCCATTTCCTTTGAGGTACTAAAGTAAACGATTAACTCAGATTCTTAGTGAAGGATTAATCTCACCAAACAAACATAAATAGACAGAGTGGATTAATCTCACCTAATAGATATCCACAGTGCAGAATCTGTACCTGAACTACTCTTGCTAAGCTCTCATATAATCAATGGACGGAACAGGCACCTAGAGGTTCTGATTCTGCTGACCTGTTTTAGATACTTTTAGTTGAACAAATACCCATTTCTCTCCAGTAACTAAGAAAGGAGCTTAGAGTAACTAACTCCCAACGTCGAGCAAAGATACTTCAAATGAACTGCGGAATCTAATGGACTAGGACCAAATTAGGACTTGACTTATTCCCACTGAGGAATAAAATTACATTTCAGACTTCTTCAGAACCAAAGAACATTAGTGTTACAAAACACATTAACTTTTTCCCAGGTGTCATTTGCACACTTCTCCCTAACAACTTTGAGCTACACCTAGTTTAATCCTGACCTATCATCATTTAAGATTGTTTTACTTATGATTGACACAAATTGTGTAGATAAAGTCAGAGTTTAGGCATACTAGTTTTACAATAAAATTTTATTTGGATTAATCTCTAGAATCATACATCTACATTTAGGGGTCTAGAGTTTAAAGGTACAGCTCCAGACTATATACAGGTATGTTTTCATGTATGTGTGAGCACAGGATTCAAATCAGTTGCCTAATCAGTTCAGAACAGATGCATCCTCTGCCATTTGTGATACCTGAGCGCATCTGAGACAGTCAACCAGGTCTAGCAGTTGTGTCACCAGGCATAAATGACTCTGCCATTGTGAGGCAGACCCGAAGGCAGCTGTGACGTATCACTTAGATTAGGTGCCTGTGCTCAGGCAGCTAAATAGGTCTCCAACACAATGCACTCACTGGTGTCTGAAGAGCTGTTTTGCTGAGCCAGATGTTGACAAACTGAATAGAGAAGTGAATAGGTGAATTTTGGTGGGGTTTTTTGATTTTATTATTTCTGAAAGAATAAGGACTGAAAAATTTCTTGGTGCTTTGTAATTGCTGTAATAAAATCACCTAATTAATTCTTTCCAGCAAAAGAATTCACTAAATCCAACAAAAAATAAATTAAAACCCCAAGATATGTTGTGTACTTTGAGGTACTGCTTTGGAAACAGGTTAACACAAAACAGTTCTGTGGAGGGAAGACAATTTGGGAAGTGAGGAAACCAAGATGTCCAACAGAAACTGTCCTGGTAAGCACAATGTGCAATGTTGAATTACTGTTCTTTTAAGCAATATCTGTACCTTAAATTGATGTAAAAATATTACATACTGATTCTTTAACGTATTGCTTACTGATCCTTAAGGGTTTCATCTTACACAAAGATGCAGAAAATGCATGCTACATTTGCATGTAATTTTTACTTGAAAAAGGAAGGAGCATTAGTTTGAGTTATTAAATGTCATCAGGAGGAAAAATATAACATTTTGCAATTACATAGGTCTTTTCTGAATACAGGTAAGTGTTCAGGTGTGCTTTATATGTATGGTTTACAGAAAAAGGCAAGCAGTTTGTTCTGTGCTTAGGGCAACATTTAAATTGAAGGTCATTACTTTAGGTGCTTCCACTTCCTGGATATCAAAACTTTGATGAGATATTTGTACTTTGACCTACTTTAGCTCTAGATATCAAATTTGGAAAACTTTGGTTTTAGAATTTCACCCTGCAATAAGTCAGTAATGAAGAGAAGAATAACTCTTCTCTCCCAGTCACATCTTGAAGTTTGTTAAATAGCACATGTGCTACAGGCAGATATACAGACCTCTGAAGTCAGATGGCATATAGAATCATAGAATCATTTAGGTTGGAAAAGACCTGTAAGATCATTGAGTCCAACCATCTTCTCATGAAGGCTGAATCATTTCCTAAACACTCCACTGCACACAGAAATGATCAGGCGGCATTATCGCCACTCTATTGCCTGGAATAGAAAATAACCCCAATCCTTTTCTTTCACTGTAATGACCTTTGAGGTGATGATGGTGGGGAAATGTATCTTTATGAGTAGTATTAGCATTGCTTTTTGTATTTAGCAGCAACTGTCTCTGAACTTCATTTGGGTGAAGCATGGTTCTTCACAGAAAGGATGAGTAACTGCAGCAAAGCAAAAGTACAGAATACATGTATCTTAATTTTATTTTTTTTAAATAAAGATTGCTGCTTGTTTGGCTTCACAGATATTCTTAGAAAAAGTAAACATCTGATTATTTTCTGATGTTAAGATACAAATTTTTAATATTAGTTTATTCCAAAGGATGAGATATGATACCTAATACAGCTGGGAAATGTGAGGATTTGTCTTGATAAGAAAATGCAATTTGACTATCAGAAATATTTGCCACATTACATAAATATAGATTATGGTACCTATTGAGATAAGTGATGGATTATTATTGTTATGTTTTTAATGAATATGAGAAAATATGATCTCCATTAGAAGTCTATCCAGAGCTTCAGGAGTGATGATGTCTGTAAGAATTTTACTTTTCCAGAAGAAGAATATGTCCCTCATTCTCTTAGGCTCATGCATCTGTAATGGATGTCTCTGGATCTGCACTGGGCCCCATTAAATCACTTTGCTGGATACAGAAGTACATCCATATGAATCAGCCTGTTGATCAGGCCCTATGTTCTGGCAAAGATCATCGGAGTGATGCATAGACAATCTTGAAGTCCCATTTAAACACTTCAAATAGACCGTAAGTGGGAGTTAAATGCTTTATAGGTTTCTGATGTCTTATCACAAAGGGAATTACACCTTATGTGAAAGTACAGACTGCCTGCATCTTTTATACAGTGTCAAGAATTCATAAGCTGCCTTTGTTCATAGAATTTCTGTATCCTTTTTACATTGTAGACTTCTTGTAAGAATTGTTTTGTGTCTCTAATGCTGATAGCTTATAAACATTGTAACACAAGGATTTTTTAAAAACTAGCAGTTACCAATTTATCATTGTCAGATAGTCAGAAGAATAGGATTTTCCTTTTTTTTTTACATTGTATCAAACCCGTTTTAGCCCAATACTAAGAATATGAAAAAGTTATTTTGTTCCCCGCCCCCCCAAAAAAAACCCTAAGGAAAAGCGTATGATTTTAATAACTCTGATCTCTCTCTGCCTTTACATATGCTAGTCATTTCATCAAAACCAACATTGTTATTTAATTCCAATAGAGAGATCACAGAATCATGCAGGGTAGAAGGGATTCCTTGAGATCTTCTAGTCTAACGCCCTGCTTGAGTAGGGTCACAATGTTGCCCAGGATCACATCCAATTGGACTTTCAATATCTCCAGGGATGGAGACTCCACAACCTCTCTGGGCAATTTGTTCCAGTGTTTGAACACCGTCACAGTAAAGTGTTTTCTTGGTACAGATGGAATTTCATGTGTTTCAGTTTTTGTGCATTTCCTCTTGGCCTGTCAGTGAGCACCACTGAAAAAAGTCTGGATCCCTTGTCTTCATTACATCCCATAAGGTGTTTATACACATTGACAGCATCTCCCCTGAGCCTTCTCTTCTCCAGGCTGAGCAGTTCTAGCTCTCTCAGCCTCATATGACAGATGCTTTAGTTCCTTAGTTATCTTTGTAGCCTTGGGCTTGACTCACTACAGTAAGGCCATGCGTCTCTTGTACTGGGGAGCCCAGAAGTGGGCCCAGTACTCCAGATGCAGCCTCCCCAATGATAAATAGATGACTTAATACAGGATCTACATTGCAAAAGTGGTAGGAAATCTTGAAAAACTTAGAAATGCATGGAGTACATCATATCTGTTTCTCAATGCTTATTTCTTATGGCTGTATATTAAATGGTTAAAGTGGTTGGATGTGGGTTTTGAGATCTTTTACTTATCTAAGTATTTTTATTTTTGAAAAAATGCAAGTTTTGATAACTTTGATCCCAAACCCCCTGATCCTTTCATTCTACATACTTAGCATATATCCTATTAGAGGAGACAGACAAGGGTCTGAAGTCACTTACCTGTTTATGTTCTGCTTTAAGCAGTAGTTATATCTATGACTGATTTATTCCATTTAACGAGACAATTCTCATTAGGAAATTACTCAAGTATTTAGATTCTGACAGAATATCAGTCTCCAAGCCAATATAGCTCCATAAGCCATTGTAAAATAAACCACTATGACATTATTTTTTATAGACTAAAGTTTCTGAAATACAGATAAAATGTAGGAAGCTGAGTTTTGTATCTGTGATTTCTACTCCTTACAACTTTGTCATGGTTTCACCCTGGCTGGTAACCAAGCACTACAGAGCTGCTCACTCACTCCCCCGACAGTAGGATGGGGTAGAGGACTGGAAGAGTAGAAGTGAGAAAACTCATGGGTTGAGATAAAGACATTTCAATAGGTAAAGCAAAAGCCATGCACACAAGCAAAACAAAACAAGGAATTCATTCCCCACTTCCCATGGGCAGGCAGGTGTTCAGCCATTCACAGGAAAGCAGGGCTCCATCATGTGTGATGATTACTCAGGAAGATAAACACAAGAATGCCAGATGTCCCTCCTTCCTTCTTCCCGCAGTTTATATACTCAGCATGATGTCCCATGGTATGGAATATCCCTTTGGCTAGTTGGGGTCACCTGTCCTGGCTGTGTTCTCTCCCAATGTCCCATGCCCCTCCAGCCCTCTGGCTGGCAGGGCCTGAGAAGCTAAAAAGTCCTTGACTGAGTATAAACATCACCCAGCAACAACTAAACCATCAGTGTGCTGTCAACATTGTTCTCACACCAAATCCAAAACACAGCACTGCACCAGCTACTAAGAAGAAAATTAACACTATCAAAGCTGAAATCAGGTCAAACTTCCACAATTTTTTGTTTTTCTTGGTTGAATTTGTTAGGGGGGTTGGAGTTTTCTTCCAGTCAACAGCCATTGTACATCATAGGATTTTACAGAAAGTCAGTTTTGCTTTTTATTTTTTAGATAAGCTTACCTTGATCAATGAGATCTTATACATAAGAATTCTGATAATTATGATTTGTCAAGATACCTTTGACAAATTTAGAAAAATAGAATAAATCATTGCTTTTTAATGGCCCCAAATCTTCATGTTTATCAGCTGATTTCATCATGAGATGCATTATCTCATGTGAACTACAAATAAATATTTCTGCTTTAGCTTTAATCAAGACTATATCAATAAATAAATGTGGGACTCATGTCTTGGTTGAATTAATCTACACTTATCTGTACCTTAATATACCTACCAAGTACCTACCTCTGCTGTGAATTTAAACAGCAACTGTTGAAGGGAACCACACAAACCTGGGTGCCACAAAGTTTCCAGCAGCAGCAGAAACCTTAGCCCATGCTTGCAAAACCATTATTTAAAGTGCACATTCACTGCAAAGGCCAACGTGGTGATAAGCAGAGAAGTGGAAAACATTAAATCCATTTTTTGATAGGAAGGAAGAAAGAAAGTGTTCATTTCTTAAAGTGAATAGAAGTACATAGTTGTTTAACTGCAGTATTAGCTGTCAAAAGCCATTAATGGACTACTTGATGGGAATACTAGTAGGTTCAAATGAACACAAGTATAGGAGTATGGAAGGTGACATCTTTCATTTTCATTTAATAACGTTTCTAGCTGCAGATAAAATTTTATTCACCACTGTTGATACCATGATTGGAAATTTGTGTGTTGCCTTGTCTGACACACTTCTAGCATGAAGTGACTCAATAGGGTGGAGTCCAGAAGAGCAAATAAAACTGATAAGCAGTACCTAGATTTTAGCTAAGAAGAAAAGATAACTGTAAAATTTATTCTTGCACTGTCTTCTTTTTTCTTTTTCTTTTTCTTTTTCTTTTTTTTTTTTTAGATAATTTTTAAACGTAAAAAGCAAAGTGAAGGTATTATTTATGGGGATGACAGAGTATAATAACATAACAGCACTATGGAAGATTTCGCTTAGATGTGAAATACAACTTTCTAATGCTAAGAACAGTCAAGCAGTAGCATGAATTACTTAGGTAGGCTGCAAAATCTCCTTTGCTGATTTTTTAAATTTATTTTTATTTTTTAGAAGTTATCTTGATGTCAGTAGTGTTAGGATATGTTAGATCTTACAGTTGATATATCAGAAAAAATTACTGGGCTAGCTTTCAAGGTTTTATTGCTCTATTTTCTGCCATACTGTTTGCCAATATATTGGCAGTGATGCTAGTGTTTTCTATTAGTTGAAGTATTATCTGTTAATCATAGAATCATATCATCATAACATCATAGAATCATAGAATCATAAAATGGTTTGTGTTGGAAAGAACCTTTAAGATCATTCAGTTTCAACCCCTCTGCCATGGGTAGGGACATCTTTTCCTAGATCAGGCTGTTGAAAACCTCATCCAACTTGACTTTGAAGACTTCCAATGACGGGGCGCTCAGAACTTCTCTGGGAAATATGTTCCAGCGTTTTGCCATGCTCACCATCAAAAAATTTCTTCCTTATGGTCAATCTGAACCTACCCTCTTTCACTTTAAAACCATTGTCCCTTGTTCTGTCACTACAGGACTTTGTAAAACATCTTTCTCTATCTTTCTTACAAACCCTCTTTGAGTATTGAAGGGCTGCAACAGGGTGTCACCAAAGCCTTCTCTTTTCCAGCCTGAACGACCCCAACACTCTCAGCCTTTTTTCACATCAGACACAAGCCTAGTAGTCAAGTCCCCTCCTCCTCTTTGGCTGACAGAGGCAGAAGGACACTAGTGCAGCACACACATGACACTCTCCAGGTTCACAAGCACATGCATATTCATGGATCCCCTGAGCACTGGCATGGCTCCTGTCTGCACAGCACCCCTGCCCAAATCCCAGCCAGACAAGTGTACTGACCAGCCGCATTTTACACATGACCTTTTAGACTTCTTTCTGCCTATTCCCCACTTTGTTCCTCCCTGACCACCTTCCCCTAAACACTGGGTGCCCTTACTTATTTCCAGCTGAGTCTCCAGGTCACTCCAGTCACTGGCACCACAGGATGGGGACACCTATATTCCCAGTCTGAGTCCAGCAGCTGGCACCAAATCCACTGAGTCCTTGCAAAACTGACACGCATGGGATAGACTGAGATTACAGAGAGAGTCAAGAAAAAATAGAAGACAGCACAGACTGCAGTGATCAAGCAGAGGGCTCAGCCAGACAGGTGTACTGACCGTTCGTGTTTTACATGAGACCAACCTTTTTTATACCCTCTTCTGTCTTTCCCTCACTTTGTTGCCCTCAGACCTCCTTCACCTGCACATTTTCCTATCTATTGGCACATCCCTACTGACCCCTTCCAATACCCTTGACCCTTCTTATTAGTTACAAAGTCCTGGCTGGCCTGTAGTTTCTTGATAGCCCATGGATTAGCGGAACTTATGAGCTTGGTTTCTTGCATTTGTCTCCATTATGTTTGTCTGTCAGTTTTATGTCTATATGTTTTGTTTATGGCTTCTTCCTTTCCCAGATTATTCCATTTAGCAAGGTCCTCCATCAGTTAATCTTACTGAAAGAATTGTTCCCCCATTCCATGTACAATTCAATTAGTGTGACTGAGTAGATTTGGTTCTTGTTAGTGCTTGTTACTGCCTCCCTTGTTCTTGGTCAGTCAGGTTTGTGTCCCTGCATGTTCTTGTTTATGACTTCCTCCTTTTCTCATTATCCCCTTTTTGCATTTAAACTGCCCTTGATCACAAATCCTTAAAGGAACATATGCTCTCTCCTTCCATATACCCTTCCAAGTATCATAGCAACTGGACTACTATTACTAAATTTACTATGTTCCTGTTACACTTCGTATAATTTACAAAAAATTCCTGACTTTATATATGAGATGTGTTCCACTTCTTGTTGACGAGATTTTGAGTGTATACATGTTAGCATGCAAAGAAAAATGGTGTATATCAATTATGGTTTTTTCTTTTCTTTTTCCCTTACTACTAAATTTCATTATATTTATTTTACATCTAAATAGATGCTAGAAATATTTTGGTTTTTTCTTGTCTTACAGAAAGGTTTTCCAGGTATTATCTCTGCTTAGTTTAGTATAAATATCTAA
Organism: Falco naumanni; assembly: GCF_017639655.2. NCBI lineage: Eukaryota > Metazoa > Chordata > Aves > Falconiformes > Falconidae > Falco > Falco naumanni. Next base: position 53,443,491 of record NC_054055.1, read on the forward strand.
CTGTTAATTCCATCAAGTATAAATGATACAGAAAAATCTAATCTACTAAAACTCTGTGAATTAAAATCCCTATGGAAAGGGATGCTTTTTTCTTTTGAACAACACTCTGATTCATAGCTTTTGAAAGAAATGCCAAGCAAACATTCATGCTTAGGGGATGGAAAGAAAAGCAATTAAGTTTAAAGCCTGGATGTTTTGAATGATATTTTAAAAAATTTTGGTAAGAGCTTTTCAAAATATAACTTCATTTTTGACCAGCTATTCTATACTGACCTTCATTCTAATCATCCTGTTGTCAGGCTGTCTGCTGTTGTTCTAAGGAAAAAAAAAAAAAGAGCAATTATTGGAAAATACCAGGGTAGACAAGACCTAGGTGTTATGATCTTGCTTAATGAAGAGCTGAGTAACTGAATACAGCGAACAGTGATGACAGGACAACACAATCAAGGAGGTAACCCATGACGTCATCACGGAGTGATTTGGTTGGTGACCTTTCTGACACCTGCTTATAAACCCACCTACTCACAGAGACCATATTATCACACCACTCTCCAACACATGCAGAAGCTGAGGACTCAAGGCATCTGTGGTGAGCTCTGCCCAGAGCCTGATGCAGATGCTGGTGGAAGTGAGTGACACTTCTTCCCAGAACAGACTGGGCTGACTCACTGGTGTGGTGACTGGTGCAGGTCTGTTACCTGTAACAGTTACCTGTGCATGTGTGTTTGTGTATGAGAGTCTGTGTGAGCGGAATGCTTTTTCTTACCTAGCCTATACCTTGTTTGGTCCACTTCATAAATTGAGCTTGGTAGTGCTTTTTTCCCCCAGTGACAGACATATAATAAATTAAAATAATTTGGTTTTCCAGGTCTTGACATCTTTGAAGTGATAAAGTGAATTTTAGCTGATCTTAATTATAATGACACGTTAATTACAGATAAATAAATAGTTTTCCAAATTAACATGAAACTTAAAAAAATAGATAGCACACTAATATAAATGGCCAGGTACAAAAAAACTTTCATAAGTAAAAAACAGATGGCCCACACATTCAACACGGCATGGAGAAATTAACATTTTGGTGCTACAAACATAAAACCACCTAAGGGACAATCTGTAGGATGCCAGGGGGTTTTGGTGAGCTTTTTTTCTGGTTTTCTGTGTACTAGTAAATGAAACAATTCTTAAACTGTTCTCTGGTACTGACACAAACCGGTATGAATCAGCAGGAAATACTGTTAAATTCTCTTGTTCTCTTAAGTAATGCAACCGTTACAAATAGTGTATCAGAAATGGTTACTGACTTGTGCTTATTCCTGAAATACATCCAGGAGTTGCTTTGGAAAGTGTTAGAGAGTTTGGGATGAAAGCGCACCAGCAACTGTTCCAGCAAATAATCAGGGCAAAGAATTTAGTCCAAGTGTGGGGGACTGCTGCTATTTGTTTCGTTAGCAGATACATCAAGATCAAGGGACCTACTGGAGCATGCCAAGACTTTGTTCCAGACTACATGTTTTCATGTCCTTTCCATGTGACAGAATGAGCCTGCTTGCCTCTGTCTTATGTCCAGCAGAATTAGAATGACCAATTATAAATCTCTTTATAGATACATATATAAATATAAATATAATTTATATATATTTATATATTTTATATAATTGTTTATTTATATTTATATAATATAAATCTATTATAAATACAGGCAGGAATTAATTATCATGCCTTAAAAATTTATTTATATGTGTACCAATAAAGTTTTATTAATAAAAGCAATCTTTTTACTTAATGTCAGTGTTTTCAAAAACAAAACTTCCAGTTCTTTCAGAATTTTTAAATTTTATGTCCAGATTTTTAAGTGAGTAAAAAAAATACATTCTGCTATTGTTCTTTTTCAGCCTAATGGCTGTCACACAGCTTTTCGGAGTATAGACTTTTTTAATGCCTTGCTTGTTGCTGGTAACAAATGTTGATTAAGGATGGTTGCAGTATTTATTTGTAGTGAAATCTTAATGGCCAAAATCTTTATTGCTGGTAACATTGGGTGGGCTGGAACCTGTTTGGGTATAATTCTGGAAAACAAACAAACAAACAAACAAACAAAAACAACAAAAAAACCCACCTAACTAATTGTTAAAAGAAATTTAGATAATGTCCAGAAATGTTTGGTATATTAGAATACTGTTGTGGTTCAACTCATCTGGCAACTACTACCATGTAGCCGCTTAGTCACTCCCCACCCTCAGCAGGATGTGGAGGAGAATTGGGAAAACAGTAAAACTTTTCAGCTGAGATAAGAGCAATTTAATAATTAAAAATTTAATATGATAGTAATAATAATAACAATACTGTAATGAAAAGGAGAGAGAAAGAGAAAAGAATAAAACTGAAAGGAGGAAAATTAAAAAAAAAAAGAAAAAAAAAGTGATGCACAATACAATTGCTCACAGTCTGCTGACTGAATGCCCAGCCAGTCCCTGAGCAGCAGTTAACAGGCCCCAGTCAACTGTCCCCAGCTTTGTATACTGAGCATGACATTTTCTGTTACACAATATCTCCTTGACCAGTTCAGGTCGGATGTCCTGGCCATGCTCCATCCACTTCTCCTGTACCTGCTCACTGGCACAGTATGGCAACCTGAAAAATCCTTGACTTAGGGTGAGCACTACTTAGCAACAACTAAAACATCAGTGTATTATCAACATCATTCTTATGCTAAATCCAAAACACAGCATTGTACCAGCTGCTAAAAAGAAAATAAAATCTATACCACCAAAACCCAGGACAAATACTTGAATCCCACAACTTCTGTTCTTTTAAGGAAACAAATATTACATAAATTTTCTGAACAAAGCATTTTGTTCTAGCATATTTTATTGAGGTTCACATAGTGCATTTAGAATAACTATATTCAGCACCCCAAAATATTACACTACATGAATGGCAAATGATCTTATTTTAAGCAGGATGCTTTTTAAATTTTTTTAGGTTTTTTGTAGCTTTTCTGAGAACTGTCAAGACAACAAGCTGATGTTACTGAACTTTTTCAGGCAGAAAATTTGGATCAAAAATAATAATTTAATTCATTTTTAGTGTAGCACAAATATTGGTTTTGCTGGATTTATTTTTTTTAACCAAGAACAACTACTCCTTTAAATTTGAGAAGAGAAAAAAAAAGTAGTTGATGCTTATCAAACAGGCTTTACTGAATAAGTGGTAAAAATGGTCAGATCTCAAATCAGTAAACACACTAAATATATGCCTTAACTTTACCTCCCTAGTAAACCAAGTTATATATTGGATGCATAATTTATGTTCAATTGTGGTTTTTTTTCTTGATATCAAACAAAGGAATAAAGTCTTATCACAACAAAAGTATTCATGTCATCATTCAGTTTTTTCTTGCATCAATTTTCAGAATGCAGTTGCCTTTTACATTCTCACTCTTTTTTCTTGTATAAATTAAATATATATATATGTGTGTGTGTGTGTGTGTGTGTGTGTGTGTGAACATTTACTGATGATCTACACAAGGGGATTAGGTGCACCCTCGGTAAGTTTGCAGACAACACCAAACTGAGCAGGAGTGATGATCTGCGCGAGGGTAGGAAGACCCTGCAGAGTTTAAATTTTGTTGGTCCTATGGCAAATTGTTATGATTGTTTTGATTACTCCTCTTCATTTCTGGTCTAATAAATGCAATCAACTTGATGCCAGGAAATCGCCCTTGGTATTTCTTTTGTTTTCTCTAACTTAAGTTTTGCTCTAGATAGACATAGAACTGTCCTCTTTGAGCTTGCTAGAGAACAGTTATCAACTGTGTGTGATGCTCTGCAGATCTTCTCTGTGGTAGAAACACAACTTTGAAAATTAATATAGTAGGAAATCCTACTGTTTCCTCATTAAGCCTCTTATTAAGACAAACTTTTGCCCTTGTGTCTAATGGCTTTACTCCTCACAAAGACAAGAGACCCCTTTACAGTAGATCAGTTAAACAGACCTGGACAGGCTGGATTGATGAACCAAGGCCAATTGCATGAGGTTCAACAAGGGGAAGTGCCGGGTCCTGCACTTGGTTCACAACATCACACAGTGCTACAGATCTGGGGAAGGGTGGCTGGAAAGCTGCCTTGTGGAAAAGGACCTGGGGGTTTTGGTTGACAACCAGCTGAACATGAGCCAGCAGTGTGCCCAGGTGACCAAGAAGACCAGTAGCATCCTGGCTTGTATCTGAAACAGTGTGGCCAGCAGGACCAGAGAAGTGATTTTCCCCCTGGGCTTGGCACTGGTGAGGCTGCACCTTGAATACCATGTTCAGTTTTGGGCCCCTCACTTCAAGAGAGATGTTGACATGCTGGAGCATGTCCAAAGATCAATGAGACTGGGTCTGGAGCACAAGTTTTATGAGGAGCAGCTGAGGGAACTGGGTTTGTTTAGCCTTGAAAGAAGGAGCTCAGGGGGCACCTTATTGCTTTTTACAACTACCTGAAAGGAGGTTGTAGACAGGTGGGTTTGGTCTTTTCTCCCAGGTAACACATAACATGTTAAGAGGAAATGACCTTAAGTTGCACAGGGGGAGGTTGAGATTGGATATTAGGAGAAATATCTTCCCTGAAAGGGTGGTCAAGCATTGAAACTGGCTGCCAAGGCTGGTGGTGGGATTACCATCCCTGGAGGTATTTAAAAAAATGCGTAGATGTGGTACTTGGGGACATGGTATAGTGGTGGACTTGGTAGTCCTGGGTTAACAGTTGGACTTGATGATCTGAAAGGTCTTTTCCAACCTAAATAATTCTATGATTTGAAAGTTTCCTTTACATATGTCATTCTTTTATTTGTTTTTATTAAAATGGAGAGGGGAAATTAGACAATATTAAATCTTAAATCTTCAGGTAGTTGCATGAATGGGACAATGAGCATATTGACTGTTTCTTCAGAATTCCTACCATCCTCATTACTACAGCTTTTGGCACACTGTATTAGGGATGGGTACCATTTAAAAAGCCTTTACTATAAACAAGATTAAAAAAAATAATAACCAACATCAAAAACCAAACCAAGAGCACAATGTATGTAGAGCATATCCTTTCAAATTAGAATGTTCCCATAGCACATTAGAGTATATTATGGAAATAGCATTGTAAAATAATACAGAAGGTATTTTTGTCTTTAGAGTTGGGAAAATTTCTTAAGAATGTTACACTTAGACGAACGGAATTTGTCTGCTTGTGACTTATGTCCTATGCAGTTCCCTTACTTTCCATTGCCTGGTCTGAAAGATCCAAAATATGATCTTACTTTTCTGTATCAATTGATTATTTCATTCATTGTTATCTTATTCTGTTGTTTAGAAGTTCATGGCAAGCAGATTTTTAAATTAAACCATCTCCAAAACCAAAAACCTGATTTTACAATTTTTATGACATTTTAGACTAGCTTTACTATTGAAGACAAATGAGAAAAAGTAAAAAGACCATGTGGCCCATACAGTGGAGCTGTTTCATATTCTCAATCATTCTTAAATGTGAATAGATTATCCAAATTACTGTGTGCTCCCGATGAATATAATCAGACACCTTTGTATGGAGAGTGATGCCATAGCACACAATCAGAATTTGCAGAATATAGCTGTCAATGTTATAGCACAGCTTTTTTTTTGACAGGAAGTGGTGTTTAAAATATTTATTTTAATTTTGTTTAAAATTGAATATGGACTTTTACTTGGACAAATGGATGTGCTGTGACCTTGCATTGTAAAAAAATATCAAAGAAATGCTGATTAGGAAAGCAGATAGTCTGCAGAACTGCACAATATAGGTCAGAAAAAACAAATCCAAGCCCATAAAATATTCTGCAGTTTCAAAGCTCAGAACTATTCAAAGATCAAAGTTTTCTACACCTTTCCCTCATTCTTAATAGCTCTTTGCTGTACATTCTGTTCAGCCTGGATTTAAGTAAAAAAAAAATTAAAAAATTGAAAAATAAATCCATCTTTTTCTATTGTTCATTATTGCATTACGAAGAAGTTTTTATTCTGAGGCCTGATTTTTTTTTGTTGTTTTTTAAATAGATTCAGAAATAAGTACTGTTTCCACTGCAATATGTGTAATTCTATTATTGCTTTGAATTCCTGAAAGAGCAGAGGTGACTATGAGCTGTTTCATCATTTGTCCTTAACTTTCTTACTTGCCAAATCTATTCTTTGTTGGACTTTTGTTTACCCACACAGGTAGGAAAACAGCTTATTGTCCTTCCAAGCTACTGTAAGTACTGTTGTTTAAAGCTTCTAAATAACTGAAGGTTAATTTCTGTATAATACATTGAAAAAATAAATCGGTATAAAATATTTTTTTTCTCATTTGTTTTAACTTTGGACTTATTAAATTTTTGTTTCTCTGATATGGGAACAGATGAAACCTTAAAATATTTCTTTCACTGAATGAAAATATTCCTCAGTTACTAAATTAGGTAAGACAATTTGTAAGAAATACTTCCAAATTATCTAATGCTTACCTTCTTATTTAGGAAGGAGAGTTCCTTGCTCATTAATGAAATGTCTACTTACAATATAGGTTGGCTAATTATCTTCAGAGAAAAATCACAAATTATTCTCAGTTCAGGAATTTAAAATAGCGTGTAGGTTGCCAGTCAAAAAGCCTGATATGCTCAAAGATAGCCTTGACCACAAGGGCTGCATTCATAATTCCATGCTTCACTAAAGTCTCGTGAGAGATGAAAAGAGAAGAGAAAAACACTGTATGTTATTGCCTCAGTAGTTGTTTTTAGCAGAGTGTGAGAAAATAATGGAGTCTTTGTGGATAATTACCTGAAAGCATCTGTTAAATGGCCATTATTAGTCCACTTGGCTAATAATGTGACCATGTCTTAGAAAAAGAAAGGAATGAAACAGAAAACACAGTGCTGTTACTATAGAGATCTATGAGGCATACAGTCCTTGGAAATTACATGAGATTCTTACCACAGCAAAATAAATATAGAATAGATACAAAGAAACCCAAGGGCCATCAGAGGTATAGAGTGACTTTTGTAAGAAGAAAAGTAAATAGACTAGGAATATCTTGGAAAACGGTACCTTCTAGAAGAGGAAATGCTATTAGTCCAAACTTACAGGTGGGTAGAAAAGGCAAACCGAATATTTATTTGCTGTTTCTCATGATGTTAAAATCAAAACAGAAAAAAACCCAAACCAACAAAAACAGTCTTACTAAATATTGAAGTAGCAAGTTTAAAAACAACTTATTTATATATAACATGATTAGTTTATGAAATGCTCTGATAGTTAACTGTAAAAGTATGTCTGTTCAAAAATAAAGTATGCAAATTCAGAATGGATACCTTTATGCTATTAAAAACAAAAAATCCAGCAGGGTTTTAATGACTAGAAACTTGAGGATGTCCCAAAGGGAAACTTGTCTTTTTTTCTTACATTTTTATTGTAAGAATCTGTATATCACTGTTAAGAACAGCAAGCTGGTCTACATGAAGCATTTGTTTTGCCCAAATATGATTGTTCTTGTGCTTTTTAACTCCTGTGTAACCCTATACTTAAACCTGTTATGTACAAGGCTTATGTCATTCTACTAAAATTGGATTTACTGTATGAAAAATAGTACCAATCAAATCTCATTTTAGTATTTTTTTTTTATAATCATCTACCCAGACACTGCAATATAAATCAAACCTCAGTATACATTTGTGGTAATGTATAACTAATGTTCATACTTGACTTCAACCTGCAGTACTTTACAAATATTTGGGGCCTTACTGTGTACTTTTGATAGAGGAAGAAAACAATTATATGAGCTAAGTATTTGATTGTTCAATAATGTAAATTGTGTTATTAGCAACAGTAATGTTTTCCTGATACAGTGTAAGCAAACAACCAAACTGCGTGTAAAGTATTTCCAGGCTTACCTTTTCCAGCAAGCATTTAAAAAAATATTATTCTTATCTTTCTTCTGGCCCAACCCAGTGTGTGCGGCAAATGCTTCCCTGTCGACTGCTTAAGTTTTCTTTATTTCCAGGATTTATAGCTGCAATCAAAACCATATGTCAACACATTTCAAATTAATGACCTGTTCTTTATAAACTTTAGCATCTGCTCTACCAAAGTCTTCCTGATTTGGTCCTCTGCATATTTAGTGTTTTTGAAGGTGGCTTCTGTAATTACATTTACACAGAGAAATTTGTCTGCTCCAGGCCACTTGCTGCCTTCAAACTAAATGGTGTACTGTTGCTCGTGTTTAGATTGATTTTGGCAAGCCTCATCAAAAGCTGCTGCACTACATGTCAATTGCTTCTTGGTTTCCTTTGAGTCCTATGTGAAACCTTTGGAATCACAAGACATGATTACTAGCTACTAACTAACATAACTGTACTTAGTTTCTTTTTAGTTCAGAGTATATGATATTATGGGAACTGTTGTTAGGGAATATAAGTTTGTGGGAATGGAAGTGTTTATAAGAAGGAAAACTGAATTAATTTTAAATTTTGAAGCCAAATTTTACCACATTAATTCATTAGCAATACATGTTGTGCTATGGATAAATTTATACACTGTAGAAACAATCACTGCACTATATACACAACTCTTCAGCAATCTTTTCTTAGGTCAGCTGTGATTACACAATGCCATGGAGCTCATGTATCACTAGTGGTTCCTCCTCAAGGTGGAGGTGATCAGATCTGAGAGGTCATCAATGACAGATGTTAAGACTGAAGTAGGCTGGTGGACAGTCTTTTTTCTCTTCTGATTTTCCTTGTTTATGCCTGAATAGTGTTACCCTCAACCCCCAAACAGGTTTTTCTCTGCTCCTTATACTGCTAAACGATCAGCACACACTTACAGTAGAAATAGGGAAATCAAATGATTTAACATTTGCTTTGAAAGAAGCTGTTGATTTGAGCTATTTGCAAAGTAGAACTAGAGGATTCCTTTGTAAGTTTTCTTCTTTCCCAGATGTTACCTGCTGCAACTAACTCCATAGTTTCATGCCAGATAAACAGAGGTGATTCCTAGGAGTTTCAGACAGGCTTTTGTGCCTAGTGCTCTTGGCTTCTTCATAGCCTTGAAGAAACAGTACAGGGGAGATTAGGAGGTAAATGTAGATTTCAAAGAGAAAGTTAGGCACCTGACTCCTCTCTATTAATTAAATAAGGACCTTTGATACCCAAGGTAGTTATCACAATACCAAGCTGGACAATTATTTATGTTTTATCATCCTTGTTTTATGCATTTGTGGCAAGCAATCTGACTTTGTGTTTTCAAGTTTGCACTTGACTTTTCTATATGTAATCCAAAACATTTTTTGTATTCCTTTGCACCTTAGTTGCCTAAGTACAGGTTCCTAGTGCTTCCTGGGCTTCCCCAAGGTATGTGGTCTGGCTTCCCACAGCTAGGCTGAAAGGGCACAGGTCTCCCACAGGCCCAAGGTCATATTCATCAGCTCTTAGGTCATATCAGGTAGCATTTGACAACAGTGTTCAGACACTGAAATCTTGCTCCTGGGTTCCAATTTTTCTGCTTTAATATAATATTCTCATGGTTATGAAACCCACTCAGGAAGCAAGTGTTGTTCAATCCTCTCTTATTTCTGAGGGAACTATATAGTCCTGCTTTCTTAGGTAGGGCTATCATTAAATAAAGAGCTACCATTAAATATAGCTACCATTTCAGGTTCTGGTTTTTAATTCTCATTTTGGAACTGCTGGAATTAGGTTTAGGTTTGCTTCATTTATTTATTTCTTTTTACTAGCAGCAGTTCAACAGTGTTCCTGATTTGAAGTAACTGTTCAGAGATTGGCTTAAAGAAGTGTCTTTTACTGCAGTCTTAGTAACACTTGCTATATCAGTACCTTTCTCTGATCTCACATATTTCCCACAGTCCTTTGCAGAATTTATTTCAAGCTGCACCCTGAGTTCAGTGCTTCAGAAAAAAAAAAAAAAAAAAAGAAAGAAAAAAAAGAAAGAAGAAAAAAGCAATGTTTGCGAGTGCATGTGTTTAAATATTAGTTTTCAAAAGTCATGCAAACAGTCCAAGGGGTTACAGACACCACTGAGCCAGAAATAACAGAGATATATTGTGCAATTTTATTCCTACTGTTGAGTACTTAGTAACTTAAATAAACCAATTAACTTCAATAAGACTACTTTCTCAGCTGAGAACTCAGCAAGCAGATTGAAGAGTTTCATAGTCTAGCATATACCACCTTTAGAACTGCAAGGTTAAAGCCTTGGTGGAAAAATTAGTTGTCAGTAAAAAACTACAGACATTTTCTTTTTTAAAAAATATAATCCAGGCTAATTAAAGTAGTCTGGACACTAGTGCAAATAATATTTTCTGAATATGTATAAAGCATATTCTATGTGTAATTTTGTACTGAAAAGGAACAGTTAATTCTGTACTACATATGAGTACTGCACACAGAAAGATGAGTTAAAAAAAATTTGAGTATTTTCTTACATTTTCAGGCTGCTGCAGCACCAGCACTTTACCATTCATTAGGTCAGTAGAAATACACTCTGATGAATTTTAGGGATTTCTTTAATACTTGTAGTATTCGCGAAAATGCTAACAGTAGGTGCCAAACAGTATTTGTTTCCAATTACTTTTTCAATTATTGCTGGCACTTCAGACTATATTTGTAAAACCTTTTATATTCCCAAAACATGTTGTGATGTCCAAATATACCAGGGGCATTACAACATCTTTTTATTCCCTCCTTCCTTCCTTCCTCCCTCCCTCCCTCCCTCCCTTCCTTCCTTCCTATCAAATTCTGTACATACAAATTGGGATCCAATGTATTCTATGGCTGAACTTAATCTACATTTTACAGAGGTTTACAAAGTGTGCTTCCTCATCCCTGGGGTTTTACAAAGCTCTTTGTGTTGGTACTACTTGTCTTCTTGATTACAGTGCTATTTTTCAGCTGTGCTCCTAAGAACTGCTTGCATGAAGCAAAGCAGATAGATAGCAAACCAGTTTTTCTTCTGTGAAGACTTTCTTGCTTAAGTAAATCATCTGCCTCTTTTAAATAGTTGATGGTGTCTGACCATAAACAAGTCACCCCCTGCAATGTGTTTTCTGTCTCCATTTTGCAGAGTTGGCAGTTCTACTCAATTTATCAAACTATAACAAGCAGCTAGTATAAATGACATATTTTGCAATCAGCTGAAAAAAGTAATGACTTCTCTGATACTGCATTGTATGATGCTGATGGGTTGTTGATCAAAACTACACCGGCTGAAATCAGTTCAGATAGAAAACCTCTAAAGTTTGGAGGCTGGCATGAGGGGGAAGACAACTGCACAATAATTAAATGTAGTTCTTAGATAAAGTACCCTGCCAATTTAGTCAGAATTGGCATGGTCTTGGTAGCAGAGATGTGTATTTCTTCTGGCCTGAAGCATGTGCCGCTTTGTTGGGTATTGGTAATGAAGTGTGGTCAGGTGACCTGCTCTCCCTCCCCTACCTGAGTTTGTGCTTGCCTTTAGCTGAACAGAATAACAAACAAACAACCCTTTTCATAAAGAGCTGGATGAACTGAAAATTATTGTGTTTTGGGAAGGAGGTGTATGAAGTCTACCTTAAAAAAAAACTTTTAACATAGCTTTTATAATTTAACAGAATTTATTTAAAATATACTGTTCTGTATAGGGAGGGGGACAAGAAAGGAGGCTGAATGGTTTGTTTTTTACTGTAGGTCTCTTTCTTAAAAGTAAGCCAGGAAACAAACTCAATCTTTAATCATACCTACATTAATTTCAGTAAGTTCATTAACAGTATGATTAGTATGTTTAAAATGTTTGCTGAGCACAATGGGTGAAGCCTGAATCTCAGAGTGCCATCAGAAGTAACTAGGCACAGCATAAAAGACTGTTCTACAAGAAGTTTAAACTGCAGCTTTTATTGAGAGCAGTTTTATTGACAGAATGACATAAACATTTTCCATAATTGTTAAGACAACTTCAGGCATCATGATATAAGTGTGATACATTTCATTTCCTAATGTTTCTGTCAGATGTCCAGCTCAAGAAAATTCATGCAAAGTGCACCTGTTTGCATTTACAGGGAAAAAAACCAACAAAACAAACAAAAAACCTCCAGGTGAGTATCTACAATAAAGTATCACTAAACTGGTATTATCTTCCTTCAGTTTTCTTGAGTAGTAGCTTTTTATTAGGATTGTGATGCATATCACCTACCTAAGGAACTCAAAGAGCTGATACTGTTCCAAACATTCTGTACATACCTATATTTCATTCATTTTATTGATCTGTTGAGGTTCAGATTAAATAGTACAGGGCTGAGTAGTGTTAACAAAACCTGTCTACATTACCCACTGAATTAGATAGACTACTGATGTTCCCACTGATGTCATAAAACGACATAATTTTAGAGTAGCTGCAATGTAAACAATGATTTGTAAATAGTTGTATTGGGTTTGCGTGGCAAGGTTTTGGTAGCAGGAGGGGTACAGAGGTGGCTTCTGTGGGAAGAAGCCAGAAGCTTCCCCCATGTCTGATAAAGCCAATGCCAGCTGGCTCCAAGACAGACCTGTCATTGGCCAAAGCTGAGCCCATCAGCAACAGTGATAGCACCTCTGGGATAACATATGTAAGGAGGGGGAAAAAACTGCTGCACAACAGCAGTCAGGAGAGAGAGGACTGAATATGTGAGAGCAACAACTCTGCAGACACGAAGCTCTGTGAAGAAGGAGAGGGAGGATGTGCTTCAGGTGCCAGAGCAGAGATTCTTCTGCAGCCTGCAGTGGAGACCATGCTGAGGCAGGCTGTGCCCCTGCAGCCCATGGAGGTTAACAGTGGAGCAGATATCCACCTGCAGCCTGTGGAGGACCCCATAATGGAGCAGACTCCTTGCAGCACCTCTAGCCCTGTGGAGAGACAAGAGCCCATCCTGGAGCAGTCTGTTCCTGAAGGGCTACACCCAGTGGAAGGGACGCACACTGGAGCAGTTCAACTATAGCCCATGGCTAGGACTCATGTTGGAGAAGTTTGTAAAGCACTGTCTCCCATGGAAGGGGCCCCACACTGAAGCAGGGGAAGAATGTAAAGAGTCCTCCCCCTGAGGAAGAGGAAGAGGAAGGAGTAGCAGAGACAACATGTGATGAACCGATCACAACCCCCATTCCCCATCCCCCTGCACCACTCAGAGGGAGGAGGTAGAGAAAATCAGGAGTAAAGTTGAGCCTGGCAAGAAGAGACTGGTCGGGGGAAGGTGTTTTAAGATTGTATTTTAATTCTCATTATCCTTCTGTGATTTGATTGGTAATAAGTTAAACTGATTTGCCCATTCTCTCCACTCTCCAGCTGACGAGGGGAGTGATAGAGTTGCTTTGGTGGGCACCTGGTGTCCAGCCACAGTCAATATACCACAACAGCTTTTAATTTTCTTTCACATATGCCTAAGAGTTCATATAATCACTGCTTGAAAGGAAACAGAATTATCTTCTTAAAATATAAAACTGTCTCTGTTTTGTTATATACACTGTATGTACATTTCTCAGTAAAAGATAGAGATGGGAGCCTTCAAAGAAGGCAGGATCAGATTTTCTGTTTTCTGTCTATATGTAGGCTTAGCTGTGAATCTCTGGGGGAGATTGTACTGTTTGAAATATTCCAACAGAAGATACAAGCCTTTGGCAGAATTGTCCTACTTCACTTCATCTGTTTACAAAACAGAAATCTCAAAGTAGCTTTCTCACAGGTTATAAATGTTTCTTGAAATATTTCCTGGCTTCATACAACACCTTACTTCCATCAAAACACACTAAGTTACACACTTTGGACTATGCTACTAGTTTCCCTTTTCTCTCTTTCTCTCTTTCCTTCCTTCCTTCTGTTTCAGTTTGTTCTCATTGCTTGTCAGTTTCTCTTTGCTCTCCCCTTTGCTTTTTCTCTTTTTATATGTTTCCCTGACAGCATCAATTGCTTTAGATTCAACACAACATACTATCTTGACAAAGTAGAATTTGGAAATTAATTTATATATCTTATCAAGCCATTCAAATGTAAGCATCTGGGGTAAACTGGACTTTGAAAAATGTCAATACCAATGTACACTATATTTTCACAGACTAGAAATTCAGTTTTTCAGTAGTGGTGAAATCTCATCAAGATCCCAAAGAGATCAATTTCAAAAATGTTTAAATGAACCTTTTTCTGTGCAGTTTGGACATATGTGAATATAAATCACAAAATTATTCTCAAGATTTACAAATCTAACTTGATCAGAAGTACATTATTTCAGCGTGACAGTTTCCTGGACAACAGAGTTGGCTGTTTCTGAAACACTCAGTATAATTTTCTAAGAGTTATTCTTATATCAAGAATATAGATTGTGACAAATGTATTTAGGTTTCATTTTAACACACAGAATTTCCACATTTCTCAGATAAATTATGTATTATGTTTTTAGATCACAATTTTATTTACCCTTATCCCTACCTCCCCCAGAAGCGTAGGAAAAATAAAAATAAATGGCATTACTGATATGTGAGTATGTATCCGCATTTTTCTACACACAAATCAGAAACTATTGAGGAACAGAACCTCAGCCTGCGTAAGCCATCATGTTTTCAACAATCATTTGTATTTACATCAGCTGGAGGTGGGTTCAGTGCTTCTCCTGGGAAACACTATTATCTGCTGCTATTTTACTGCTCTGTGAAACAAATGTAACATATGCCATGATTAAAGCATCAAGCCCTGACAAGTACTGTTTTGAACTTCTGTTCATTTTCGATGTTGGCTGCTATAAAATATGCTGAAAAAGACTTAGTGTGTTGAAAACCTAATATATATACCTGAAAATAGTGACTGCTCCGCAACATTTTTCTTGTACTGCCAGCGTGTGGTGTAGCTGTTTTCTTTGTATCTTTCAGATACATAGGGATCTTGTCCTTTCCCCATTTGTATTTACAGGCATTTTACACTGCATCTATACACATTTCTGGAAACATCTTTGTCTTAGGGTTTGGTTGTGCCTTTCTTTACAGTTGTGATATTGTTAACCTCATTACAAATTTGCAGAAAGCCAAGTAAATTAGATAATTCTCATTTTGTCTTCTTTTACTTGGAGTGAAGTAGTTCTGTTAAATTATAATAATATATACTGTGTATTACATGTAGTTTCAAGCAATTAAAGTAAATCTGTATACATATAAATAGCTTGCAAGGCAAATATATTAAGAGAAATAAATTAATATCTCATATTGCTCTGATAAGCTTCATTGAAGGCTTTAGAAATTGAGTTTCAATAAATAAGAAAATTAAAACTATACTCTACTCCAGTCTACTATATTTTATGACTGACCTGTAGAGAGATTTACAGTATTGTAAGTGGCAGTGAAAGTACCCCTAAAGTAAGTACCCCTAATATAAGGTCTGTCTTGGAGCCAGCTGGCATTGACTTTGTTGGACATGGGGGAAGCTTCTGGCATCTTCTTACAGAAGCCATGTCTGTAGCCCCCCTGCTACCAAAACCTTGCCACGCAAACTGAGCACACATGCGTAAAATGTAAAAATGACTAATTCTCAATGCAAGAACAGAGGATTACCCATGAGGGGCCTATTCCTTTTCTGCATTTCCTGCAGAGTAATACATTCTCAAGAAAGTGTGTCCAACAAAGCAAAAAGGAAATTTGGGGACTTATCTGGTATTTCTAATCTGTTACATTTTTGGTGTTTGAGATGTGGAGTTGTTAAATTTTACTTACCAACAGAACTTTGTTTTAAGGTAGCTTCTTTGGTCAGTGTGATGACTAATGCACCTTGAGGAAAGTGGTATTTGTCAAGTTTACAAATTTACCATTCTTACCATCACAGAAGAACTATTTTCTCTGTCTAATATTCTCTAATATAAAGTTGTCTTCTGAAGAGAATCAAAGGAATTTAAGCAAACAAGCATAATAATGGCAATCATTGTTGTAAAAATTAGCTATTAATAACACATAATTGAGAGAGTATTTTATACATATTCATATACATTATTCTGAGAAACTGTTGCTGAATAAAGTGAAATAACAATGACCTTAGGATAAGAAATTATGTAGAGTGACTATTTCAAGGGTAGGGGGTGGGGGGAGTGGGGGGTGGGGGGCTTAGAATACAAGCACAGGATGATAGCAGAAGTCCTAGGGCTATAAATACAAATGGCCAATTATTGGTCACTGAAGGAGTACAGCCCTTGAAAGGAACAAGTTCTAGGGCATAACAAATGTAATGGCTACATAACAGAGAGGTATAAAGGGCTTAATTGTGTTAATGGTGCCATTAATTATACTATCAGAAAGTTATATCCTGAGGAAAAACCAGAAACCTTCTGTTGGAGGAAGCTATATATCTTGAAAATTAGGAACCTTATGTTGTAATATTTTCCAGGCATTTTATAAGAAATACATAACTTGGTCACATAAAGAATGGCCCAACAATCTGCAGAACCTTCCTGTAATTGATAGCATAAGCAGAGCCACCTTTAGGTTGTATCTGTAAGTGTGCAACAGAAACCAGTACTTGTGCAGATGCCTTGCTTAAGAACTAGATAAGAAAAACTGAAAGAGATCACTCTGATTTCCTATATGTGTAAATATCAATTTATTATCATTAGATGAAAATCTACCATTGTCACTTGTGGCTTTTCAAGCAATCTATACCTAGCGTTAGATCTAGTCAATCACCCTTGAGGTATAGTTGCAATTTGGGTGTAGAGCAGTTAGTGGAGAGGCATCCTGTCTTTCCAAAAAAAAAAACCCCAAACAAAAAACAACCAACCACCCCCTTGCATCATACAGCAATTCTTTGCTGGTTTTGCCAGGTTTGATAACATTCTTTGATCTCATTGTTCTTATCAGTAAAGAAACAATATCACAGAAGCTTATGGATTTTGCTCATCTATGACTCTTTTTCTCCTCCTAGCAATTTAAATTGTAAAATCCAATGACACTGACTCAGAACTAAGAGTAAATTGCCTTTGTGAAAGAGATTATAAAGGTCATTTTAGGAAAATGAGATTCTTGGATAGAAGGAAGCAAAATACTGTAGGCATTTTTGGAACCATATCCTCCCTGTTCTCCACCTACATGTATTGCAGTGGAAAGAAACCTAAACCCTCAAAACATCTTTCCATTGCTGGTCTACTGGGAGGCCTATAAAGATTCTATTGAACTGTTTCATCTATGATAGTACTGCAACTACAGAACTTCTTTATGACAGAAACAGTCAGTGCTTTCAGATTTGTACTGCTCAGCAAAACAGGACCCTGATTTCATTATATCTGAACTGTTCCTAGCTTGATAGGGAGAGAAAAAGATGTGGAAAAAGAGTTTATTGACACTGGTGAGAGATATTGTCATCTGCACTGTCAACATAAAAAAGTTTACTTCATTCATTAATGGAACTGTGTGTGTTTATATATGTGTATATATATTTTTATATGTAGATAACTTTCATCAAGAAGACTAAAACCAAATCGTTTTTGCCATAGAAAATCAGAAGGAGTTTTCCCATGACAACAACAGAAGGTTTTTCTATCCTCGTGTAGGCAAAACTTTCTGCATATACTTTCCTAGATTTTGGCAGTGGAAATAATTTGGTTAAGCGTGTATGTGGTACAAGATAGCAGCTTTTTGTCAATCATTTGGAACTGGGAAAAGGGTGATCTTTTTTCTGGGCAGGCTGGATGTTCTGTTTTAATTTATATATTGTACTCAAGATTGAAGCTATGAAAATAACAAAACCAAAAGTAAGTAACAGGTGATTACCAGGAAAATATAACCATCAGGAATGCAGTATCTTATCCACCAATGTTCAGAATGCTCCAAAAATATTTCAAAGAACTGTTAAACATAATAAGTTAAATATAGTAAGAAATTAACAGAGCTGAAAGAGAACTTCTAGACTACTTTAAGATTGCCTGAACTGAGAGTAAAGAGCTCTGAAAAAAGTTCATGAAAAACAGAAAGTCAGCTGAGGCATTGCTGAAACAGCTTGATGACGCGTAGGGATGATAAGAATCATATGAACTGCCTCCAACATTATTATTATATCAATAGAGTAGGAATTTCAAAAGTCTATGGACTTCCCCCCCCCCCCCCCCGGATATTAATTTATTTATTTTGGAGGTGGGGGGAGGGGGAGCAAGTCAGGCAGGAATGGGAATGCTTGAACATGTCACAATTTTCATCCACAAAACCAAGTGTTTATACTCCATGTTCAAAATTTCTACATGTTTTGGCTTTCTCTTCAATCATTAACAAAGAGTTCTGTGAATTTCACTTGGGAATGTTTCATGACAACTGTTATTTCTTAATATCAGGAGGAATAAGCTGCAATTAATACAAACAGAATCATTTATTTAAAAAAATAACAGATTATGAAGTACTACTTTTACAGAACATGGACTTCCATATCTATTCAGGTATTTCAATGCTACTGCAACAAAACTATGATATTTAAATGAAAAATGAACTGGTGAAATATACAGTTGCTGTAAAATAGTGAACTAGGTCAAAACTTCCGAATTATATCTGCTGATTATCTTTGTTCTTATTAAAGCTATCTTTTACCCATTGAAAGAAGTTTGAACTTATGTCTATTTTTGTCCTTTTTTATACCTGTATGCAAAGATATTGTAGGTAATGAGGCATTGTATTTCAGGTAATAGTGACAGTAAATAATTTTGCCATATAAAGTTAGTATAGTGATCTTTTAGCATTGGTTCTGGGTACCTGTGGCTCTAACGTATTTGACTTCTTTTGTTATCCTAGAAATTATCTCACCTTTGAACATTTGACTTGTCTTTCTTTTCATGTCTTGATGACATGACTAAAATAGTTATTACAGTTATAATAATAACTATGTATGTTCTAATATATTATTATTACTGTTCTTACTACTAGTCTTACTAGTACAATTTCTATTACTACTCCTATTGATGCGAACAATACTAATGTCAAATAATTTGAAATAACAAATCAACTCTTATATTTAAGCATTGTATTTTTTAATAGTAGTTATGCAGAAGGATGGTGGAAGAATAAAGAAGATGTTAATAACAAATAATTTTATAAAGTGAAAATAATTGAGTCACAGCATATAGAAAATTACATTCTTGATTCTTTTGGGAAAACGGTAACAAAGATATTTCAAAGATCTGTGATGTTTTTTTTTTTTCTCTAAGTTGTACCATCTTTTGCACATTTAGTGTCTTTTACAGACATATGTTTTCATTTAGAAAATAGTCCTGAACTATAAAACTAGGAGGAGAATCACTTTTGAAGGTTATTTATAGGCAATTAAAGAGAACTCTCAGACATTTAAAATAAAACCTAGCACTTCAGGAGACAGAAATTATCTGATCCAAATTGTTAAATTCATTTAACAGTGAAGAAAAGGCCCTAAATGGATTTAGCCACATTTGATATATTCTAAGCATGAATTCGCACACATTTGATCAATGGAAACAATATTATTTACTTGAATTCTGGTGACAAGAGTTCAATAAATTATGAGCAAATTAGCTGTAGTGTGGTTTACAGTCCTTAAAAACTGGAGTGCAGAACTGTATGTACAATAGTAAGACAGCTGTCAGTTGTCTACTTGATGAAGTAATGACTGAAAATGAAAACTTTATTTTCTAACAATTTGATTGGATGTTGGAAATACAAGTTTGTTTCCACAAATCTCTATGTTTCTCTAACATTTCTTAAAGTCCCTGTAATTAGTTGTTTTAATCTACAAGTTGATTCCTATTCAGTTCAGTATACTACACACAGGCATATAGGACACAATCCTGTTGCATGACCATAGGCATCCACCACCATTTTTATGCCCAGTATGTCTACTTTGATCTCCCTCTGAAATGTTGGAAAAGTTCAGATCTCCACTCCATACTGTGTAATACCTGACAATGCTGTGTAGGTACCTCTGATATCTGCAGTAGTATGGCATTAGATGACTGTTCAGTCAAGTAGATTTAGATGTGATGTCTACACCTGAGCTAGGCAGTTGACTCCCTTTACAGACCATGACAAGAAATAGCATTTGTAGGCTGTCATTCAGCTCATCCCAAAGTAACTGCCCAGTCAGACAACTAAGTTCTTAAAGTGCCTGTTTCATGCTATTGACTGTACTCATTTTTTCAGTTGTACATTTATGTGAGGAAAAGAAAATGAAAACACTCAAACAGTCACGTAGCACATGACGGGACATATTTTTCTTTCTTTTTCTTTTATTTCTATTTTTTTGATTGACAGCCTTAAATTGATTACTTAAACAATCTTGCTTCTTATAGACTAGAAAAGGGGTTTATTGCATTTCTCTACTATTACAATGAATGGAAATTATAAAAGTGGACAATAGACTTGCACAGTTGTACCCTCAAATCTTTATCTTCATAATTAAGAGTTCTGTAATTCATTTTTTTCTGATCTTGGTCTGATTGCTAAAAATTGGATACATACAGTCCTGATAATTCCTTCAAGACATCCAACACTAAATTGTGAACAAAGCTTTTCTTGAAAGTCCATAAAATCCTGTGCAAATAATTAACACAGAAAACATCTCACAACTTTTATGGAGAGGTCACAAAAGAATAAGCATTTAATTGTGTACTAAGGCAGGCTTTTGTATTTGGATGTATGCCTTTACATAGGTTAACAGGACCTTCTTTATCTCTCTACAGTATTATGTAAGGATGTCAATTAAGGATTTTTTATTGTACCTCTTAAGGCAAATTAAACACACATTTGTACTTAATTACAAAAACATTTAGTGAACAACGAATTGGGAAGTCCTACCACCATAAGCAGCTCTACAAGCTCTATGACACAAGCCAATTCCTAACATACTTGCATCAGCAGCAATCACATGAGGATCAACATCAGGCACCTCAGCCTGGCGTTGGGTTCATACCCCAGTGCCAGCTCTGTTTACCAAAAGTGGCCCCTGAGCACCCATATTTCATAGTTGCTACAAGACAATGATGTAGTATATCTTCTCTCATTGTCTCATTAGGTGTTCCTGCCCTCCATGCCAAATCATTCCTTGGTCACAAATTACCATTGCTAAGAAGTTACCATTTGAATTTCCCCTTCAGTCTGTAGGTACTCATAGTATGGATGTTACATTTCAAACTGATCTAATCAGTTCTAAAACCCTCCAGTAATCACATTCAATAAGAATAAGCTTCAAGTCTTGAAAAGTTTAATACCTTAGTAGCATCCTCTTCAGCAAGAATTGATGGCAAAATATTTACAAAGTTTGTTTAGAGGGAATGAAAAAAATCAGCCAGGGTAGCTGAGTATCAATACAGTGTAATTTCTGTTCTTAGTTTTGTGTCTTTGTCTCTTTCATTTGTCCCAGCTGGCTGCTCCAAAAATTCCACAGTGCTATTCATTCTGGAGTATGGTATAAACATATGACAAGCACAGTGGTTACTTGTAGTAGTACTAGAACTGTGGTTTTGTTTTTTTTTTTTGGTTTTTTTTTTTTTTTTTTTTCACTTGTGCTGATTCAGTCATGTAGCTGAAATGGAAGACCTCAAGGTCTTCAACATTGTCTTTTATATCTGTCTTGCTTTGGCAAAAAAGTACCTGCAGGCTAACATGGACCTTTAAAGATATCTTAAAACTTACTGAAACTGTTCTTTATATTTTCTTAGATTAATAACTCATGGAAAACTTTCATATCAAGACATCTCAAAAATATCAGTTAAGATGTTACTGAAGTCTTTGAGGTAAAGTTGAGTAAGGTGGAGGCAGGAAAAGAAGTTCAAAGAGAATTAACTGCTATTTCCTAGTTACAAGAAATTCACATTCCAAGGATGAAACTGAATGTTCCTTGCAGGTCTTTTGTTCTCACTGAATTGAAGTAAGAATTAGTGAAGTAGATAGCAGCAGCATCCTGTAAAAATATTCATGGCTATTTATGATGAATAGGCATGCATATGAGAAGTAAGGGGGGGAAAAAAGTGAAAAGGAGGTGTAATTGCAGGTTAAAAGATTAAATATAAGTTAAATATAAGTTAAGTTAAAAATAAACTAGAAATGTAAGCATTTAATGTCAATTTTAAATAGATTTCTTTGTTCAAACCTTGTCCTTTTCATGTTGATAGTATAAATTGAAATTAATCAATAGATAAAAATATTCACAAGTCACCAAAGGAATTTTCCATTTTAAACATGGTGGGGGAGGATTGTCTGGTTTGTTGGGTTTATTTGCAAGAACTATTTTTAAGTGAGCCAATACTGACTGTTCTGTAGGCAGTTTAGAAAGAAATATCTGGAGAGTGAACAAAAGAATTAATACTTGCACTCTTGTTTTATTATAAAGAATTTGGTAGAAGCATGAAAAATAATTTTAATGATGAGGTATCTCATCTATTGGAATGTTTCTCTCTTCACAAGAATAGACTAAATTTCTCTTAGTATTAGGCAACATCTCTGACTCATCCCCCGTAACAGTTCAAATCAGTAGGAGCATAAATGTTGAGTGTCTTCTTGTTCACTTTCAAATATGAAAGAGTAAGTAGACTTTCTTGTCTCAGATAAATTTTAATCTAGAAAGATTAAATTGTTTTTTATTCCCTAAGGGAAATACTCTATCAAACAAGTTAATTAAGAGTGCCAGTAACAAAGCTGTCATTTCTAAACAAGAAAAAGCTAGTTGATATGAGTCACTAAATATTGTTCATTCATACCTCCTGGGTTACTCCAAATTTTCAAGTATACCTCCATTAGACAATACAATCAACAAATTACAGATGAACCAGTGCTCAATTTTTTTAGTGTAAATTGTTGTCAGTCTGTATAATGGCAGGTTTTTAAAACTTCTGGACTACAGTGAAAGCCTGCTCTCATTTTCCTTAGATGAGAAGATGTATCTGTGGAAAGACAAAACATTTATGAATTTAAGATTTTCACCCTGATAAGTGGATTTTACCAATATAGTCTCTGATTTCTATGATATTCTATCTTTTTAATTGACTTTTAGTCTGCCTGGATAGCCACATAGGAAAAGCAATCAGCTGAGACCTTGAAACATTTTACAATTGCAGAGGAGGAGTATGCATTCAATAAAAGGAACCAAATGAAAGAAAAGTGGAGTTCTGAATATCCTAATTCATATAGTCAAACTAGGTGTCCTGTATTTGTATGCTTTACTGAGTGATAAGGTAGTGCAAGGACATATGAGCGTGTCAAAATTAATGTTTTATTCAACACATGCATTTGTCTTCTATATTCAAATGAATTAATTACTTTTCTCAAATGTATTCATTTAAACATTTTAAAATTATTTGAAAAGATATTACAGCTCACTTTGTATATGAGATATGAGCAATTAATTAAAATAATTTAAAATATGATGATTGGTAGTAGCCTAGTGCTTAATTATTTAAGTGTTTAAATACACCAAAATGTGCCGTTTTGTTAAGATTTTTGCCATTGACTTAAAGAAGTTAAAATTTTCTCAGGAGAAATAGATCTCTGATAAAGACACTCAGGTTTAAAATTTCAGAAAATTTTGATTTTTTAAATTAAGATATACTGTCAGTTTGGAAAACATGATATTTAGCGTCACAAATTAAACTTATAATTAGAAGAAGAGTTAAGACTTTTTCATACAAGGTGGGAATCACTGTTCTTGGGTTTTGGTGCAATATTTTGTTTTTTATTTTGCTAATCCAGGGTAAACATAGAATCACTGAATCATCGAATCATAGAATGGTTTGGGTTGGAAAGGAAATTTAAGAACGTACAGTTCCAACCCTCTTGCCATGGTAGGGACACCTTCCACTAGATTAGGCTGCCCCTCCACCCTGGCCTGCCTTGAACACTTCCAGTGATGGAGGATCCATAAATTATCTGGGCAATGTGTTCTGGTGTCTTACTGCCCTCCTCATAAAAAGAATTCTTCCTTATGTCTAATCTAAACTTACCTTCTTTCACTTTAAAACCATTGCCGTTTGACCTGCCACTGCAAGCCTTGGTGAAAAGTCTTTTTAAACCCTCTGTAAGTATTGAAAGGCCACAGTAAGATTCCCCCACAGCCTTCGTTTCCAGGCTGACCAATCTCAATGTTCTCAGCCTCTCTCCATAAGATCGGTTTCCAGCCCTCTGATCTTTTTCATGGTCTTCCTCTGGACTCTAAGAGGTCCATGTCTTTCTTGAGCTGGGGACTCCAGAGGTGGTTACAGTACTCTAGATGAGGGTCTTATGGGACAGCATCTTTTCTTTAATGGGAAAGGAATACTTGTAAGATAAAAAACTCTTTCCTATGTATTTCAAAATACTTATGTTCTGTGGAAGAAAATCTGAGACTACTTAGTGCAACAGTTCTTCACTCACCACAGTGTGCACACATCTAGATGCAAAGGTTGATTTTTATTTTTTATTTTTTGTTGTTATGACAGCTTAGACATAAGAAAGAAGCAAACCTAGGAAAAGTTTTTATTCTTCTTTTATTTTTGATCTGATTTCCCTTTCATAGCTTCGCTATGATTCTGTAGCTGATCAAGATGATGATGTTGGAAAAGCACTGATAATGGTTGGAAAATCCTTTACCAAAGAGCTTTTCTTGCATGCTCTGAGTAATGGAGTAGTTAGCATGGGCCACTCTGCAAAGGGAGACTCAGGGCAGATGGTGACAGGGAAGAAGACAGCGTAGTGGACCTGACAGTAAGGGTGCAATCCCACAGAAAGAAGAGCAAAGCATACCTGGTGGCATTAACCACACTTGGCCAAGAGGTCACAAAAGGAGACCATAAACATCAGCAGGTTTGGACCAAGGTAAAATGATGAAGTCAGGGCAGCAAGGTGACATCAAGGTCAGTGGGAAGGACAGCCAGGCTAAGGGGTACCTGCAACTTAGACAGTCAAAAAAGCAGTTTCTCTTTTGGAATGCTTTGATTCTCTTAAAGTCAGCTCACACTTGCATTTAACTGCTTCCACAAAGGTACCGGTGACATCTCAGAGGCCTGAGTGTGTTCCATCCCAACCCAGCTGCCACTTGGAGGTACATAGTTATTTTACCTCTTCTGTGGCATATCTCCCAACTCCATGGGGATGCCCTTTGACAACCTAGCCTAGTAGATTCCACTGAATATTATCTTCTGCTGTTGTTTCACATGGGCACCAACGATACAGCCAGGAGCAGTATGAGGAGAATCGAGAAGGATTATAGAGCTCCAGTGAGTAGTGGCATCCTGATCAAAGGGAATGGGTCTGAAAGGGTGAGCCAAATCTGGAAAATCAACAAATGCTTACAACTGGTGCCACAGCCATAGGTTTGGCTGCTATAGACCACATGATGCGCTTTGAGAAACCTGATATTCTAGAGGATGATGGAGTCCATCTAACAGAGAAGGAGGTGAGCAACTTTGGTCATAGGTTTGCAAAGTTGCTGAAGAAGGCTTTAAATTAAAGTTGTTGCAGGAGGGAAACCTCAATCCATCCCAGTCCCTCACGTTTGATGCCAATGCCAACAAGAGATGCCAAGAGCCTGGAGAGGAATCACAGGGCAGCAGGAGAGCACCTGAAGAGCAGCACAAGGGAATTCCAGCTGCTCCAGACAGTAAGTCCGATTCACTCGGGGGGGGGGGGTGGGTGGGGGGGGGTGGGGGGGGGTGGGGGGGGGCAGGGAGGGCAGCTTAAATACCTCTATGCAAATGCACGTACCATGGGGAATAAACATGAGGAGCTAGAGACATGTACTGCCAGCAGGGCTACAATCTTGTTGGCACTATAGAGACATGGTGGGATGACTTGTGACTGGAGTGTCGGAATGGAAGGATACCATGTCTTTAGGAAGGACAGGCAGGGCAGAAGCGGAGGGGGTGTCTCCCTCTGTGTCAACAACCTGCTGGAGTGCATGGAGCTCCATCTGGGGAAGGATGAGGAGCTGACTAAGAGCTTATGGGTCAGGACTAAAGGGAGGCCAGGGGCAGGGACAGGTGACATTCTAATGGGGGTCTGCTACAGGCCACCTGACCAGGAAGACAAAGCAGACGAGGCGCTTTATAGGCAGATAGGAGCAGCTTCATGTTCACAAGCACTGGTCCTCATGGGGCCTCAGCCACCCCAATATCTGTTGGAGGGACAACACGGCAGGGCATAAGCAATCCTGGAGGCTCCTGGATCCCATGTCGGCTAATTTCCTTCTCCAAGTGATAGAGAACCAACAAGGAGAGGCGCCATGCTGGACCTTGTTCTCACCAACAAGAAGGGGCTGGTGGGGAATGTGAAGCTCAAGGGCAGCCTTGGCTGCAGGGACCATGAAGTGGTGGAGTTCAAGATCCTTGGCACAATGAGGAATGCACACAGCCAGATCAGTACTGAGGACTTCAGGAGAGCTGAATTTGGCCTCTTCATGGATCTGCTTGGTAGAGTACCATGGGACAAAGCCCTGGAGGGAAGAGAGGCCAAAGAGAGCTGGCTAATATTCAGGGACCACCTCCTCCAAGCTCAGGAGCAATGTCTCCCAACAAAGACAAAGTTGGGCAAAAGAGCCAGGAGACCTACATGGATGAAAAGACAAGATAAAACACAAAGAGGAAGCCTACAGAGAGTGGAAGCAAGGATAGGTAGGCTGGGAGGAATACAGAGAAACTGTCCGAGCAGCCAGGGATCCTGTTAAGAAAGCTAAAGCCCTGATAGAAATAAAGCTGGCCAGGGACATCATGGAGAACAAAAAAAGCTTCTGTAATTACATCAGCGATAAAAGAAAGAATAGGAAAAACATGTTGTCTCTTCAGAACAGAATGGGAGATGTGGTCACCCGGAACATGGAGAAAGTTGATGTGCTCAAGGACTTTTTTGCCCCGAAGTGCTCCAGCCACATTGCCCAAGTTGCCAAAAGCAAAGGCAGGGACTCGGAGGACAGGAACTGCTCACTGAAGAGGAAGATCAGGTTTGAGAGCATCTAAGGAACCTGGAGGTACACAACTCTATGGGACCTGATGAGATGCATCCGCAAGTTCTGAGGAACTGGTGGATGAAGTGGTAAGCCACTATTCATCATATTTGAGAAGTTGTAGCAGTCCGGTTCCCATAGACTGGAAAAGGGTAAATGTATCCCCATTTTTCAAAAGGGAAATAAAGAAGACCTGGAAAACTACAGGCCAGTCAGTTTCACCTCTGTACTGGGAAGATCATGGAGCAGATCCTCCTGGAAACTATGTTAAAGCACATGGGAAATAAGTAGGTGATTAGTTGCAGGGGAATGAAAACTGTGGGTTGATTGACATTGATAATGTGCAGCTGTGGCCTTGCTTTGATGATGTGCAGCTGTGATCCTACAGCAAAGTGGTTAAATAGCTCTGAGGAGTGTGGTAGAAGGAGGGAGGATCCTGAAACAAGCAGCAGTCTGGTTTCTGCAGGATGGAGAAACAGTGTCCATGGTATAGTCTGACCAATGGTAAAGCTTTTTGCTGTTTGCTCTTTTGTTTGTGTTGTGTTATTTCCCTGACTGCTGTAATTTAAATTGCAACAATTAGTGATGGCCAACATGACTTCACAAAGGGAAAATTGTGCCTGATTAGTGGGCTTCTACAACCTGGTTATAATCTTGACAGATAAAGGAAGAGCAACTGATGTTATATACCTGGAGATGTGCAAAGCATTTAAGTGTCCCACACTACATCTTTGTCTCTAAACTTGAGGGACATGGATTTGACAGATGGACCTCTTGGTGGATAAGGAATTGGCTGGATGATCATACTTGAAGATGTGTGGTCAAAGGCTTAATGCTGAAGTGCAGACCAGTGCTGAGTGGTGTTCCTCAGGGTTCTGTACTGGGATCCCTGCTGTTCAACATCCATGTTGGCAACATGGACAGTGGGATCATGTACCCTCAGCAAGTTTGCCAATGACACCAAGCTGTGTGGTGCATTTGATATGCAGGATGGAAGGGATGCCATCCAGAGAGACCTTGAGAGCTTAGCCCATGTGAACCTCATTAAGTTCACCATCCCTGAAAGTGTTAAAGGCCAGGTAGGATGTGGCTATGAGCAACTTGGTCTAGTGGAAGTTGTCTCCCTGCCCAGGGCAGGGTGTTGGAACTAGATGATCTTTAAGGTCCCTTCCAACCCAAACCATTCTATGATTTTATGAACTTACAATTGCATGAGGTGCTACATTTAAGCAGGTAAACAGTGTTTTCTCTTTGTAAATAACAATGTGTTGTTTATCTTAAATACTTGTGAAAATTGCGGTCTGATTCTTCTAAAATGTCTTAGTATGCAGGTAGGAATATCAGACTGACACATAGTGCTGTGCAGGAAGGAAAATTAAGAAGGCACTGTCATTCTGTGTGTACAGGTAAGTTAATAATAGGAGATAAATACATAGTAAACAAAACTTTTTTTGTTTCACCTCAACCTTTCCATCTGACTTGTGTTTTCACATTCCCAGACTTATTTTTAGAAGTTTTCCAAAACTTTACCTCTTAAACTTTCTTACTGACTTGGAGGTACATTGCAATTTTCTCTCATTGAACAGCTGAATGGTACCCTAGGAATTCACAACATCACATTTTAAAAGAAGGACTTCTTCCAAAAAATGCAACTTCAGAAGTGAGACTGGATAACTCACCAGAAGAGCACTGAAGAACAGCTATTAATACGTGCTACAAAAGCATACAACAGGGCATAACTTCTTCAAAGGCTACAAAGAAATCAGCACTTTCACAATGGATTTACTGAGCCGTACAAGAATGAGGTATAAATACATGTAGTAAGAAGTCTCAGAAAAAGGTTAAAAATTAGCAGTAGTACTACATTATTAAGGCTTCAATTAATGCATTATGTTCTAGAAGATAAAAGGTAATTATATACTGAAAATAAAGGATACTGTAAAAATCGGAGATAAATGAAATTAGCTGAAAGAGATAAATAGCTTAGTTTTCTGTCATATAGTGGGCACAACACAAACCATTTGAGTTTAGTGTATCATTGCTTGTTAACTACACCAAAAAAGTATAAGAAAGGAAAAGTCATCTTCCATGTGGATACATTTCATGTGTGGTAAGCAGTATGGTTTGGATGCAAATGTAGTGTACTTGAAAAGCAGTAACAGGCATAGAAAGTTCATGGTAACTCTACAGCCAACAGCAGTTATAAGAAATGGAAAATGGTACTCCATTAATAGTATTTTCTTATACAGTGCCATCCTAATATGTCTGGTATCCAAATACTGTCAGAAAGCAACACTATTAAATTCTAAAAGTTACATAACTATTTAATTTAGTGAAACTGCTTTGACTGAGAGTGAGTGAAGGCTCAGGTGGTTTTGAATTTGATTACAAACTTAAATAAATTTCCTCTGCAGAACAAAAGACTTCACGAGTTGTGCGAGTTCAAATTATAATCCCACTCACCTGATATACTTTGCATTAACAAATATTAAAGGGAAAAAAAACCAAAACATGATGAAAACTAAAAAATAGTATGTGGAATTTAAGACAGGTATTCATTCTTTAAATATCAGGATCACTTTAAATCAGATGTTTTAATAACTGAATTAATGGTGGCATTTTTAAAATATTTTTTCTTTTTATTTTCCTTTTATTGGAATCACTAAAGTGAGGTTTGTTCAGTGTTTCAGAAAAAAAGCACTATGTTGTTTTTCTTCATCTATATATATCCACATTGTAGCCTACGTTTTTTTCAGCAGACTAAGGGATATGATGTAGTTCATAGTTTAATACCATAAATGATTTTTCAGTTTTACTTTGTTTTACTGTTACCAAATTCTTTTCACAACAGAACAGCCATCAAATTTATTGGAAATGCAATTCAAAATAATGCAACATCTTAAAAATCATATTAAATTTTCTGTATGTTAGAATAATTACTAAAAGTATTGTAGAACATTATTTAAAATTGGAAAATATCTGAATATTCTTACTGATAGATGAACTGCTGGACCCTTGTTAGGAAAATTTAGAAATATTAATTATTCTTGCTTTAGTTGTTTCTTGTTCGTTGGGTGTTTCTTTTTAAATCAGGCAGAGGTGTATCTTCACAGAGCCTTGGAGAAACTTTAGGAATGCTCTACACTTTTTAAAATTTAGAATTAAAAGATAGAAATTTTTCAAAGCCCTGAAGTATTGTTGAAATAAGTTTAAATCAGTTTATTCATCTATAAAGCTTCAAGTCTGCAACTAAAAGAAGACAGCTGAAGTAATGTCAGTCTGTATGGCTGCTGTAAACTCTCATGAACAAAAATGAGGAGTTTAATACTCTGTACTATTGAATATTTCTGTAAGGTCAAGAAAATTATTAAGAAAAGTGTGCTGTAAACAAAGTGCTGTGCCTGCATAATAACTTTGTAGGTAATTTTCTTCTTAGGTAACTACTTATTTACCAGTAGTAGAATTTGAAAGAGTAAGTATAGAATCTGGAGACAGTGCAAGAAAAATATTAATATATAAGCTCCATTGACTCTAGAAAATATTTAATCCATCCAAGGTTAAAAAAGTTCCAATTTAATATAATGGGTATTTCAGGATTTGTTTTCCTATTCATATGATAATTTTAGGGATTATAATAGCATATTTTTGTTCATACTAACAGAATATTATTAATGCTAAGCTTTTTAATTTCACATAATCACAACTCATTTATGCTCCCAATGAACACTTGCACCTTGCTTACCCTGCTTCTGATACCTTTAATTCCTTTTTTTATGCTACCTCTTACACTGCTGATGAATTTTAGAAATACTGATATTCATTAAAATACAGCATGGTAGTTTATTTTTAAATGATAATAAAACCATCCTCCTGCAGAGAACGAAGTAATGATCAACAAAAATAATTTCATAACTTAAAGAATTACCATCTGTTGCCTGAACCACCATAGGTGACCATATGCATAACCTGAACTCATATGAATCAAGGGAAATGTTAACTTCATATTATTTGGGAAGAATTTATAGGATATGTGGTATTCTTCATGCATTTAACTTAAAATCTCCTTTCAATAAAAGGAGAATATAAGGATATATATAAAAGCTGTAAAAAAGGGTTTGTTTTGGTGGGTTTTTATTATTTTAGTTTGTTTTGCTTAAATTATTTTAATTGCAGTTATTTATTTTGATGTGTAGTCTGAGAAAAACATATTTCAGTGTGGCATGGTATTTATAAACTCTTCAGTTTTTCAGCATCTTTGTTTCTTAGAAGATTGTCTCTTCTAAGTTGCCAAAAATAAATTAACAAGACTAACTTATTTGATATAGTATGGAAAAGAACAAGAACCTGGTTTACAATAGCTATATGGTTGGAATCTGCAAAATTTTTTTCCAGTAGTATGTTTTATATTACTGAAGGATCTTTTCTCATTATTTTGAATGTAATACAACATCAAGTGCTCAGAGCTGTAATTTTATACCCAGCCTTTTGAAGTCTGGAAAATACCTGTTACCTTGTTTAATACTCATAAGCGAATTTTATTATTGATTAAGAATCCTAGGTTGTTGTTAAGAGGAAAAAATAAAAGCAAACAAGCCAAAGAATAAAAAGGAAAAAAAAATGGAAAGGAAGAGAAACTTCACTTCTACTTCACTTACTGAAGTGCTTCTGTAAGAGAAGCTTAATTATTCACTGACACTAAAGTTCTAGCAATCTTTTAAATTCTCTTTTATTTCATTCTCA
This sequence comes from Falco naumanni, assembly GCF_017639655.2. Lineage (NCBI taxonomy): Eukaryota > Metazoa > Chordata > Aves > Falconiformes > Falconidae > Falco > Falco naumanni. The sequence continues at coordinate 53,475,178 of NC_054055.1, forward strand.
AATAATTTATTTCCTTTCCATCATAAATATGACCCACAAAATTACCAATTCATTTGGGGCTTATTCTGTAAGAAGCAAAGAGTGTTTTTTTGGTTTGGCTTTAATTCTTTAATATTTTTTAAATCTTTCCTTTGAGAAAGTGCATACCCAAAGTCCAGCTTAAGCTAGGTGAAAAAGTTCTGAAATTAATCAAAGATGATGTGTATTTGGATTCATGACTTAAATCCAAGTCTGTTGAATTCTGAAAAAGTCTTATTTAACTGAAACAGGAAGCAGTCACCTTATGAAAGATTAGTGCCAGAGAGAAGTAATGGGAAAATCAATCCAGTTTGCCTGATTTAAGCACTTTATTTTCATCCAGCTGAACCAGTCCTTCCATAAAAACATGTGTATGGCTCGGGCAGACAGTGGTGTCTTCATTTAGAATACCTAAACTAGCTGTCCAAGTTCCCTTTAATGGACACCTACCCAAAATAGCAAGGCAGGTTTGGCTCATTTGCCTAAATGTCAACTTTTGATACCATGTGAGACAGATCAGACTAGCTGAACTACTCACACAGTGCTGGAGAATTCGATGTCAGACTGATGTTGAACTCATACCTCTAGGGAGGCAGCCAGAGGCCAGAGTATCCTGCAATACCTCACTTGGCTGAAAATACCTGTATTTAACTAATTCACATCCAACAGTGTCTGGTGAACTGTTTGGGTAGATAAATGTAGCCAAAACATTTATTTTAGGGTGATCTGAATACCTATCTGACAAGGTTTTGGAGTTTGATTCTGTTTGTTCTGAAAAGATTGTCAGAACAAATCCTCATCAATACAGAAGATTTAAAACTTCTGCCTAGAGTTCCTGGTTTTCAGGCTTAACGGGCCCTAACACTAACAGATCCATGCCATTAGTCTTTGTCACCATCAAAGTATAAATATGGGTAAGTATTCAGGTTAGTACTGTGTCTTCAGCCTTAAAACTTGTGCAGAATATGTGAGAAATGAAGAAAAACCTTCAGAAATTCCCTAAGTCTTTGAAAACAGAAGGAAGCATAGAAAATGGCAATGCTAAGTCAAAGATTTCCTATGGAAGAACTTCTGTATGATGGTTTCTTAGTATTATTAAACTATGGGATTTATTGAACAGATCATTCTCAAGCCTGCACTGTACTTGTGTTGTACCCAATCCACTTTGACTTTATTCTTAACTCTGTTAGCAGTGGGGCTCTTCTTGCTTGGGTGACTGTCTGGCATGCATTTTTAACAACATATTTGTTTGACAGCCATCAAGTGAAAAGTTTAGGAACCCTCTAAACACTTTTTCAATAGTACTCACTTAGCCAAAAAGCACTGGTTAGATTCAGAGAGGTAGTAATTTATAAATGAAATAAATACAAATGAGGAAAGTCCAAAAGCAGCATCATTAACATAGCCTTAAGGAAGCTATAAAGTAACCGATGATTAATTGGTCATATTAAATAAGAAATGCTTTAGATCAATCTGGTTTAATTTTAAGGTTTAACCTAGTTCCAGTTAAGAACTTAACCACTTTTGATCTTAGCAAAGGCAATAGACATAAGCATCCTTTATTCAGATTCAATCAGGTATCCTACATACAAGATTAACCTGTACAGGTAAATATTATCCACTAATACTTATCCAAGTCTTCTGAACTGCTGCACATGGGCACATTTTCAACTAAAATACTGTTTTATTGTTCTGAAGGACATGGAGGTGTCTAATAACTCTACTTTCCCAAATTTTTGGTATGGAAAATGTCCCTTGTCTTCTGAAGATGCTTAACAGAGCCAGTGAAGGGAGAGGTTCTTTAACTGGACAGACTGAGCTTTAGTTTATAGGTTTTCAAAGGCATCTACTACTTTTAATTGTCTTTTCAGTAAAATTGGCAAAATTTTGTTATCAGTAGGTGTAAAATATTGGTAAGGAAGCTCTTAAGATGAGCCCCCGATACAGGCTGAATTAATTTTTCAGAACATAAACAAATTCAAACAGTATTAGTTCTTTACCAGTAAATGTTTACATTTGATCTCTTCAGCAATATCTTAGAAACATATCTGTGAAGCAGGTCTATTGCAAATGGAAGCAACCAAAGCTCATTTCAGCCTTCCAATTATCCCTATTATCCAGCTACTGTTTTCATGTGATAGTCTAAGATCTTTCAAAAAAATCATAATTTCAAGAATGAGTGCACAGAGCCTTCATTTAAACAAATTTTAAATATAATTATCTATGATGAAAAATAGTAATGAACCGAGTGTGCTCTACATAATACTTGAAATCTGGGAATCTTCAAGTTATTAAAGTTTTGGCTTGCCTTTTTTTCTCTTTATGCAAAACGTCAGATTGGAACATAACTACATCTGATGTTCTAAAATTCTATGGAGGTATTAATATGACTACTTTGGACCAAATCTTTACACTATTATACTGTAGGAAGCAAATGTAGGCTGGCACTACTATAGAGAAGCCCAAAGACATTTTTTCACAGGTAATTATCTTTTAACTTATTTGATTTTTAAGTAATAGTTTTGTAAGAATTTCAAATAACACTATGCCTTTCAAAAACATAATTTTGAGGACACACTTCAGGCTATTAAATGAAAGACTGGGGAAAGGCACTTTAGATCAAGGCAGCTGTGGTGACTCAATGCAGTGTAGGCTTTCCTGTGAAAAAGATAAAGAATTCCAGGTGAGTCAGACTAAAAATGTGTGTGTTTTTTTTTTTACTGATCCCAGTTTCACTATAGTAATTAATAACCTTTAAGATTTCATTTGACATCTTTTAAAGTTATGCAGTTTTTCAGTTCTTTGAATTAGATGACCCTGTAGGCCAAAAATCCAGTGTGGTGATGTGTGGGTTGTATTTATATTTTTTCCTTTTTTTTTCTGCTAGTGTTTAAACAAAAGGATAATTGTAACTTTTCCTAGCCTGCGTCAGTGTTTTCTGTCAGTCAGTATCACTCACATTGTTATTTTATTTGACAGTGGATTCCTGGCCTGTCATGGCAGAGAAAATGAGGGATGATTTTTTTTCACCACTGAGTCACTGTGAAGACACAGTTGGAAACAAACTGTAATTTCAAATCATCATTGCTAGCCTACCTTCTCTTACAGGCATGACAAGTGTCAGGAAATATTGTAGGATACGAAGAAAATTACATTGTTATTTATTAGTAGACCTATTGGTTTTGAAATTAGTTTTTAATAAAAATCTGCAAAAGAACACTTAATTTATATTCATATTTGTAATAGACTGAATCAGTCACGGAAAAATGGAAACAACAGTTTTAAATCTGTAGAAGAATAGGAAAAAATCCTATTTTTAAAAAACACACATTTTATATGGATAATGTCCATGCCCATTTGGGGATTTTGTTTAGGTTTGGGGTGGGTTTTTTCTTGTTTGTATAGAGGCAATTTGTTTAACCCAAGGGGAAATGAATTTTGTCTGCCCTAAGTGAATAAAAGAGTATGAAACTTTGAGCCTTGGGTTTTGCTTTATTATTTCTGTTTTTCGTTTTCTACTGTTCTTTAATCCTAAACCTTTAATTTCTTCATCAGTCTAAAACTGTTAAGAATGCTTCACGTGTCCTTAAACACAGAGGTTCTGAGAAATTGCATACCATTGCCAGAGACTCAAAGATAACTATTTTTTTTACAACATAGATAGGGAGAGAATAGTTCTTCTATATAATCTATAAATATATAGATTATAGTTCTTAAACTAGAATTCTGAAAATACAATCCATCTCACAGGTAATGTTATGATAATGACTATCATTCATATTATTTCACTCCCGTTACTAGTCTATAATATGGCATTCTTTAAATATTTCTTGTTTAAATTATGATTTTAAAGCCAAGGGTAGTTTCAACCTGTTTTATGTTGGCTGTCATGAAGGTGGAGATGGCACTGCTTTCCAGAGCAACACATCTTCATTCAGGCCTGTACAATAAAGACAAGTATTATCTTAAACCCCCTGTAGTCCCTGCACGTGTTGGACCTGTTTGCTTTAACACAAGTAACTAGTGCCATTAAAGCATATATAAACCTCATTAGCTTCTGAATCTGAACTGGAAAACCAAATTCACTGGACTTGTGAAACTAATATTTTTACAGTGTGTCACACTTTGTCACTCCTGGAGTTGAGAAGAAAATACCATAGAAATAAAAGAGTTTTCCCAAGTCTATCCTAATAAGCACTGAAATGAAGAGGAGAAAAAAAAAAAAAGGCAGCTTTAGAACACTTGAGGTGATATTTCAGATGAAAGAGATATATGTAAACTTGTTACAGATTTGCAGAATTGTCTAGGTTAGAAAAGACCTTTAAGATAAAGTCCAACTGTTAACCCAGGGCTGCTATATCCGTCATTACACCATATCCTTAAGTACCACATCTATGTGTCTCTTAAATGCCTCCAAGTATGGTGACTCAACCACTTCCCTGGGCAGCCTATTCCAATGCTTGACTGCCCTTTCAGTGAAGAATTTCTCTTAATATCCAATTTGAATCCCACTGGTGCAATATGAGGACATTTCCTCTTGTCCTATCACTTGTTACCTGGGAGGAGACCAACACCCACCTTGCCACAACCTCCTTTCAGGTAGTTGTAGAGAGCAATAAGGTCTCCCCTGAGTCATCTTTTCTCCAGTCAAAACAACCCCAGTTCACTCAGCAGCTCATCATAAGACTTGTGCTCCAGAGACTTTACCATCTTTGTTGCCCTTCTCTGGACACAGTTCAGCGCCTCTGTGTCCCTCCTGAAATGAGGGGCCCAAAACTGAACACAGTATTTGAGGTGGGGCCTCACCAATGCCAAGTACAGGGGGACAATCCTTTCTCTAGTCTTGCTGGCCAAACTGTTTCTGGTAGAAGCCAGGATGCTTCTGGGCATCATGCCCTCTGGGCACACTGGCTGGCTGATGACCCATACCCCCAGGTCCTTTTCCAGCAGGCAGCTTTCCAGCCACCCTTCCTCAGGCTTGTAGTATTGCATGGGGTTGTTGTGATCCAAGTGCAGAACTTGGCACTTCTTGTTGAACTTCATATAACTGGCCTCGACCCATCAATCCAGCCTGTCCAGATCCTTTTACAGGGCCTTCCTACCCTCAAGCAGATGAACACTCTCACCCAACTTGGTGTCATCTGCAAACTTACTGAGGATGCACTGGATTGCCTTCATGCAGAATATTGATAAAGATATTAAACAGAACTGGCCCCAGTAGTGAGCCCTGGAGAACACCACTTGTGGACAGCTAATAACTGGATTTAACTCCATTTACTACCATTCTTTGGCCCTGGCCATCCATCTGGCTTTTTACCCAGAAAACAGTACACCCATTCAAGCCACGTGTAGCCAGTTTCTCAAGGAGAAAGCTGTGAGAAGTGGGGTCAAAAACTTTGCTAAGGTCTAGGTAGACAACATTCACAGCCTTTCCCTCATCCACTAAGTTGGTCACCTTGTCATAGAAGGAGGTCAGGTTAGTCAAGCAGGACCTGCCTTTCATAGACCCATGCTGGCTGGGCTTGATCAGTTGGTTGTCTTCTATGTGCCACGTGATGACATTAAAGATTACCTGTTTAATTAAAACTTTTGCATCAATTAAAATTTTTGATAAATTTTAAGAGTAAATCCTATCTATTATTTTGTAAACTTATCAAAGCCAGATTGTTAAGGGTATACAAATAACAGGATTTGATAATATGCTTACATGTCTTAAGTCAGTAAGAAGGGAATCATGAGCATTTTGTTAAAATTGTTGTGGGATTTTTTTCCCCAGATTATTTCAGTAATCTCTTTAATATTATGGCCTCCATAAGCAACCAAATATCAGAACTCGAGAATAAAAACTGGTGACAATAAATGTTATAAACCAAGTACACCACCAGAGTAATAATATGGTTGTAATAAAAATACCCTGAAACAAAAATAGGCATTCTAAAATTTGAAGAGGCATATTAAGCCATTCAAGAGAAAATGTTAAGAGATCTCTGTATGTAGAATGGTAAATAAGTATAATTTTTAATATAACAAAACACAATGTGCTATCAGAAAAATCAAGTTTAGTGTTCTTAAAGATAAACTTAGAGGAATTAATATCTTTAAATTATTGTATAAAAGAGAAGGGAGAAACAAAGAGGCCAAGGGGCTAGAACAGACATAAGACATCAAAAAGTTATAAACTTAACCGGATTTGCTGTTGCACTTATTTTTGTTGTTTGACTTATTTCTCACTTAAAAAACTAAATTAAATCCTCTCCCTTTCCCTTCTTTCCTTTTCATGTCTTTCCCTTTCCCTTCTTTCCCTTTTGATTTCCCTTTCCTTTTCCCCTCAGTATTTAAACTTTATTTTCCACAGACAAAATAAATTAATTAGCTGCCAGGTTGTCACATGCTTCTAGCCTTTTTCTTTATTCTTCTTGATTGTGTACCACTTGCTTTTCTATTTCTTATTTCTACTCTTCATGGTAATTTTGAATCTATTTAAGTTATTTTTTATTTGCCATTTTCTCAACTTAATGAAATGATGCAATAGAAAGAATCTACCTTTTTCAGTATAAAACACTGTGAAAGACATGGTATGATTAATGTATGATGGAGCATGGGGGGCCAGTAATATTCAAACTGGGTACTAGGGAATCTACAAACATCCTTTGTGACACAGTTAAAAAAGAAAATTTTAGCCTGTCAGTTGCACAACACAGCTGTCTCATGATATGCAAGTCACTATATGGTTTGATCAAGATTACATCTCTAGACAAAGTATTGCTTATATTACCATCATTAGAATGTGATATTTCCTTCCTCAGATTTGTAGTTAAGTAGAAAGAGACAGTTACTGCAGATTTACTTAATCTTCATTATAGATTAAGCACTCAATTCCTTTATTCATTGGAATTTCAATTGGCTTCCCTGGATGAGAAAGAAGATGCCACCTCTTAGTGACACTTCTGAAGTTTTATAAAGCAACAGGAGCCAGGTGGTTGCAAATTGAAAAAGAATGTGGGGTTATTGCTGACTTCAAGAAGACTAGTCAAAAGTACCATCTGCTAGGAAAAAAAAAAAAAAAAAGAAAAAAGGGAAGAAAAAAAAAAATGGCAGGGGGAAACAACAACAACAACAAGACCAAAATCCTATTCCAAGCTGAAATTATGGTAGTGAATTGTTTCACTTTATTCTGCCCCAGCTAGGCCGGAAAGATGGGGGTCTAATCTCAGATGGTTCAAAGGAGAAAAAAGAGCATGATCAGGAGGGCTAAAAAACGTAAGGCAACATGAGGCCTACAAGAATAAGTTGAAGAGATTTGTGTTGTTAACTTTAGAGTGATTGTTTTAAACATATGTTCTGCAGATCAAGGAGAGAGACTTTTTCTCAGCACTTAAAAGGAACATAAAAGACATAAAGAAGCAAGCCTAATATTGATAGGCTTATATTCACTGTATAGACCCCTTCATTTTCATTGGAAAATATTACCAACCCACCAACTGAACATATTTGAAAGTTTTTTGGTTTGGAGGAGCAAAAAATTTTACATGTTTGTTTATCCCCATAGCATTTGTGGTAGGGGAATACTTTTTCAATTGCCATGGTGATACCAGAAGTAGGAGATCTGAATTTTGGAAGCCTATGGCTTTAAACAACTTGAGTCCCAATCTTTCTGGTTTTCAGCAAAATTTAGAGTGATTCAGAAAAAAAAAACAAACTTCCACAATTGAAGTTTCTTGTACTTCAGAAAACACCTGCAATGTGGGCTCTTTTATTAATATTCTTTTGTTAGCCCCTACAAGAGGAATCATCAGGTTGCCAAAAATATTTATTTCAGTTGTAGGAATCCCAAATGAGTTGCTTGAACTATTAAAACTGAATTTGTGAGATTGAATGGTTGCTTCATGTTCATTATTCATCAACGTTTTTAAAGCTGTAGGTTTGTATGGGGAGATTTCTCATTTGAGCTGTGTAACAGATAATCAAGCATACTGTATCTTAACACACATTGGTTTCCATTACACCTAGTACACCTAGGGAAGCTCAGTGGGGATTTTAGCAGTCATATGTCAAAAATTCATATGAGTTTCATCAGTCTGATTTTTGTTTATGATTGAAATTGCTTTTGAATGTGTAAAGCTAAAGCAATGAGCTCCAGTATTTTGAAAATCAGTCATACTAATTTTCTTTCACTTAGAGCAAGTATAGAGGGTAGAATTGTCTTGTTTCTTCATTCCTCCTGACTTCTCTAAAGACCTGATATGAATTAATTTACATTCTCCTTTTTTGAAAAATGTGATCTTTTCATAAGTGTCAAGGCATACAGTTCACCAAAAGAGCTCTAATATCATTATGTTTGGATTCTAGTACTGCCCTCAAGACTACCTACTCCTGCCCTTAAGGTGAGCTGTAAAGAGAGGTATGGGGGAAGAGTTTGGCAGCAACAATTAAATTATATTTACTCTAAAATTTTGAAAATCACAACTCTACCAAACAAACTCTTTTGTTGCACTTATTTTTATGCATGCATGTGATTATGTACTACCACCATTCTTTACACAATATCTTATTTAAACAATACTTTCTTCAGGCTGGTGATTTGACATCTTCAGTATTGCAAAATGCAGCATTTGATCATTCTGTGCCATGGGCATAATAAATGGAGAGGTAATATGAGGAGTGGTATTGCTGCTTAAGCGAGAGAGTACTAAATATATATTTGTTGTGTAACTGGAGAACATTATACATCAGAACTGCTGCAGCAAAATCTCCATAGGCTAGAGAAATCAAATAGATAATACAAGTATTCTAATGCTACATTCGATCATTGTGGATACAAATATCTATGTCATCATCTAATAAATTATGAGTTAACATGATTCTGTATGATTTGAATTTAATTTCTCCCCATTTTCAGTTTAATGCAAGACTTTCAGATTTATATGAAAGAATTTACTATCTACTGGGGAATTTATTTCTGTCAAATAATTTACAAATATGTTGGAGTTTACAACAAACTGCACTCTAGAGGAGAATAGAAAGTAGTAAAGACTTCAAAAGTACTTTCTGTTCAGTATCATAAAATTCATTATGATTGTAAACGCACACACTGTGCTAAGAAGAAATTTAATTTCTTACAAAATTCCCATAATATAGATATGTGTCACGGTAGGGTGTGCATTATTTTAAATTCTGTGAGCTTTCATGTACTTCATAGACCCTAAGGGTTTGATCACACTATTTAGCATGAGAAGAGCTGTACTATTTTGCATAAAAAAGAACCAGGACTTGAATATCTAGAATTCTTCAGGACTATCCACAGCTAACACTCTTCAGAATCAATATTTAGGCTATAATAAATTTAGTACATGGGTTGGCTATAACCATTAAGTTTTCCCATCAGTACTACCTTCTGATGTACTAGAATTTACCTGGGAGAAATGAGCTTATATATAAGTGCAGGAATGCTTGAAAAGTCACCTACTTTTGACAACTGCAAGCTGAATCAAAACAATTGTAACATGAAATATTTTCTTCTGTTGAGATGGAGATTTTATGTCCTTTTTATTCTTCATTTTTACTTTTTTCTCTGCTTCCCTTACCCAACACAAATGGATGCACTGAAATACTGCAGAAATGGCAGGTTTGCTTTGTTCAATTATAAGCTAGTATAAAATGAAGGAAAGGCCTTAAAAACTTTTTTTTTTTTTGTCCTCCACAAGATTTAACTTCTTTTTGTCAAGCTACAGCATTTACATACAGTTTTGCTATTTACTGGATGTGAATCAAAATGCCATTCTTTTTTATGTTTAATCTTTTCTAGCATGAAGCCCAAATGAGGAGGTGGGACAGTTACTCTTATGTCATATAAAAGAACTTTTTCTCTCTTTTATCTATATTATCTCTGTAGTTTCTAGTGAAGATCTACAAGACCCAAAGTGACCTCTCCACTTACATCCTCCTTCCATCTTTTGGACTGTTCTCCTGTCTGTGACTCCATTTCTTCCAGCTTCAACACCATGACTTCTTGAGCCCTGCTGTCCTTTCTTCTGTTTCTTCTCCTAACAATATAAGCATACTGTATTATCCAGCAGCTTCTGAAAGTCAGTCCTTCATTCCCACTTTCTTTGCTGTATCATTTCTTCCCTTCATCAGTGAACTCCTTGAACTCAGATTGTAGCAATAGCCTCAAGTTCCTTTCCTCTTAATCCAATGCAGATCCTCTCCAATTTGACTTTTATTGTGCACCAAGGATATGCTAACATCAAGGCCTACAATGACCTCGCTATGTCAAATCTCAGGGCCTTTGCTCCATACTTGAACTCTGCTGTTTTCATCATGACTGATCATACATTTCTTTTCAAAATCATGCCTTGCCTTTGCAACTCTGTCCTCTCCTCACCATTTAACTGTTCTGACCTGAACATGTAACAGATGGGCCACAAGTGGGAAATAAAGGGACCTGTACTAGAATTTTAAGCTCTGTTAAATAAAAATACATATCTTTCCTGAAAAAGACTCTGTCATACTGCAATGTGAATTTCCTCATGTAAGTAACAAAGGCCTGCTTCTCCATGGCTTCTATAGTTCTGTCATCTTTATCAGATTTATATTCCACTTCCCTTTTCATGTTATTTTTGAGTTGTGGAGGAGTGGTAAAAACATTCAGCAGCATACTATTAACCCTTTCAGGAGTTTTCTTGGGGGGTGTGTGTTGTGGTTTTGGTTGGGGTTTTTTTTTGTACAGATGTACAAATATCCCTGAAATATCATCGCATGAGACAATATAGCGGGCTTGCACTATCATAACATTTCTGTCAGGATGCTGCAGAAAACAGAATTGAAGGTGCAGGGGGAAAAAGAGATCCATTCCTTGTAGCTAAGTGATATATATAAAACTTAAGTCCCCTAAACCATAATGCATTCATCATTTGGACCTCATCAGTGAGGTCCTATAACTTCAGTGTTTTAATTTATTAACTATAGCTATTTCTCAGTTTTGAACTCATAAGCTTCTGTTAATTATTTTAAGATGCTGTCAAGACAGTTCAAGTTCTTCCCAACTTTAAAGAATTGCTAAGACAATGTTAACAGGAGATATACGAAACATAAAAGCTCTGTGAAGTCAGAAATCGCATGAGTTTGAGTTTCAAATATTTTTCACAACATTCAATATATTCAGTATTTTGGTATTTTTAACATTATCAGGTTGCAGTTAGAAAGCTAATATGACACTTCAAACCCAAGAAAAGTTTAATTCTTTTACCTGTAATCCAGGAAACATATTTAGGGCTCCAGCTGAAGAAATAAAACTTGTCTTACCTTTGTACCTGGGAAGAGAAGACTTACCATTCTGAACAAATTGGATTTACTGTAATTATTATATAGAATATTTAATCACTTTCATAAAATTTCTGAAGAGAGACAAAACTCAGCTGCCAGAAAATAGGAGGGATAGCATGGAATAGTGTTTTAAAGATTTGCAGTATTTACTATCATATTCAACTTCTCATTTAAAACATCACAAAGTGGCTTTATATTCTAATAAGTACCATATATAGTGTAAATATTGTTTAAACTCTGATTTAGTGTGTTATGACTATATAGTACACCATAAAATAAAATATCAAGAGAAAGGAGTGAGAATGGCACAGGAAGTAAGGAGACAAATAAAATACAATCTCTGACAAGATTATTTTGCACAGTAAGTTTAATTTTTAGTTTAAAAGGTTAAGTGTCATCTGCTGTAGGAAATACTGTTAAAACATTAATGCCTATCTAGATCTTTCTTAAGCACTAATCACCATAACATAGGCACAAGAGTAAAAAATCTTGGAGTAGCATAAAGCCAAATCCTTACTGAATCCTATTTGTATCTCACTCATCCCTATTCTTGCAAATATATAAACAACTAGTCTTCCTCTTAGCAATTGTGTCAGCCTCTTTTCCACTCTTCTTCTCTGTTTCTGTCCATAGCACTCCTTAATATCGTCTCCCTTCTGCTCTCAGGAGCTGATCTACCTGTCATGCTTGCTGCACACAGGAATAAAAAACTGTGTAATGAAACACCTGTTGGGAAAAGAAATGCCAGTGGACAAATAAAAAAACCCCAACCCTACAACCAAAAAAAAAAAAAAACAAACCACCAAAACTAAACCGAAAACGGAGAACTACTTTTTTGTCCTTGGAAATGCTGTCTCCAAAGATAGGTAGACTACCGACTCTGGAGGCATATCGTAACTCTAAAGCTGGAACAACAGCCAGAAAGAGCTAACTGAAAGTGATTCTAGTTTTATTTGCTAGTTCAAAGAAGGGTCAACACAGCATTGAAAATACAAAGAACTAGTAAAGACCAATTCCCTTAAATGAATACAGCTTTCATAACAAGGTTAGAAACGGAGACATCGTAACTATCAAGCTGTCACTTGAACAGTGTTTTAACTCCACATTGCTGAAATTTTATAACATGGAAGAAAAAGCAAGCACAAATTACAAAATGTGCTGTATTTCAGCTCTTCAAATGGTTATGTAGGACACCTTAGGGCATTTTTTCTTTTCATTACTCTTTGCTTGTTTATATGAGTATATTTTATTGGCTCTTTACTCAGACACTGTACGAAATTCCGTTTTGTTTTGGTACTAATAAGCTGAACAGTGCTAGGGACATTCCTCTAACTCACATGTCAAATGGTAAGGTTTACCCACAACTGTACAGTTAAATGTATTATCCTTTGGGACAGAATAGCTGTATACAGGCTGCTTGCTTCTGATCTGTGCTAACTGCTCAAGTCTACCTGGCAATTACTGAGGAGAGTAAATCGACCAGGACTAAAATTGTTCCAGGAACCATACTAACAATTTAACTGTATAGACAGTTCTGTCCTACTGCCTCATAGTACTTAACTTACCAATACAGCTAAAAAAGACACGACCATCATCTTGACTCCATTAACCTGATGAACAGAGAAATGCATTTCAGTGTTGATCACTGACCCTGTGGGATGCTTTGATATGATGAAGGACTGAAGCTTAGGAGCTGTACTGACTATGCTTTCCTGGCTGCCAGATTCTAAAATGTGATTTTTTTTGTCAGTTGTCAATTACTGTTTGTCCTTTTGTTTGTTTGCCACTTTGTTTGATTGCAATCCTGCATGAATCTGGCAAAGCCTTGAGACATAACTAGCTTGACTTAGTTCTTCACTTGAATATATATTTATTTCTTATCCATGTATGTTGTAGTCAAATATACAATATGTTTTGGGACATTATCTTCTGATCCTCCTGTCAGGTAGTAGTAGAAATAAGACCCGCAAAAAACCCCATAGCTAAAGAACAATAAAGGAAACTCTTTGGATTATTTGTCACAGTCTTATTCTTGTTAAGTTGCTGTGAGTAACCGGCTTTGTCTTTAAGGGGGAACATTCATTACACACAAAATCTCAGACAGGTTTCGTTTTTTTGAAATAAATAACAGTTCTGAACCTTAGGTTGTTGTATGGCATGAACTGTCAGTGAAACATACAGAAAACAGAGACATACATGACAGAGATAAAGAAAACAAGTTTCTGTGATTTAAAAGACTGCCTAAAAAAATATTATTATTATAATTTGAATTAACATTTGATTAATTTCTGTGAACTTTGATTGACATTTTTGTTAAAGAACATAATTTATATAAATATTATACTTCCAGTTTTTCAGAAGGAGTGCAAGTATTGCCTGGTGTTTCCCATAGCTATCCGGTCTGTTTTCCCTAATGGATAAATTAATATTAGAATAGACTGTTTCAGTTGGAAGGGACCTGAAATGTTCACATAGTCCAACTGTCTGATCAATACAGGGCTGTCCAAAAGTTAAACCATGTTATTAAGGGCATTATCCAAATGCCTCTTCAATGCTGACAGGCTTTGGGCATCAACCACCTGTCTAGGAAGCCTGTTCCAGTGTTTGACCACCCTCTCAGTAAAGAAATGCTTCCTAAACTCCAGTCTAAAGCTCCCCTAGTACAGCTTTGAACCATTCCCACGTGTCCTGTCACTGAATCTCAGCAAGAAGAGATCAGCACTTCCTTCCCTACTTCTACTCCTCAGGAAGCTGCAGATAGCAATGAGGTCACCCCTCAGCCTCCTCCTTTCCAAACCAGACAAGTCCAAAGTCCTTAGCCATTCTGCATAAGACATTCCTTCCAGCCCTTTTAACCAGCTTTTTTGCCCTCCTCTGGATGCATTGAAGGACCTTAATATATATCCTTCTTAAGTTGTAGGGCCCAGGACTGCACTCAAGGTGAGGCTGCACCACTGCTGAAGGCAGCAGAATAATCACCTTTTGACCAGCTGGTTATACTGAGTTTGATGCGTCCCAAGATGCAGTTTTCCCTGTTGGCTTCCAGGGCACACTACTGAATGATACTAAGCGTGCTGTTGACCAGCACCCCCAGGTCCCTTTCTGCAGGGCTGCTCTCCAGCCACTCCTCTCCCGGTTTATACTTGTGTCTGGCATTACTCTGCCCTAGGTGCTGAATCTGACATTTGGACTTGTTAAATTTCATCTCATTAATTGTTGCCCAGTGCTCCAATCTATCTACGTCCCTCTGCAAAGCATCTTGTCCTTCAAGAGAGTCAACAGCACCTCCCAGTATGGTATCATCAGCAAACTTTCTAATGGTGCATTCAACTCCTGTATCCAGATTGTTGATAAATACATCAAACAGGAGTGACCCTAGAATTGAACTGTGAGAAACACCACTGGTGACTGGTCACCAGCCAGATGTAGCCCCAGTAATTACAACTCTTTGAGCTCTGTCTTTCAGTCAGTTCTTACTCAGTTATAAGGAACTAATATATTGATAATTGCCTTAAACATTGCTTAGTGCACAAATTCAAGCAGGACTGGTTCAAAGCTGTTCTGTTCAAAATGGAGAGGAATTGAAACAAGCTATAGCTGCACAGTGAGCTGCTGTTGCATAACCAGGTGAGGGAAGGGGTTAAAGAAATTTTAGTAGATCTAATTCCTTAACGATTGCCTAGATTGTTGTGGATAAATAATGCTTTGTTTTACTAACTATTGTGTAAATTAACTGAAGCAAGGAGTCTACAGTTCCTCCTGAAGGACAGTTGGTGATGAGAACTAGCTAAAACCAACTCTATAGTTTGAACAAAGACCAAGGAACAACTGAGTGTGCACAAAGAGAGAAGGTAAAAAGTTCAGAGTGAGTGAGACTACAAGCCTTCATCCCCATGACCCCCATGATCACCACCAAGAGGCACTCTGCAAGCGCAGTTGGGAGGGACTTACGGAAATGACTTCTTGGAACTAATTTTAGTATGAAGTGGGGCTAGGTTATGAATATGTATAGGTGTATTTGGAAATCTTATGTATATGCAACATTTGATTATATAAATTGAGGCAAATTGTTGTCCCTGGTGAGCACGGCTTTGGTGGGACTACCCCCTGTGCTGCCCAGTGCTGAATAAACATACCGACTTTACAATCTGATAAGATTGTGGTTTTATCACACCACTGGTAACCGCAAGGTGGTCCAGGGTGGAATGGTTTTAGGTCTTGTGAAGGCGAGATCTAGCTGGCAGTTCCTGGAGGAAACTTCTGTGGTAACATAAGGGAACTGCTCATGTGCACAGCAGGGGTTGCCTAAACCCCTCATGACCATCAACAAGAACCCCCTGCAACCATCCTTCACACTTGAACATGCACATACAGACCACACCCACCCTTGATTTGTATGTAAATGAGCAGGCATCCTCTCGAGATCATAAAACCCGAATTAACGAAGGCTGGGGTGGGACCACCACCACCAAGACACCTAGGATGAAGGGGACCAATAGGACACCACTGGATCCATGGTTGGTGATATCTCTTCTCTCTCTGTTTCCTGTTCTCCTCTCCTCTCAGTATTATTAAAGACGGAGGGGAAAAAAAAAAACACATTGAATGCCTCTTTTTTTTGTCATTCCTATTAGTCAGATGACTATCTTCAACAAGTATCGGTTCAACATTTTCTTTAGACTTCTTCTTGCTATTAACACACTTAAAAAAGCCCTTGTTATCTGACACAACACTGGCTAGTTTCAACTCTAATTAAGCTTTGGCTTTTCACGTCTTCTCCCTGCGTATATGAACCACAGCTCTGTAATCTTCCTGTGAAGCTTGACCTTGCTTCCAGAAATCATACAATTCCTTCTTCCACTCAAGCTCCATAAGGAGTTACCTGTTAAGCCAAGCTGGTCTTCTGCCCTGCTTGTTTGAACTAATGACACAGTGGGATTGCCTGTTCCTGTGCTTCTCAAATGTGGATGTCAAAAACCAACCAGCACTTGTGGACTCCTAAGCCCTTAAAAGCAGATTCCCCAGGGTACGTTGCTAAATAGCTCCCTGAATGTCTAAAAGTTTGCTCTCCCACAGTCCAGGGTAGCAACTCTGCTGTCCTTTTTTTCTCATTACTCTGCAAACTTTAAACTCAGCCATTTCATGATCATTGTGGCAAAGACATCCACCTAGCATCACATCTCCCCCAAGTCCTTTCTATTCAGAAGCAAGTCTAGGACAGCATCTTTCCTACCTGGCTCACTGAGTGTTTGTGACAAGAAGTTATCACCTACAAACTTTAAGAATTTCCAAGACCTGCTTATCACAGCAGCATGATATTCCCAACTGATATCTGGGAATTTGGAACCTTCCATAAGGACAAGGGCTACTGATCCAGAGATTTCTCCTAACTGCCTATAGAATTACTCATCACTGCTTACATCCTGGCTGGGCAATCAATACTAGACATCCACTAGAACATTTTTTTTTTTTTCCTTACCCAGAAAGGTTTTTTAAACCTTACCCAGAGCCTCTCAACCACACCATCACTAACTGTAAGGGCTATACAATCAAACTTCTCTTTTACATACAGTGCAACGCCTCCACCTTACCTGCCCTGCCTACCCCTCCTGAACAGCCTGTAGCCCTTCATCCCAGCACTCCAGTCGTGGGACTCATTCTACCGAGTCTTGGTAAAACCAATGATACCGTAGCTCTGGGAGCTGTTCAACAATTCCAGTTCATCCTGTTTGCTTCTCATAGTGCATGCATTGGTGTAAAAGCATTTCAAATACTGTCCTGAGCCCTCCATGCTCTCAGGAGCAGCGTAAATGTTACCACTAGCACTGCCACCCTCAGGTGATGCCATGCCAACCCTTGGCTTACCTCCTGCAGTAATGTTGGTACCCCCTTTCCCCATCAGTTCTAGTTTAAAGCTCTCTATCAGTCCCATTAGCTTACACCCATCAGGACAGATGGATCCCATCAAGCTCCAGCATACCTTGTGTCTTGAAGGCTTTTCAATGGTTTAAAACCCCAGGGTTTTAGTGGAGGGACCAGTCCTGGAGCCAGGTTTTGATATCCTGGGCTCGCCTGTTTCTTCCAGTCTCTCCCCAGTACTGGGAGGACTAAGGAAAACACTACCTGTGATCCTGAAATTTTCAACATTCTTCCCAGAGCTCTGAAATCTCTTATGACTGATCTCAAACTTTTTGTTGTGGCATCATTAGTGCCCACATGAAAAATAACAGGAATGAACATCAGTCTGAAGGTTTTACTAGCCTTTTCAATCTTGTGGTGAGAGGCTGCAAAGATGCTTCCATTCCACACAGGAGGGAAACACCAATGACTGTAACTTGCCATTGTTTCTTCTCATTACTGTTCTTAATGCAGGTTTTGTTGTGAGGGAATGGTCTCTCTGACCTTGGCAAGACTGTTTGTGCAGGTTCTTCCTCTATCTCATTATGCATTCATCTGCTGAACCCGGGGCCACATACCTATTCTGTAAGGATACCTTAGAGGGTAAGGATGAGTTTCTTTTACTCCTCTGTGCTGTAACCTTCTTCCACCCCTCCTTATACCCTGTGATGCTGCCTTTCTCATGGAACAAAACAGATCCTGGACCTGCCTCCATAGTGGCCACACAGAATTGGCTTCCATGCATCAGAGATGGTGGAGTACAGCTCTATTGATCAACCTGCCCCTCAGACTCTTGAATACTCTTCTGTCTACCCACCATTTCCTGCAGCTCAGCCACCAAGCAGAGAAGTTCATCAGTCTAATCACACCTCCCACAGGTTTGTTTGCAATCACTTTCCACCTCTAGGAATATCCCTTCACAGATCCTACAGCTGGAAACTTATGTGGTTGGATGCTTGAACAGGAGTTCCCTCTGTGTGGTTGCATTGGTTCTACAAGATGTTAGAAGCTCAGGCGAAGCAGAGGACTGCTTTTTGCCAGATGGTCAGGTGGTCACCATGCTGCTATGTGCCTGACTGCTGAGAAATATATATCTTCTCTTTGTTGCAATCAGCTGAGCTATTTTAGCCTGTTTAAATCTCCCACAATGTCAGGTGCAGCTCTGTCCCTTGCTGTATCATCCAGTCTGTGGGTCAGGGGTCAGCTGCTTGTGGAATGCCCCCTGTTCAGACAAGCCTCAACTTGTCCACCTGTGTTCCTGCTGATCCTCCTTGCACTGCTCCAGTTTCTGTTGCAATCAGCATAATATTCTGACTGAAAAGCTTCTACACAGAACGATATCATTCACAGTATTTTTATGCATTATATCGTAGATCATTATGAGATTTAAAACATCATAAATGACTATACACAAAAGCCTCTTTAAAATTCTTTTTCTTTTTCTTTTTTCTGTCTTTCCCCGTTCCCCCCACCCTTATTTAAAGCAGGTTTAATTATGAGACTTCCACAGTATTCACTAAATAAGTGATTGGTTTTAGAATAATAATTTTATCTAAATCTAGACACTAACCAATTAAAATCCCAGGTCTGTCAAAATATATACTCATGCATCACTTTGTTAATGCTTATGTGTAAAGGTACTCCAGAGACTTTTTCCAGTTTTCACCAGCTGTTCATTATGGTTGAAATTTAAGCCTTTTGCTTTGAATAGCATTTCTTATAGCATGAGAGACAATACAGTGCTCAGGTTATTTTCTACCTGAAGACATGTATATCCTGATTTTTCTAAGTTGTATGTTACTGAGTATCTAGCATCAGTCAAGTACAGTAAACAAAAAGACTTTGAATGAACCTGACCTGATCATTAGTTTTAAAGGATGAAAGGAGATGTGATTTACATTAGTAAACATTTTTTATGCTGATTTTTTTTTTTTATTATTCTTTACTGCTGTCAAAGACAGAATATATTGGATGTTAGAGCCGGTAAAAGGAGCTATTTAGTAAGAAGAAGCAGCTGGGAATTGCAAAAAAATACATTATGGTAATTTGATTAATTAAAACCAGAATACAAGTACACATCATTAATCATGACCAAATTATGTTGGCAGTAGATTCATTCAGGTTTTTGAATCATATATATCCAGCAAAATCAGCTTCTATCATAAAAATAATTTATATGACATAGATATACGGAAGAATAAGTGCAGTCACTGAAGTTGTTTCAGCATTTATGAAAAAAATAGAGAAATACATGAAGGTTTCTACAATGAAGTTATCTGCATATTAATATTTTCTTTAATAATTGTAAGTTGTGATACAAACCACAGAAAATCAATTATACTTAGGGGAGGGAAAGAAATCAGTGGAATGAGATGCCAGTGAAGTCTTTTGACTAACATCTGAATTGAAAAATAAAATTGAGTTAGAAATATTAAAAAAAACATGAAAAGCTAACAGAAATAATCAACATTAAAAAAGTCTTTAAAGAAAAAATTCAAGTAGATAATCATGATAAATGAAGGTAAATAAAAGCTTTCTAGACTGTATGCTGTGGTAAAACTTGAAGAAGATTTTCAGAAAAGACTACTATAGTATCAGTAATATTAGAATTTAGAAATTTAGATTTGGATATTGCTTAATCTTTTAGTATATGAACATCTATGATTACTTTTCTGTCTTACTGAAATTGGATCTGTGAATGGATTTCTTTGTCGATATATCAGTAGAGGAAATATCTGAATACAAAAGTTATTTCAGCTAATTTCAGTTAACAACAAACTAACTGAATTTAAATTTAAGCTGGAAACTGAAGTAATAGAATAATAATTAAAAAAAACCAAACAAACAAAAAGTTCAACCAACAGGAAGTGGGGCTATGTAGCAATTTCCTAAATGATATAATGGATGTAAACTACTTCATTCACTTTAGAGTTTAGCTTGTGGTCTTTATGAATAGGTAGCTTATTTCAGTTGGTTTTCCTAGCAAGTGAGTAATTTTATTATTACATTTCTTTCTAAATGGGTATGTATTTTGTCTGTGGGTTTTGTTTTGGTTGAAAAAAAAAATTGGTTAATAATGTAGAAGTTACGAACATCCTTTGAAAACATTACAAGAAAGTTCATATATTAAAATCCACGATAGGAAGAAAAGAGCAAGACATCATTGATAGTTACATGCACCAATTTTTAGGCATACAAGGCATCAAAACGTCAAGCACATTTTTATTGAACTTTCTTTTAAATATAGGCACTGAATAGGGAGTACAGAGATTCTTCTGTTCATATTAAATATGATGCAAGGTTCATCTATTATGAATTTATATCCTTTTAAATTCCAGGTTTAATGTGAACAACCAATAATGTTAATTATTCAATCAGAAGTATTAATATTAATTAGAATGTTCTGTGCTTAGAAGCTCAGTTATTGACTTCTTAAAAAAAGTCTTTTTGTGCTCTATCCAACCCTCTGTCTGACGTTTGCAACACGATTCCTTCAAGATAAGAGTGTATGTTGGATAATCTCCTGGATTAAATGTTGTCTGTATCATAAACTCCAAAACTTAAGCGTTTATTTATAAAAGTGCCTATTTGGGCTTAAAAAGTGTATTATCCTCCTTTTGGAGTTCTCTTCAGCAACACAAAGCCTCTTCCAAAATTTGTTTCAGGGTTTTATTCTCCCTAATACTAATCAAACATTGAAATCTGGGACTTAATTACATTTTTTTAATTATGTAAAAGGTTTTTATAAATTAAACTCTTTCTTGGTCAAACACAAGTTTCATATTCTCTTCAGATAATGTCTGTTTTCCTCTCTTAGAGAGCTTTAAAAAGCAGAAGAGTTAAGAATTTAGAGTACATTACTCAGTGATTGTTTGTGTAAATACAGTATCCTGACTTTTCCAAGTGTAGCCTCCTATAACAGTTCTCAGAGAATGCATTGAGGTCATATGCCTGATCTTTATATTCCTTATATCTTAAAACTCCATGAGTCAGTGATTTGGAAAAAAACAAAACAGTTTCTTTTTAAAGCATTTTAGTGTTTTATAGTTTTACGTGTTAGCTGTGAGGTTGAAATTTTGCTCATTGGCATAATTACAAATTGGTTATAACAATTTTTAGCAGCTATGTAGCCTAGAGGAAATGGAGGGGGGGGGGGGGGGGGGGGGGGGGGTTGGGGGGGGCAAGGCAAAGGGTGGAAAACTATTTTGGATTACATAATTATATTTAATCTAATATTTTATGATTAAAAAGTTTTTTGATCTTGTAGGATGGTGATAAAAAATTTGCATCCAGTCTTAATCCTCACCAAATCACCTATGAAGAAAAGTTCTCAAATCTAAAAGATATCCCTAATTTATTTTAGATTACTTTATTTATCCACACCTCAGATGGTTATTTTCATATGATATATGTTTGATTAACTTGATATTTTGTATTTGTAAAGTAAAATATATTTGCCAAGACTATGAAGAAATTATATATATATATATGATAAACACCACTATTTATTTACTATTTGACTTAGATATATATGATTAAAAGTGACAGAAATTCTTTAAGTAATGGAAGTTTAATTTCGAAACTTGATAGTCAGTAGGTGCCTGTGCCTCTAACATGCATTTCTTCCTTCTTTTTATTCTTATTGTAGATAATTAAATGAATGAAAATGAACACACACTTTATATTAAGTATTTAAATTAAAAACTCCTCTACAGTATATATAAATTATAAATACCATCTTTAATTTGATGTACTTTTGCTGCACTTTATAAACACACATGTAATATGCTTCTGGAATGGAAGAAGAAAGAAGAAACTGATTTATATGTGGAGTTAATCACCACTGGCACTTTATAAGTAGTAAAGACAATGATTTAAAGACAAAAAGCAACAACTCTTCTGACTAGACCCCTTCTGGATAATGTCTGTACATGTGACCTTCACTGCTTGTCTTTAAACCTGATAAATTTAAATCCTTAACTCAGATATATGTTTTCCATAGATTCATTTGAACCCATAGGTATTTGGATATTCAGTTAAGTGGAATTTTTTGTCAAAACTGAATGTGTATCAAATTAAGTATATTAACTATACTGCATTTTACAGCGCTTCTGTAGAAAAATCACTGGATAAAATACCAGATCTACTTACCAGTATATTCCTACTGATCAGAAGATGTCTTCAGGAAAATCTGATTCATTATTAAATTTGGGATTACCCTTCAATAAGGTTTCCCAAATGACAGGACTCCATATTAATACTAACTTCATCTTGACACTTTGCTTAATTATGCTAGTCAATTTTAATGTGAATTTTATTGTACAGAAAATTGTTTGTCTGCATTCTTAGTTGCCAATGTAATTAAAATTCCAAGTATACCAGAAAGACATAGCTCACAGCAAAGGGAAGTCATTACAAGAAAACCAAAGGTATTTATTTATATTCTATGTATCACTACAAATGTTTAAGTAAATTTTCTGTCAAAATGGCAAAAAAATGTGACTCAGGATTTTAACTTCCTTAAAAAAGCTCCATTATCTATGGGATTTTAACCTGGAAAATGCAGATGAGTAAATAAAACAACATTCCTTCTTATTCAATTTACACATGGTTTTATTATTTCACATTTTCAAAAAGTACTAAACCCAAAAGCATTACAGAATTTATTGCAAGACCATAGAGGGAAATATATATGTGTGTGTATATACATACACACACGCACACACATCCCACTACTGAGAGGGACACAGCAGATTTCTGAAGAATGGTACCAGCAGGGTCCAAATATTCCTTCTGTTCTCTGTTGATAAGACAAAACTCTTAAGTCACAAAGCTGTAGTAGTGCTTTTTCACCTTTTAATAAAGTGGAACAAAGAAGCTTTCAGAATAAAGGAACAAAGCAATGAAGAGCTACAGAGACATTGGAAATACACCATTTTAAAATGAGATTTCATGCCCCAAAAACCCCTTCATTTTGGATCGTTTTCTTGACAGATTTTTATTGGTCATATAAAGGAGGTGTGTCAGAATGAAACAAAAAATATAGGATTATTTATTTTATTTTTCTCCCTCAAGCTTTAAACAAACTACTGTCCCAAGCAATATGAGAGCATTCAGGCTTAACCTACTCTGTCTAAAATGTAGCTGGACAGAAGTAAATAGAATAGTCTCCACTAATGTATTTGTAGCAATTGTTTGAGACAGAAGATAATGTCAGAGAAAAGGACATAATCCCTGAAAATCCTCATATGCTAAATATAAGGCTCAGTCTGTAGAAGCCCATTAAAGGACTGAACTGCATTTTTCAGAACAGTATCCCTGCCTCTTCCTTGCTTTGTGATCCCATACCATAGGCACACAGGGTAAGCAGATCTTTCAGATCTGTGATCTTTTCAAATAGCCCAGCTGGCACAGTTTGGGGAGCAGGAAAGAGTTATCAGGCAGTACTTCCTTTGTGTTAACATTATAATCAATTGTACCATGCTCTGTGGTACAAGCACACATCTGTCATGGGACTGGTTTCCCATCACCATCACCTGTCCTGATGCACTGATCAAGATTTCAGTTTTTTGAGGAGGTCCAATGCACATACATACATGTGTAAGTACAAGTGTTTGAATATGCAAATGCAAAATCAAACATAAATGTAGTGCTGGTTTGTATCTATCCAGTCTGATGTCAGAAGAGAATACCCTTAAAAATTCTTAGGAACTTCCCAGTATGCATTTTTTTTGGTCTCATTTTCTAAAGGTATTTTTCTTTTGTGCACAGTGTATTCAAATATTCCTCTATTGGAGTGGAGCTGGGAGAAACTGAAATATATACTCAAGCAATGAGAGTGGTCTTTTTTTTTTCTAAGGTTGTTTTTAATTTTCTGTGATTCTATACTTTGCCTATGTACCTAAAGATTGCAGACAGATTTATTTGAATAAAACACTGCATTCATGTGCTGAATGGTCTCTCTGTATTCATTAAAACATGAACCAGTATTAAGGGCTACTATTTCTCCATGTGTTGAATGTAAAAAGACCTGGCACAAGAAAATTCTTTGAAAGAGATTTGGCCTTATGAGTAGTTCTCCCTAGATAAACTTAAATAGGAACTCAAAAATAAGGATTTTTGTCTTTAAACACACTGAATTTTGAAACATTATTTCTGTCATGACTCCCTATGTTTTCTCTAGATATTATGTAGAGTATTTTCACATTTTGAAGTGTATGGTGAACTTCTCACAAATACACTCTACTATTCTATAATCTTCTGAATTGTTAAGTAAAAAAAATTGAAAAATGTGATCTCTGAAATAGTTAACTTAAGCAACAGGTTTTAGGGATTCATGGGAAGTTTACATGATTCTCCATCTTTTTCACAGAAACTCGACAAAATGAAAAAAAGCAGCCAACCATGTTGAGAGGACTATCTTATGGCAGTAAACAGTGTTACATAACACTAGCCTGGAGCTATGTGAATTTCAAAATATGGATGTAAGCATTTCACTTTCTAAGACATTTGCAAAGAAGTTTATGTTTCTGAAATGTAAAAGCTTCTACTATTGCCTGACAGTGAAATTGTCTTACCCCAGCAGCAATCAGAAGTTTAATACAAGTTCTAAGTGTAGTAAATTGACATTATGCCATCTAATAAAACCTGACTTTTACTTTTTAATGTATTTCTATGGACTACAAGATAACTTGCATATTTAAGGATTTTATATGTCCTTGAAAAAAGAATGCAAGCATGAGACATTTATTTGTAATATACAGATTAATTTAGGAAGGGGAGGACAATGGAAAGGGAAGAGTAAGTATTTTAAATGGAATGTTTGGAAAATGTGAAGGAGGAACTTGAAGAATTTTCAGTGTTTGTGATCGACAAAGATACAAGGGAAGAAAAAATGTAGGTGAGGTCTCTCACTGTTTGATTTTTTTGCCGCTCATAAATATCCTTATCCAGTGTTAGAAGAAAACAACTTTTTTCTCATTCCTAATCATTGTCTTATGACAAACTACAATAAACAAGATACCCATTACTTTGAAAATATACTTGTCAGTGTTACAGGTTACATCCAAAAGCAAAATGTTGCTCCTCCATTTCTTCCCTCACACTGGTAACTTCAGAAATACCTTTTTTAATTCCATCTCAAAGGCATTTAATTAGATCATTAAGACTAGAAGCTTCACAATAAAAATAAGGTGTTATACAGAAACCAATGAAAGAAATATTGTTGTATTTCTTGGATAAAGAACAATATTATATGTGTTGCTAAGCCTAATTTCTGCATTTTTCTTTTAAACTACTTTAAATTATTTAAATAGATCTCATGTATGTAAAGAAAGAAACTAAATTTGATTGCAATGAGTAGTCTGTAAACTATAACAATAAACTTTTAGTAAAATTGTATGGTAAAAAGATAGCCAATCAGACACACAAGTATCATTAAAGGAATAGCATTTTTAACATGATAATTATAAAATAATTTTACAATTTTCAAAATTTAAACTTAATCCAAGAAACTTCAATCTCATTATTAAAGAATTCTTATATGTTTTGAGTTTTACTATTTCTGTATCAACAATTTTTCTTAACGATCTTTATACAGCACATATCCATGCCAAGTTCCTATACTTCTTTCTAGGCTTCAGATTTAAATGTAATAACTTTGCTTTTATCTGTTAGAAACTGGGGTTATTTTCATAATTTTCTTGCTGTTTTTTTGCTTTCAGCCTCAGGCTCTCGAGGAAGTTCCCTTTTACTTTTTTTAAGAGCAAGGCTTAAACACTTCATTTTTAATTAGCCTATCTTTGATGACTTTCCAGATGTTGAATTTGGTTTTATTTATATATTTGTATTTCCCTCATGATTTTACTGCAAAATGCTTAAGCATATTGACGTATTATTGACTCATAATACTGGCTGGTACTGTACAGAATGTTAAAATCTCTTCAAGAGACCAGAAGCTTGGGCTGAACTTTTACTATTACACATACCCTAAATAAAGATGTTTCATACAACTTCTGGATATATTGCTGTCTCATTTCACCTTCATTATAGAGGCTCAAAAGCTCCACCACAGTGTTAAGATTGAGGTTTCTGCAATGTATAATCAAATACTTTATTGAAAGCAAAATTTATTGGTGTGGAACATTAAGAAAATGTGATGAATAAAATCACCATTCACTGAAAAACTAGTGTTTTATTTATCACTTTTCTTTTTGTAACTTCTAAAAGCTAAAATTCTAACCATCATTTTTCAAAATATGTGTAAAATTTTTCTACATCTATTAAAAAAAAGAAAAAAAAGAAAAGAAAAAAAAAAAAAAGAAAAGAATCTAAGCCATCAGGAGTTTAGCAGACATCAGGACTTTTGGCTTAATGACCACAGAAGTAAATAAATCCTGAATAAGAAATATGAAATTAAAAAATTCAAGCACAGAAATAATCCCTAAAATAGAAGACTTCATGTTGTCACCCATGAGGTGGTATTTCTCCATATCTGTCTATCATCTAATGCATCTCTCTTTAGGACAAAAAACATGGAATTTCCTGTTCTGTTTCCTCTAACTAACTACACAGAAAGCTGAAACAGAAGGAAGATGTCAAATATTTTAAGTTATTAATCTTTTTTTCCAGTGGTTTTGACCTGGTCATGGAAGTGATTCTCTATGGATTTATAAAGATCTTTTAAAACAACTCTCTAAAAAATTAGCAGTGTATGAGGAATGAAGAGAAATGTTGATTTGGACTCAGACAAAACCTGAGAATTCTGTTTACTCAGAGTAAACAAAAGTAATAAAGCAAAAACAAGGACTTGTCTATTTAAAGCACTTCTAAAAGAAGGAAATAGCTTTAGACAATTATGGAATAGTGGAGTTTGTCATTCCAACAATGATTTTGATGGCAGTTAATGAAAAAAAAAATATGCATTTCTTCTGGAAGAGGTACCACAGTACAGGTTTCCTTCTTTCATATAACATTTTTAAATTAGATTATTCATAGGTTATGGTGATATCAAAAGTGGTTAATATTTTTGCAAAATGTTCTTTAGCTAAGCTTAACTCATAATCATGTCACTGCTCATATATAATCCCCCAAGATAAACAGGTGCAAGAATTTTCTATCACAATTCACCCGCATTATGGCTTGCAATGAAAATTTAATTTCTGTTCTATATTTTGTAAAGATACAGTTTTGGTTTATGAATATAGCCTCAAAAATTAGGTTATCACAATGAAAAAAAAATAATTCATTATGGAACAGCAATCTGCTGTCACATACCATAGCTGCAATGACAGCATTGTCTTTATCAGCATCATCATACCATCTTTTTACTGTATATTGTATATTTTTTTCTTCCTTAGGTTCATCTAGAGATACAATGACATTTGTTAGAGTGGCACACAAATCAAAACAAAAAAGTGCCCTAGGGTATAGTTCACATATAGTCCTGAAATACAGTCATTGGCTTGCAACACTATGCATGTGGGAACTTAATTAAAAAAGTTTGCTCACAGCTAGAATTTCTTTAATTGCTTTCTCAACAGAATTACAAGATTGAATAACACAATAGGTATAATTTATGCAGAGGCTACAACCCCAGTAGGGTAACTGGTATTCTTTCCTTGCTTTACTTTCTTATTTGATTTTTATTCAAATATTGAGAGGACTACCACCAAATTCCCACTGTAAGAAAGAATGATAATAGGAGAAGCTGAAATATCTTCAGGAAAAATATTTTATAATTTTTATATACATATACACACTTATCTATCTCTAAGAAATACAGCATGCATATATAATAAGCATATATTAAAATGTAAAACGTTTCTATTTAATATTGCTCTAATAAAAGTGATCAGTATCAGTTATCTTCCTGACCTTTAAAGATCACCTAGTCCAACTCCATTACGACGAGCAGGGACATCTTTCACAAGACCAAGCTGTTCAAAGCTCCATCCAGCCTTACTCTGAACAATTCCAGGGATGGGGCATCCACAACTTCTCTGGGCAGCCTCTTCCAGTGCCTCACCACCCTCACTGCAAAAAAAATTATTTCCTATGTCCAATCTGAACCTACCATCTTGCATTTTAAAACTATTGTCCCTTGTCCTGTCACTACAGACTGTGATAGAAAGCCTCACTTCATCTTTCTTAAAAGCCCCCTTACATATTGAAAGGGCACAATAAATTCACATTCCATTAATTCAGATGCATAAGAAAAATGTAAGTATATTATAGCGATCCTGGTAGCACTCATTTCTGAGCCAGATAAAGCATCATAGCATTTACATTCTCTCTTTGAATGTGCTTGCTACCACCACTCGGATCCTGGATTATGCTGGCTGAACTTCCCCCTGTGTGCTAAGGTCTTTTCACCAGATGTTTAAAGAGAGGCATTGGAGACATGTAATTTTAAAATGCACTATCAGGAGCGAAGAATAAGAGCCTAAAGAGTACTCTAACAAACTGAAACAGCAAAAGAAGTCTAGGAAAAGAAAATGTAGGTAGTCACCTGAAAAAATACCAGGTAGCCAGGGAAAACCATCTCTTACACATTCAAATATGCACACACTCTAAGAAATTACTGAGCAGTTGCAATGTGGTCAGGTGGCCAAAACTCCATACTATTACTATTACTGCAGGACAAATTACATTCTGAGGTCAGAAACCCTATATTCTCCTTTATTTCCTGGGACTATATAAAACAAATTAACATTTGTTTTTTCCTCTGGCTTTACAAAAAAAGCAGATGTTCCTGTCACATTTTAGCTCCTTAGGAACTAAGTAATTTGTTCAGCATGTACCTTTTAATTACTACAGAGCAGAATACTAATGTATTCTTACTAATGGAAGAAGACCTACAGCTTCTGAAATGTTTTTTCTTAAATGTAATTCATGAATCCACACACTTTGCACCTTATAGTTAGTGTAATTGTGAGAAATCCATCCATAAATTGAACTTATTTAGCAACCTTTAGCTTTATCATTTTGACCCAAAATTTACTCTTAAGTGGCATTTTTCTTGGACAAAACTTTCTTCACAGCAGTTTCAATGCCTTCTGTGGTATAATAAATCAAATTACTCACAATTCCATGCGAGACAAACCCATGATGTTGAAAGCTTAATGTTTAGACTATTTAGTGAATTCAGTGTTAATTACATCTCTAATCTAGTCTAAATTAATTGCCAGATTAACATGGCTTTTAGAAAAATAAAGGAACATGACGTGTAGCTCCACAAAATTATTCCAGCTTGGTTATTTTCCTACTATTTGGAAAAGCAGTTTGTCATAATAGTAGATGTATGCATATATTATGTATTTCTCTGCATATATTTGTGTACAAATGCCATAGGCAAAGCTGTTCATGATATTTCCTTGTGGCTAATCTGTATATATACAAGGCAAAAAAAGATACTTTTTATGTGTTATATTACACACCTATAAAACTTTAATATGTGTATTTTTGTCTGTACACATATAAGCTATTTTTCATGAAGGAACAGTCCATGTAGCTGCATTTTCGTTATTATTGCTGGCCACATTCAACTTGTTCACTAGGACCCCCAGGTTCTTTCCTGAAAAGCTGCTTTCCCCAGGTGTAGAACTTTGCACTTCTCCCTGTTGAACTTCATGAGGTTCCTGTCGGCCCATTTCTGCAGCATATTGATGTCCTTCTGGATAGCAGCACAACTCTCTAGCTTATCAGCTATTCCACCCAGGTTTGTGTTATCTGCAGACTTGCTGAGAGTACGGTCTGACCCATCATACAGGTCACGAATGAAAATGTTACACAGGATGGGAGCCAGTATTGACCCCTGGTGTACACTGGTAGTTATTGGCTTCCAACTAGATTTTCTGCCACTGAACACCATCCTCTGGGTCTGTCTGTTCAGCCAGTTTCCAGTCCACCTCACTGTCTGTTCATTCAGCCCATACTTCCTCAGCTTCATGAGAATCTTATCGGTGATAATGTCAAAATCCTTACTGGAGTCAGGGTAAACAATATCCAGGGCTCCCCCCTTGTCTACCAGATCAATCATTTCATTGTAGATGGTTATCAGCTATCAAGCGTGACTTCCCTTTGCCATGTGGACTACCACTGGTGACTTTCTTGTTCTTCATGTACCTGGAAGTAGTTTCCAGGATTAGTTACTCCATTACCTTTCCTAGGGCTCAAGATAAGGCAGACTGAAATGTAGTTGCCTGGGTCCTCATTCTTGTCATGTTCAAAGGTAAGAGTTACCTTTGCTTTCATCCAGTCCTCAGGCACCTCTCCCAGTTACATGATTGTTCAAAGATTATGGACAGTGGCCTTGAAATGACACCAGCTAACTCCCTCAGAATTCAACTAAGTTAGTAGGTTTAGACACCAAGCTTCTGTGTAGGTAACTTTGAGTGAAATATCATATGTGTGCCAACTACTGCTTGAAGCAACGTAGGAATGTCCAATAAACCTCTTAGTCATTTGCCTTGTTTATCAATCCCATTCAGGTATCTGGCATACCCTTGGACAACTACAAAGGTACTAGATGCCACCATCAGGCAAATAATTCAAGTATATTCATTATAAACACCAAACTATCTCACTAAATCTATACATAACTCACACTCAGAGCGGTTTTATTTCTTAACTGAAAGTAAATTTCCTTTCAGCAAATTATATTTTTAAATAAAATGTTTTAATGAGTTTTTTGATTGCAAATGTTCCATTTTAGGTTTAATCATTATTTCAGGTACTTTTTTTCATGATTTTATTTTAGTTAGTAAGATAAACCTGTTACTGTTAATTTGATCCAAAATACACTTCCCCCATGCATTTCAACTGAGCTAGGAAACCAAAGTACAGTTAGTCTTAAATATCTCTTTCTTAAAATGTGTTATCAAGCAGTGCTAAAGCAGCAAAGTGCAAAATGTAAAGATATTCTTAGATTTAGTGATCATTGCACTTAAAACTGCTTCATAACTCTCTCCTAGCTCAGGTACCTTCATTTATGGACACCAGTACCAGAGGCTGAAATGACTACTCTGCCTGGAAGTTAGGCTGATTCAGAGAATTTATAGGCCATGTCACCTTCTAGGCCAGAATGCTAAGTGTATTAATGATGGAACTTCCAGAGCCTTCACATATGTGTTGTTTCATTGTTATAAACTTCAGATTCATACGTGCATCTAACCAGTAACTATATCAAGTTCTCACTGTTTGTAGAGTAGCTTAAAGTAAAATGTGCCTCTGAATTCTCCTCTTTGTGATATTCCCTAATAGTTATAATGATTTTCATGTAATAATTCTTTGTAACCACTAATGTTGTATAAGCTGTATAAATTGTTAATCTTCTGTACTGGTTTTGGCTAGGATAGAGTCAGTTTTCTTAATGGTGTTATGTTTTGGATTTGTGACTGAAATAGGATTGATAACACACTGATGTTTCACCTATTGCTGAACAGTGCTTACATAGCATGAAGGACTTTTTCTGCTCCTGGTAATGCTCCATCAGTGAGTAGGCTGGGGGTGTGCAAGAAGTTTGGAGGGGACACACCCAGGACAGCTGACCTTACTGAACAAAGGCATATCCCATACTATATGACATCGTGCTCAATATATAAAGTTGAAGGGAAAGAAGGATGAAGCAGGACATTCAGAGTAATGGCGTTTGTCTTCTCAAGTAACAGTTACATGTGATGGAGCCTGCTTTTTGAGGATGGCTGAACACCTGCCTGCCCATGGGCAGTGGTGAATGAACTCCTTATTTTATTTGGCTCACTCACACAGCTTTTGCTTTACCTATTAAACTGTCTTTACTCAACCCATGTGTATTCTCACTTTTACCCTCCTCATTCTCTTCTCTGCCCCACTGTGGGAGAATGAGTGAGAAAGCTTGTGGTGCACACAGCCACCTACTGGAGTTAATCCACAACATACTCAGATGTGTAAAACCCTTTGTTCTGGATTTCTAGTCTGATGCTTACAGTGCTGAAGTCTATACTAGGAGAAAAAAGATTATCTAAAAGGATCTAAGTTATAAATTTGTTTTCACTGGCATGAGTGAACTCTTCAGTAATTTGGGGGCAGATCAAAACCTGACTGTATCCCTCTCTTTGGATATTTTATTTACCACATTGATAAATATTTTTTTCTCTTCTATTAATTCACAGAATACACATTTTGTCATTAAGAACATCTTATTCTGGCAGATGTTGCTGAAGGAAAGATTAGAATAATCTGATCACCTTCTACTGCTTTTAGTTCAGTGTTCTGGTGCCAGCGTTGGACCCTGATCAGGAATACAAATACTAGATGAAGTTCATCTTACTAAAGACCTATTATATACATATGAGCTGGTCTTTAAGCTCTTTTCAAGATCAGTGGAGAGATCTTCTCCTGAAATAAGATGCTAAAAATGTCACATTAACTGTATTTGGAATCTTGATACAAAAGGAGCCTAAGGTAAATTCTTTTTGATGTTTAATGGCTTTCAGGTGCCCTAGAAGATCCTGCTTATACTCCAGCTGCCTACCCAAAGGAAGGTATTATTGTGCCATGATCTTTGAGGCCCAGTTGGATATTTTGGATCCCTAGGGGATCTAAAATTGTCCAAGATGATAAGGTGTGGGCAATTGAAACAACTACCTAGTTATATACAAGACATATAGATAGAAATTTCGTTAGTAGAAACAATCAAAGTTTCATCTTGCTTAAGTTGATTACAATTGCAGAAAAAAATGTCATTTCCAAAAATAACAATTTTTGTGAAATAACTTAATTTTTCTGATGCAGGTTGGATGAGGATTGCCACTATGAATGGGAGGAAAATGAAGAATAGGATAAACATCTAATTTTTTTTAAATCCAGTAATCATGGGGAGTGGGATTCCTTTAATCTCTTTTTATTCTCTTTGTTATAATCCTCCATATTGCATAGGTCATACAGGTAGGGTCAACATTGTTTAATAGAGAGAATTCCTCATCCTGAAGCAAAATGGTACTAAGTGGTTTACATCTGTTCTGATTGTCCTGGACAAAACTAAATGAAGAATTCAAAAACAAAGCCAGAGGGCAAGTTGTCTCTTCAGTAGTATGGGTGGTAGGGGTCCAGTGTTCAAGATGATTCTGTGACTTATATATGCTTTAAATCACTATATAGGAAATTCATAGGCTTCTTTAATATTTAGTAAGCAGGAAAACACACTTTCAGAAAGTCATATGACTCTAAATGAATTCATAAAACATTTTTAATTACTTGTTTTCTGAAGATGTTAATCTCTATTGACAGAATGATCACCTCAAACTAGAACCTAACTTGTAGATAACTACATGTAACTTTAAATTCATTCTCTCCTCAAATAACAGATGGGAAGTTTAGTGTCATTTTAATTTTGACAAGCAGAAATGCTAGCTGTAGATAATATTCCTCAGAGCAAAGCATAAATGAATTCACATAAATTGCACGGAATGATAAACCCCCCCAAAACTTTTATTTTATTTTATTTTTGGGTGGTGGAGTGATGCAATGTTGATTTTTTATTTATTTGATTTTATGAAATTAGAGTTTTTCTTAAAAAAAAAAAAAGTATCAGTACATCACATTATGGCTAGTGATCAAGGTGTACAGGTAAAGAAAAGACAGGATACTGAGAGAAACAGGAGGAACATTTTGGTTTGCTTTTTAGTCCAAAAGGTCTGCAAGTAAAATAGGATAAGATAGAGAAAAAGGCTACCCCGTGGTAGATATTATGATAGATTAATATAGTGTCTTCCATTGATGGATAACTCTTTGTTTTAAAAAAGGAAATATGATATGTTTTGTCTATTTTTAATTCAGTAAGTAATTTCCTATGGTAATATATAGCTAATAAAATAACCAAAGGGGATAGCATTTGGCTGAAGATGGGAGATTGTGGTTACCCTGGAGCAGAGGGGAAAGGAAGTAAGAGGTCAGAAGACCCTTACCAGTAAAGTACTGACAAATTAATTACTTTTTATCTAATAGTCATTTCTTTTTTTTTTTTTTTTTTTTTTTTTTTTCCTTTCTGTGGTGATTGCTAGTAGAATTTGATAATGAAAAAAACTTGTGAGGTATTTTTACTGCATACCAGGACTTTTGTCTTTACCCCACTCCCAAAAAAATATCTGATGACCTTGAGGTCCAGAAGAATAATTAGGAGATTAAATTCAATACTACAGAATGCAAACCCATGTGTTTAGTTTAAACTTTATTTCCCTTGCTATTGCAGGGAAAAACTGCTCACATCTTATGGTTTATATCAAATCAGATTTGTAGTGGTTTATTGATTAATGACATAATTAACAGCAATCAGTGAACTACACATTCAGGATCAATATAACCGATCAAACAGCTAAACCATGTACTAAACACTTACCTAATGTTAGTAAATATCTACAAATTCCACCTACCTGTCAGGGAGCAGCGAAAGCAGAGCTGTTCCATAAAGGAAGGCAGGCTGGGAGCCAACCAAGACTCCGCAGGTGGGACAGCAGGACTTCTCTCAGCACCCGCCTTGGGGAGCAGGGCAAGCTGAGGGTGTCACCAAGGGCAGGGCATGGGCAGAGTTCAGGGAGAGAACTCTGGGAAGGCTGGGCAGGGTGAATACGGTCTTTTAGTGTCCCTCAGGGCCCGGACACAGCTCCTCCATAACTAACCTCCAAAAGTTCTAATGCCCTCTACACACATGCACATACTCACAGCTACAAGCTCACCCTCCACAACTGTGAGGGCTCCCCTGGGTGCTCACCCCTCCTGCAGGAGACACACTGCTCCAACTTTCTGTGCCCCGCCCCCCCTGCTCCTGACATGCCACTGATGCACCCATCAGCAAGGAAGTACCCTAGAAGATGTCCCTGTGCCCCAAGTTGCTGTCCCTGCATACTGCTTCCATGCTGCCAGCCCACTGCTGTGTAGCAGCTGTTCTGCTTAACCAGGGCAGGGTTCAGTGTGTCCCAGGGGCACTACTGGTGGGAACAGAACCCCTTAGATGGCTGCCACTGCTCGGTCTAAACGTCTGTGCAATGATGACATCTACTTTAAAAAGTCTCCAGATAATCTCTTCATTGCTGTTTAATTCCACTGATGGCTGTTTTAAACTGCCATTATCTTCCTCATAGTATTACGAGGTTTTGGCCAGTAAGACTTTAAGAATAGGCAATATTGGGTATACCATTTACACACACTGTCTACATTTAGTTTCTATCATATCAGTTTTTACTCAAACCACATTACCAAAAGCAGGTTCTGCAGACTTTGCCACAGTTTATATGTAGTTATCTAAAGCTGTTGAAAGTTGTATAAGTCAGGTATTTAGGCTCTGTCTATATTCATTGTAGAGACAAGTTCATCACAACTACACTAAACACTTACTGTTGAGTTAGTGTTAGCACACTTCACTGACTACAGAAGGAGCAAAGACACATAGATCACCTAACTTTTAGATTGTTAAAGTGAGACAAAATGTAGACCATATTAGGGACCATCAAAACATCTTGTATGTGTTGGGAGCTCATCACAAAGAAAAGAGGTAAAGAGTGACCTGATTGTATCATGTGATGAGAAGGAACTGAATTCTAGCTTACAAACTTTTTCTTTCTGTCTTTGACTTAAACACAAGAAAGGTGCCTGCATCCATCCCGGACATGCAGCATGCTCCAGCACGGAGCCCATAATGAGTATGAGTCCCTTTGTAGTAAGACAGTGAATCAGTCAAACACATTTTTAGTGTCAATCAGACTCAGGATCTGCTGTAGGAACCGGAATGTGTCACTGTGATTGCACAAAGCATTGGTGAGAACACATTTTCCATTAACCTTTGCTCAAAATGGCTTATTCAAACAACAGTAAGTAAACAAGAATGTTATTAGAATAGTCACAGGAATAGATATTCTGAACCACTAGAAGACTTTAAGAGGTCAAGTTTAAAGAGGGGCTGATAACAGACAAGCCTGAATTTATTTGTCCTGAAATTTTTTTTCTAGTTACCTTTTGAACAAGAAGAAGAGGATTAAAAAAGGTAATTAGATTAAAAGTAGAACTTTGTCAACTTTTAAACAGATTCATACAAAATAAGGCTGGAAATTACAATGAAAATTGACCCACACCATGCCCAGACACCATGGTAAGAACAGTAACACCCATGACAGATTTTAACCTGTTTTTCAAAAACAACTTAAAGGGTCAAAACTGTACTAGCTTCCCTTTGCAGTCTATTGCACTGTTTTATTGACTTTATTTAATTTTATTTTATTTTCCTAATATCTAGCCAAAAATAAGCCTGATGGCATTAATTGTTGTCTTATTTCTCGATAAGGAAAACACTATTATTGCCTGATTTTGTGGCAACCTTCCATAGAACTCTTGTCATGTCCTGTGGCAAGCTTGGTCTTTTCTAAGCCATCAGAAAACTAATTCTTTCTGTCTTCCTTATAGCTTGTTCAGTTTTGTCTAAACTTTTGTTGCGTATCGTATAAATAACATAATTCCTGCTGTAGCTGGAGGCTTGAGTTGATGACACTAGAGATATATACCAGTATGAAATCCTTAAGCTCAGATATATCTTATAATCTTTTTTTCATACTTACTTGCAATGTTATCACTAGTATTATTTGGCCTTTTTTTACTTGTTTTCATTTGAACAAAGTGATTTATGAAAAAACTACATTTATCCTCACATGTATCTCCTGGGCCTCTGTTCAGTAGCAGAAGTTACAAATCAATATTACTTGATCTGTTAATCAGGATTGTTTTCTCAGATGTCTTAATCAGCAAAAGGCATGAATGCTGATAACTACATATTTAATTTTACTATACATGTAGGTAACATCTATAGTCTTTAGATTCTAATTTCCTCAAAAGCCTGTGAAAAGAAAGTGGGTATTACATCAGTTTGGAAAGGTCATTTCTAAAGCTGCTTCAGATCATGGAATTCCACATTTAAGAATTAACTGCAGAATTTCTTTAACTCTACTCTTTCTGTTTAAATTGAGGAAACCATAGCTCCAGTTTCCAAGAAAAGCCAAATTCTTAATGAGCATATTATCGGGCTTGTAAGTCTACTAGTAAAAAACTACATCACTGTGATGATAATTAAGGACAGAGGTTTTAATTTAGAATATAGCTCTTCAGATAATTCTACACTTCTATATTTTTATGCCATATTGTAAGGTTATTTCTTATAGACCTACAAATAGACTAAAATAAGTTTTGTAGTTTAAAGTACAGAAAACAGAACAGATTCCTTAACAAAACAATTGTCTTCAAATAATTGCCTGTTTACTAGGGTCCCCGTCCCCCCATTTCTCATCTTGTTTTGAGTAGGCATTTACAACATTCTAAATGAGATTGAAAACAGAGAGCAAAATGTATATAAAAAAAAGAAGAATGCAACATAAATATATTTAACTAAAATGCACTGTGCTTGGTTTCATTTTATTTTCCACTGCCCACATTTTTTTACTGCTATTTAATAGTGAGTTGCATCTTGTTCTGCTAGTTATCTCACTAGAGTAGCAACTCACTGTATACTGAAATGATAAGCTATGCTGTGATGCCTTATGCTTGTTTGTTCCACACACACAAGAATTACTGCTTAATGTATACTTATGTGTCTGTGGACTAGAAAACATGAAGTATGGATGGATTATTGGGGCTTAAAGTTTGCTGCTGGTCTAAATGAAGAACTAGTTATTACTTTTCTGAAACAAGGAGAAGCAGGAAAGAAACTGGCTGTGAAAATGCAAAAAAAAGCCTCCTCTTGATTATTTGAATGTCTTGGAATTGTGACATCTTGTAAGGCTACAAGTTAGACCACTGTTTTCACTTGAATGATTCCTGTGTGTTAGCCAGAGTAAATATGACAGAGTAAATATGACAGATCTAATTTAAAATCTGATTTTTAACAGATACATTGGCAATAAATTTTCATAGTATCTACTACAGGAAAACAAGAAGTACTTTAAAGATACATTTTTATTATTAGCAAGTGTTTCACTTTTCTATAAACTAATGTATTAATTCTATGCAAAGCTTGTGCTAAAGCAAGCTTAAAGATCCCCATAAGAGTGGATTTCAGGTTATTATGGGAAGAACAGTCATCTTTCTTCTGTGAATGGAAAGCAAAAAGCATTTCCAGCAAGGTGTCTAAAAGCCCTTTGGTGTAGCTGTCCTCATTGCTTGTTTATAATGTATTGTTTCCCAAAAAGAAGAATTAAAAAGCACAATATTTGAGAGAAAGGCAATTAGGAACATATGATCACAAGAAAATTCAGGTTGAACAGGACCTGGAGAGGTCTCCAGTCCAACCTCCTGCTCAGAGTAGAGTCAGCACTGAGGTCAGACCAGGATTCTTATGGATTTTTCCAGTTGGATCTTTCAAACCTTGCAGGATGGAGCCTATACAACTTTTGTGGGTGCCTTGATTGCCTTCATGAGTCTCATTTCCAGTCAGGACCTCTCCTCTTTCAACTTATGCCATTGTTCTGCCACCAATCATGTCTGTGAAGAACCTGGCTCTCTCCTCTCTGCGGCCTCACCCATAGTTGCTGGGGCACTGCTGTTAGACTGAATTCAGTCCCTGGGAAAATCTTTGTGGGATTTCCTTCGGGGCACATTTCTGAGTACGTGAAGGAGACTTTGGGAATAGTCCAGAGGTAAAGGGTAACCCAGACCTAGACAATCTGACTGTCTTCTGGGGTAAAATCACTAGATCTGTGGAGCAGGGGAGAGCACACAGTGAGAGTCACTGACTTGGACTTCCACAGCTTCCCATTCCTGCATCCAAGTCAAGACATTACAGTGTGGATGGGAGAAAAACAGGATGAATGAGGGTAGTGGTTGAGGTGTTCAGTTGTTTGAGTGTGTTCATATTTGGAGAGGACATGTAATATATTTAATATATTATGTGAAAGACAATACAGTGAATGATGAAATGCACTGTGGGCCTCCTGCAGCCCGAGCAGGGCCAGGGCAGGCCTCTCTCATGGGCTGGGGCACCACTGGTCAGTTGGCACTGACTGGAGCTCATTCCCCCTCTTTGCTCATGTGACTGTTGCTGCCCAGCGGGAGCTACCACTGGCTCAGGGAGTGCCTCTGGCTGGCCAGGGGCAATGGCCTGACACACCCGAGGTGGAGGAACAACAACCTGTTGTGTCATGGGGCAGGGGGCACCTGCCACGTCCCCTGCAGGGCCCCAAGAGGAGACCACAACAGGGCAGGGAAGGAGAAATGCCATCCCAAAGCCTTGAGCAGGGCAGAAGGACAAGGGGCCCACACCCATGTTTTCAGGGATTACTTTCTGCTTCACCTTAGACCTGTTGGCATACAGTAAGACACTAGAAGAAAGAGTGCAATGCCAAAGAAAAAGAATAAACAATAAGTACTCCTGGTTTTGTTTTGTTTTTTCTTTTTTGTTTAAAAAAAATCATTTTAGCTACCTTTCTAACGAAGCTTCTCTGTACAAACAGATAATCTGGACTGTTAGACTGTTACAGCATTATTTGTTGTAAAAATAAATGTTAGCTCCACAGATATATATAATGTGTTCCCTTTTGCTCATGACAGAATTTAACAGGAAGATATGAATTTTCATTTCTGGATTTTTTCTGAGATTAGTGAAATTTGCATTAAAGCTATCAAACAGCTTTTCTTCAGTCTTAATTTTTCTGCCATGTCATCATTCCCTTTAAAAAGCTATTAGGAGCTTGATCTTAACAAGCTGCAGTCCATTCCTAAATTGGAAAATCCTAAACCCCCTGGCAGTTAAAAAGACATCCAGTCTTGAAATCAGAGGAACAGAAAGAACTGCCCAGATAAATGCTCTCAAAAGCAAAGCTTCTTCAAATTTTTCTTGCATTTCTGAATGGAATCATATCTTCCTGAATCCACAGTAGCTCTGTGCCCATATAATGAATGGAGAACAAAGTTATCTGGATCCTTAGGTAGACTCATCTGCTTTGTCTAGTACTTCAAAACCTTTCCTCAGCTGTGCGTGGCACAGGTTCAACCCATTTTGGCCAAGAAAGGTCTAGGATTCACATATTCCATCTCTTCTTTGTCTGCTCTAACCATCAGATTCGTGCAACATGAGGGTATGAAGAATATCCTTTCATTATGCCCTTACACTAAGGATCATTTATCTTTTTTCATGTCAAGAAACTGATTTATCAGTCAATTCAAGAAGTGTAATTTCAGTTGATGGGATGATCCTGTGAGTCCAGGATCACATATTAGACACTAAATAAAATATCTAAATTAGATGTACCACATGACATACAAATTGTTTCTGTTTTAATTTTATTTTATCTCTTTTTTCTCCAGTCTTTTCTCTAGCCAGTGTTTTTAATTATTTTATGGTACTCAGTTTTATGAAATCTGTTCTCCATGTAATGACTGGGGACAGCTGCTAACATGCATTCCATAATTTTTCAGAATGAGAAAGAATATATATAGTGCACTTTACTCTTGAGAATTTTCAGCTTTGTAATGGGTAGCTCCTTTTATCATCCTTGCATTTAGTTCTCATAACATTAAAAGTATTTGAACCACTTTAACAGCCATTCAATATTCTTGTAAGGACAATCTTATGTGCAAAGCTTTTACAGAAGGAGAGTATGAGAGCTAAATCTTTTATTAAGCAACCTGCGTTTATTGAACAACATATTTCTCCCTGTATGGTGAGTATCAAGTAGTATTACATTTCAGTAATTCCAAATAATTTTTTTAGGGCTATTTTAGGCGTAAAAAAATTAAATCTATTTGTTAGGGGTAAAGTTTTTAAAAAAAATGAAAAAAAATGTTATTTTATTTTATAAAATATGTTTCTAACAGGTAAGCATCACTTAGAATTAACTTATGGAAACTAGCTTTCTATTCAAACTCACCCAAGTCATTGTCTTAAGAAGCTAGTCCAAGATCATTAATTAGGCTAGTCCTATTAATGTCACTAAATTAGGCTTTTTTTCTCTTCATAGGCTTCATATTTCTGATTCATATTGGAGTATTTTGCCATAATTCAAAGAAGAAGCTGAATTGATGACATTTACTGTTATCATTATCATGAACATGTAGTAGCCATGGCCATTTCCTTCAGTGTAAACACTATGTAATGATCTCATTCCATTATATGAACTCAATATAAGCTTGACCTGCTGTAAATGCTCAGTGGGAGCATTTTTTTAGATACATTATGATCTCATATTGCAGTATTTTTTTAAAAAAAACCAGTAATTATAAAAATACCAGAGTATTAGAGAATTCTTTAAAAAGCTTTTTATGAGGATAATAATGGATAGTGTCCACTGATGATTTATACGAAGAACATAGGTAATTTCAAAATTCTGAGTCAAAAATCCATCCAGTATGAATGCTAAATAAAATACCCAAGCACATAAACAATAGTAACAAATTGGTATTTTAGGTAAGGTCCTAAAACAAGGAATTAGCTGTATAAGGATCTTATTCAGTTGCAGCCCTCTTGTCTTAAGAAAAAACAGATATTGCTGCACTACATTGTTGCAGGGAATTAATCTACTGGAAAAGGAACAAAAAGAGGCATATGCTGTATTTCCATTACCACTTCTAAATGCTCCTCTTGTGACAATATGAACATTTATAACACTCCTGCTGCAAAACTACTCTTAATGCTTTCAAATGAAAATACATAGTAGCGTGTCCATGTATCATTATTCCTTTCTGCTTACTGCAGATATGTACATAAAGCACCCACATATCATAACCTTTAACAATGTCTCTTGAACTAAAAAAAAAAAGATCTTTTTTCTATTTCTTCACCCCTACCAACATACAAAATTTGTTAGCTTACATTTGCTAAAAGTTATGAAAAGAGTAATTTAGTAAGTCACACACCCATGAAAAATCAACAAAATATCTTTCTCTGGAGAACTAGAACTACAAGCATAACAAATATTTAATTTCTACTTGTCTTCTTCCCCTAACATGTTTACTATTGGAAGTTTATATGTAAAGTTAAAGAAACTAGTTTTGGCTTTCTTTTATGATAAAATATTGAAAACATGTTGCTATTATCAACCACCATGTTTTAAGCTGAAATTCACCTTTACATTACCAGTGAATTGTACTTAAAAAATTAGTTAAGATACTCTTTTTTTTCTTTTCCCTTCCCTTTCTTTCTAATAAATGCTACAATAAGATTTTGCTACAATGATCACTTAAAGCAGTGAACTACTTTGATCTGGATTTATTCCACCTGATTTTAAGCTTATAAATGAGGTGCTTATATTGTGAGTATAGTTTATGCTAGGAGATGGGCAGTCGTAGAGGATAATAACTAAATGATAATTCATTTAAAATAAATAATAATTACCTCTTTTCCTTTACTATATAATGACTTATGGCAAAGACAATCTTAGCTCAAATATCATATTTTAGTACTAAAAGCTAGATGAAACCAATCCAAACCAGTTTAACAGACTGCAGAATAACTGAGACCAACTGCATTCCTTTGAGAAAAAGGTTCTATTCAGCGAGAATAAGGATGACAGATATAGGATGCAAACTATTTTAAATTGTATTCTGACAATATAGATAATTTTATTTATTATTCTTATTTTATGAAACTGAAAAATGGTCATGTGTCTTTTCAAGAGATTCCAATACTAGATTAAATACTTGAGAAGTTTTCAACTTTAAAAGGCCCTCTTAGGAGGAAAACAAACTCTAAGACTTAAATTACATCACTTAAACTGTTAAAATGCATCCTCGCACACAGGATTGTATAGCATTTTTGCATGGTGTCTCATACATTATTGAAATAATCCTGTACATAAAATAGTGTTTATCTTTTTAGACAACAGGAAACAAACCTGTTTTAAAATAACAAGAAAGAAAAAAAATGCAGCCATTTATTTCATATTTGATAATATCAGATAAAAAAAAAATACTTGCCAAGTTGGTATGTTTTGTGAAGGTTGCATTCTAAAAGTTGAGAGATCCATTAGACAGCAACTAAATTGGAGAAGTTACATTATTCTAATAGAAACCACAGACTGGTAGGGAACAGATCCTGGATGACCTCCCATTTATCTATGTGCACTCTGAGTTGAATAAATGCCTTTCTATTACTTGTGCTACAAGGCCTGATGGAATATTCTCAGTGCTAGAGGATATTGATTTGTTGTTATTTATATCAGTGTTTTAGAAACATGTTTAACACTGTGAAGTTTTGTTGCTGTTTTTGGTTTTTGTGTTGGGTTTTGTTTGGGGTTTTTTATGTCTGGCTCTTTCATTGTATATGTAAGCACATGTACAATACATAAACAAAGACTTGGTGTTGCATTCTCCTCTAGTGCCTAATTTCTAGAAAATGTGGCAAGCTGCTAGAACTGTCTATTACTGAAGCCATTCCTTTGGTTAAAAAAATATATGTTTGTTCTCTGTGACTTAAGACTGTGACTTAGGATTGTCATTGCAAACTTCACTGAAGGACAAGTAATAAGGTCCCAAAGTATTTCCTTGGGTTTACACCCTGATCCCAGAAAGTCTTCAAACACATAAACCCCCTATTTAGTAAAGCCTTTCACTTGAAAATATTGTAAACATCTTTTCAATCTCTGTTATATCTCAGAGAAACTTAGATAAGCTAGGTATCTCAGGTGCAGAGAAAGATAGTTGAAGAGACAGCATAACTTATTCCTCTTTTCTAACTTACTTCCAAATAATTCAAGACAAAAAGACCCCTCCCCCTCTCCAAAGTGGAAGATGCACTGCAGTGCATCCAGAAACTGGATTTAAAATAATAATAAAAAAAATACTGTAAAAATGCTTGTTGGTCAAGAGAGGTAAAACTGTTTTTTACCATGGGTGCTACCAGCCACCGGAAGAAGTCATCCAGAAAGTCTGTAGAGTCTCTCCTGGCTGCTGTTGAGAACTCAACTGCACATGGATGTGAGTAACTTGTTCTAGTTGATTCTGCTTTGAGCAGGTGGGTGGACCAAATGGTCACTAGGTTTTCTTAGAAACTTCAGGTTTTTCTTTAAGTTTCATAAAGTCCATTGGAGAAAACAGAAATGGAAGTACTTGATTAGGTGAGATTGAAAATATATATATTGAATATTGCAGTAGATATTAGAAATATTCTTAAACAAAATATCTAGCACCCACAGCTTTTATTTTGTAATATGTAATAGTTTTTGTAAATATTTTTAGGTCACTTTTTATTGGAACACATTTTGTTCCAATAATGAAGATTTCCCCATTTTGTGATCTGTAGATCATACATCACAAAGGCAATGTTTATCATGGCCAAAGGCAAATGGGACGTTTAGGTCAAAATGAAGGGGAAGTCATAACATTGTCCACAGCCCATTACTTACCTCAGTAATAGCTTTCAGAAAGTTAAGGACTGATATCAGAGTTTAGGTGAACTTTGTGCCTATTCCAAGACTTACTTGTATAGTCAGAGAAATGTAAGCATATCTTAATTTGAT
This sequence comes from Falco naumanni, assembly GCF_017639655.2. Taxonomy (NCBI): domain Eukaryota; kingdom Metazoa; phylum Chordata; class Aves; order Falconiformes; family Falconidae; genus Falco; species Falco naumanni. The sequence goes on from NC_054055.1 coordinate 53,519,886, forward strand.
CAAAATCCTTTTAGCCTTTTGCTTCTGAACTCATTGATTTCAATTGTCAAAGAAGTAACAAGTATATGGTGAGGTGAGATCTGGCATACCCTTAACATTTCACTTTCATTTGCTGTGAATTAACTTACCTTTAGCATCGAGCACCATGGCCCAAAAAAATGCTGTCATCCAGCCATCATCTTGTCTGACACAGTGTATGGCTCTCTGAGCAACCAGCACAGAGTAACTGAGCGTGTTAATCAACGCTCCAGTGGAAGTATGAGCTGTCTCCACAAAAAGAAAAGAGAAAAGTAGAGATTGGAGAAGTAGTTACCAAGTTCTAGGAACTCTACAAGCTGGACATCTTAGCCAGTGCTCCTAGAATGAGTCTTACAGTGTACAACAGAGAGAAAAAAGGGGAGAAACTGATTCAGTTGCTCATGTGAAAATTGTGCTATATGTGAGAGAAAGAGAATAAAAAGAAAGTGCTCAGCTAAATGTTCAAGCCCTGGGGACTGAAAAAGCTTGAACAATTACTTTGTGTGATGGGAAATGTACAGAGGGCACCCTGACTATATTATGCTCACATTTAAAAAACAATTTTAAAAATCTATCCAAATATGCTGAGAATGTATCCCACAGTACTAATGTTAAAATTCGTACTTCTCTAGAACTCAGCAGTTACATTTTCTTTGTTGTTCAGAATTAACAGGAATGGCAAAATTTAACGGAGTGCCTCACAAAATATATTTATAGGGAGGAAGGAAACATTTTATTTTTCCTGATTGTGCTAAAAAAGACATACCACTGCAGGAATATGTCCACTGCTTTCAGTGATAACAGAACTAAGCCATCGCTGAACAGTATTTCTGAAACTACTCTTTCCCCCTCACAAAAAGTTGTTTTCCTTAAGGTATATTAATCTTTTGAGGAAGATTTTTCAATGTGCAACCAATATATCATACGAGCATTAAAATGTGTATTTTAAACTCTATTTGCTGTTTTGAAAAAATAAATACAGAACCCCCAGGGTTCTGCTTTCCAGTCTCTTCATACTCAGCTGAAGATGCAAGAACAAACGGAACCAGAAGTGGGGATGTAACACATCTGTAAGCTAACCATATAGACACCTGCCCTAAAGTAAAAGTTTCTTCTGTGCTATTATTTTTGGGGTTTTGCAAGTTATCACATATCTAATTTTCTTCCTGGGCTAGGCAGTTATGAGGTCACCCTGAAGCCCTCAGGTTTTTTCCTGAAAAATTTATTTTTAGAGAAGCTTTCAGGTTGTATTTAATGTTCTTACTACCATTGTTTTCAAGCCAGTTCTACACAATATATATTATATTTTGTAGGATCTTTGATTAAAGGCTTTTCAAGTTGCTGAAGAGGGCTTTAAATTAAAGTTGTTGCAGGAGGGAAACCTCAATCCATCCCAGTCCCTCACGTTTGACGCCAATGCCAACAAGAGATGCCAAGAGCCTGGAGAGGAATCACAGGGCAGCAGGAGAGCACCTGAAGAGCAGCACAAGGGAATTTCAGCTGCTCCAGACAGTAAGTCCGGTTCACGGGGCAGGGGGGGGCAGCTTAAATACCTCTATGCAAATGCACGTACCATGGGGAATAAACATGAGGAGCTAGAGACATGTACTGCCAGCAGGGCTACAATCTTGTTGGCACTATAGAGACATGGTGGGATGACTTGTGACTGGAGTGTTGGAATGGAAGGATACCATGTCTTTAGGAAGGACAGGCAGGGCAGAAGCGGAGGGGGTGTCTCCCTCTGTGTCAACAACCTGCTGGAGTGCATGGAGCTCCATCTGGGGAAGGATGAGGAGCTGACTAAGAGCTTATGGGTCAGGACTAAAGGGAGGCCAGGGGCAGGGACAGGTGACATTCTAATGGGGGTCTGCTACAGGCCACCTGACCAGGAAGACAAAGCAGACGAGGCGCTTTATAGGCAGATAGGAGCAGCTTCATGTTCACAAGCACTGGTCCTCATGGGGCCTCAGCCACCCTAATATCTGTTGGAGGGACAACACGGCAGGGCATAAGCAATCCTGGAGGCTCCTGGATCCCATGTCGGCTAATTTCCTTCTCCAAGTGATAGAGAGCCAACAAGGAGAGGCGCCGTGCTGGACCTTGTTCTCACCAACAAGAAGGGGCTGGTGGGGAATGTGAAGCTCAAGGGCAGCCTTGGCTGCAGGGACCATGAAGTGGTGGAGTTCAAGATCCTTGGCACAATGAGGAATGCACACAGCCAGATCAGTACTGAGGACTTCAGGAGAGCTGAATTTGGCCTCTTCATGGATCTGCTTGGTAGAGTACCATGGGACAAAGCCCTGGAGGGAAGAGAGGCCAAAGAGAGCTGGCTAATATTCAGGGACCACCTCCTCCAAGCTCAGGAGCAATGTCTCCCAACAAAGACAAAGTTGGGCAAAAGAGCCAGGAGACCTACATGGATGAAAAGACAAAATAAAACACAAAGAGGAAGCCTACAGAGAGTGGAAGCAAGGATAGGTAGGCTGGGAGGAATACAGAGAAACTGTCCGAGCAGCCAGGGATCCTGTTAAGAAAGCTAAAGCCCTGATAGAAATAAAGCTGGCCAGGGACATCATGGAGAACAAAAAAAGCTTCTGTAATTACATCAGCGATAAAAGAAAGAATAGGAAAAACATGTTGTCTCTTCAGAACAGAATGGGAGATGTGGTCACCCGGAACATGGAGAAAGTTGATGTACTCAAGGACTTTTTCACCTTGGTCTTCATCAGCAAGTGCTCCAGCCACGCTGCCCAAGTTGCAGAAAGCAGTCAGAGACTCAGAGAATGAGGAACAGCCCACTGCAGAAGAAGATCAAGTTTAAGACCATCTAAGGAATCTGAAGGTGCACAAGTCACAGAATTATAGAATCAACATATAGTTTGTGTTGGAAGAGACCTTAATGATTCCTTTAAGGGATTATTTAAGACTGACTGGCCTATAGTTCCCTGGGTCTTCCTTTTTTCCTTTTTCAAAGTAGGGGTTACATTTCCTCTTTTCCAGCCCATGGAAAATTCACCAGACTGACACAGCTTCTGAAATATAATGTATAGTGGCTTAGCCACTTCATTTGCCAGTTCCATCCAGACCTGTGGATGAATGTCATCAGGTTCCATGGACTAGGCATGTAACAATCACACAAGGGGTAACTGTTTTACACTAAAAGTGGGTAGATTTAGACTAGGTATTAGGAAGAAATTCTTTACTGTGAGGGTGGTGAGACACTGGAACATGTTCCAGAGAAGTTGTGAATTGCCCGTTGTCCTGGTTTCAACTGGGATAGCGTTAATTTTCTTGTTAGTAGCTGGTGCAGTGCTGTGTTTTGGACCTGGTGTAAGAACAATGTTGACAGCACACTGATGGTTTTGGCTGTTGCTGGGTGATGTTTATAATTAGTCAAGGACTTTTCAGTTTCTTGGGCCCAGCCAGTGAAAGTGCTGGAGGGCACATGGAACTGGGACGAGACACAGCCAGGACAGCTGATCCAAACTACCCAAAGGGATATTCCATATCATATGATGTCACGCTGAGTGGAAGAAGAAGGTAAGGAGGGGGAACATCTGACATGATGGCATTTGTCTTCCCAAGTAACTGTCACATGATGGAGCCCTGCTTGCCTGGGGTTGGCCAAACACCTGCCTACAGTAGTGAATGAATTCCTTCTTTTGCTTATACGGCTTTTTGCTTTACCTATTAATTTGTTCTTACCTCAATGCTCAAGTTTTACTCAATTCTCCCCACCCATTCGTGGCTGCAATGGGCTACGTGGTGCTTGGCTGCTGGTAAGGGTTAAACCACAACAAGTCTTTTTTGGCACCCAACATGAGGCTCACACCTACAACCCTGAGATTAAGGGTCTCATTCTCTACTTACTGAGCTAGCCAGGCTGTCATGGTTTAACTCACGCTGGCAACCAAGCATAATCCTGAAAAAAATATAGATCGTATATGCAGAATTAGATTTACTTTTGCATCCATGAAAAAGTATCTGTGTTAATTTATACTTAAGTATTTATAAAGACATGAAGTAGAGCTAATTTTAATGAAAAACTAAGTATTAATTTAAGTGAAAAACTGAATCCTGGTGCAGAATCAGAGTTTTTTTCATTTTATTTATTTTCTATAAATGAGGAAGTTATAAAGGCTTATTAGCATGTGCAATTACAATAAACCCCACATTTCAATGTTTATATATATTTCTATAGGCTTAATTAAATTTCATTCTCATTTCTTATTATTATTTTCTTGCCATGTATTTGTTAGAGAGTCAAATGTATGGCACTACTTAGTTCTTTGATTCTAGGAACCAAATCTAATAAACAGCGGTTATTGTTTCAAGAGGAGCCAAATAAGCAAGCTGAAAACCTGATATAGAATATAACATATACCCACTTGTAATAGATGTACATTATGAGCTCTGCAGACTAATAACTTTACAACAAAGAATTCCAAATAGTTTGAAAATATGATTTAATTTTTTCTTTGAGGTAACGAGACCGTGGAATACTTGGTAATTTGGTCATAGGGATCTCACTAAATGTCATTCTGAGCTCTCAAAATCTACTATAGTAGTAATATACCATAATTTTATATACTATACACACACACAATTTTCTTAGCTGAATAATACTCTAGAACCTGAAACAGATCTTGTTACTGCAGACTAATATGTTATCTTAGAAAACCTTAGGTGGAATTGTAAGTTCTTAAAAAATGTAATGATACTGTTGATATTGCACCTTAATTTTCAAATGTGTATTATTAACATAGAGATATCCCATTAAAAGGTTGTAGTTTCCTTCTCATTTGTAATATTCTTAGTATGATAGTTGCAAACTTTGCATATTTATATATATATATGTATAATACATATTAAATATATATTTATAGATAGATGTATAGAAATAACATTTTATGCATTTACAGAACCACAGAAAAATAGAATCACAAAACAGTTCAGACTGATAGGAACATCTGGAGATCATCTAGTCTAATCCCCCCACCTTATCAATGCAGAGTCAAGAGTTTGCTCAAGACCATGAGCTACTACGAAGAAAATTAACTCTACCCCAGCCAAAACCAGCGCATAGACCCACATTTTCCTTAGGCTTTCTTTTGCTGCTGCTGTGCTTGTAGAAGCCCATCATGTTGCCCTTTATATTGCTCACTTGACTCAATTCCAGAAGGGCTTTGGCTGTTTTTTTCCTTGAATTTTTGGAATGTGTCTCTATAGTCCCCCTGGGTAACCTAATTCTGCTTCCATCTCTTGTAGACTTCCTTTTAGCATTGGAGGTTTATCAGGAGCATTGGGGGTTTATCAGGAGCATGTTATTCATTCATGCAGGCTTCCTGGCAGTGTTGCTTGACTTCCAGCTCATTGGTATGGACCATTTGTGAACTCGTGAAAGCCGACCCTTGAAAATCAACAAAGCTGTCTTGGTTCCTGCTTCTCTAAAGGACCATCTTCTGTAACATTCTGAGCAGATCCCTGAACAGGCTGAAGACCTCTCTTAAATCCAGGGTTGTAATCCTGTTGATCTTGAACTCCATCATCTTCCTTGTGGTCACTGCTGCCAAGGTTGCTCTCAGTTTTCACGTTCCCCACAAGTTCTTCCTCACCTTTAAGTCTGAACATCTCTCCTTGCTGACCTCTTGATCACCTGTATCAGGAGGTTGCTATTCTAGAAATGTCCTGGATTTTTTGTGCCCTGCTGAATTGCCCTTCCAGCAGATACAGGAATGGGTCAAGTCCTGTTGCTAGGTAGGGCCTGGCGGCCAGAAGATCTCGCGCTGTACGGAAACACAGGGCCCCCCTCCAGGTAGCCAACAGCTTTTAGTTTATGATGTAAGCAGACGGAAGTGACATTGTAAACCTAGGCTATATAGTGTCGCGTTGTTCAGCAATAAACGCCATTTGCCATCCACCACATCGGTGTCTGCGAGCTGATGGACCGCGCGGCCAGGGGTCAGCCGCCGTGCCGTTCCTGAGCCAGGTCACCGCGTGCCTGTGAAGGCAACAAGTGGTGCCGAAACCATGATGACCAGAGCCTGCAAATGGGATGTGTCTTCCAGTTGTCATCTACCTTCTCCTGATGAGGTAGTGTGTAGCAGACATCCACCACAAGCCCAGGTTGGTCTGTCTTTAAATCCTGACCCATAAACTGTCAATTGGCTCATCATTTATCCCAAGGAAGAGCTCCATACATTCCTGCTGCTTTGTCACATAAAAATTTCCCTCATTTTCCTAAGCCACTGTCCGTTCAGAACAGCTCTCTGGTCACCTGAGATATACAATCATGTCTCTATGATCCTAATGAGATCATAGCCCTGCATCTGCACACAGACTTCTAGTTCCTCCTGTTTTTTCCCCCATGCTGCACACGTTAGTGTACAGGGACTTCAGAGGAGAACCTAGTTATGCCGATTCCCTAGGAAAGGTATGAGAACTTCCCCAGTAATACCATGGTGTAGGTACTTCCCTACTTCAGTGCTTTCATGCTTGAGGTAGTCCCACTTTGGTTCTTTTTTCTTCATTACAAGTTATTTCTTCTCTGTATCACTATTCCCCTCTTTGCTTGTCAACGCCACCCACCACTTCCACGTTTGATTGTGGCTCATTATCTCCCACTCTCACCAGGTTGGCCAGCCTGTAGGCGAAAATGCTTTTGCCCCGTTTTCAGCAGTTCTCAGCCCTCAAAGAAGGTCCCATGGTCATAAAAAACAAATTCCTGTTGTCAACATCAGCTGTACAGCTATCTGATTACCCACAGGATCCTTCCACTAATTTTCAAGCTCTTTTCCATCACTGGCAGGATTGAGGAGAAAACCACCTAGGCCCCTATGTCCTTTACTATTGTTTTCAGAACCTTATAGTCAAGTTGGATCTGCTCCTTCCCAGACGTGTGTGTCAGTGATGTCCACATTACAGTCAGTATAGCTGGTTGCATACTTAGTCTTGATTCCTAGGTCCTTCACTCTCAATGACAGAGCTCTGTTTTCACTTGCAACTGACGGAGCTCTGTTTTCACTTGCAACATGCTCAGGGTCTCCTCAGCAGTATCACTGGTGCCTGTGTGGATGAGAAATAAGGAGTATGAGAAACAGTCTAAAGCTGTACATGTCACAGTCTCTCCACAATACCTTGCATCAAGGTCTCCAGAAAGCAAAAAACTTCCCAAGACAGCAAGTCAGGTCAGCAAATGGGTAAGACTTCCCCCTGTGAGTGGGAGTCATCTGCCTTTCCCTCTTAGTGTGCCATACTTGACTAAGGCTCAGGCGAACCTGCTGATGGCTCTGACTAGTCTTGCCTAACCTGTTGCAGGACACTATACGCCTTTTGGTAACAGGAGCTCTGGAGACAAAGGTGGCACCTTTCCTATGTTTCCAGAAGCCACAAGTTTCCAGCATAACCCACCTCAGGAATCTCCAAGCACTTTTCTTATGAGTATAGTCTCTCACTGTCTTTTTCCCTGCAATGTATGGTTCAGGCTCTTGACTCTGCAGCATCTCTGTGTAAACCGATCAGTCACCCGTTTTCCCTCCTGGGGCTATGCTGCTTGTCCACATCCTCCCACAGCTCCTACTCCTGGCATCTGTATTCTTGGTTGGACCACAGCTCACCTACTGCAGGTAAGGCCACTCTTGGCCCGGCACCAGGCATAGGCACTTACTCTCCCTCCAGTCCAAGGCCTGGACAATATCATCACCTCTAAAGAGCTCTGACCGGGTTTTTGGTTTCACATGCCAAGGACATCACCAGCTGGTAATGAAAGAATGAGTAGTTTTTATTCAAAATTCTGTTAAAGGCAAAAGCAAGTGTGTAATATTTATGGAACCATGATTTATTTTTGGCCCAATTAATGTTTTCACAGTCCAATAAAAATATAATAAACAGCCATTATTAGTCCAGTTACAAGGACAATAACAGTTATATACAAAACAATACAGAAAAGTTTCATTAATAACACATTCAAGATTGTTCTGCAATGCCCCCTTCTCATCACATTTATCTTTTACTCTGGTGTTGTGTTTGCCCTTCCAATGTCCTTCAGGGGCACAGGTTGACAGTTGCAGACTTTTCCTAGGTGAATGTGCCTGCTGGAAGGGGAGGACATAGCAAGTTGGTGCCCTGCAGTCCGTACGAGGATAAGCAGTGTGCCCACAGCAGGTGCGGCCACCTCTTCCCGGCTGTTTTTATGGGACTCTGGAGGTGCACTTTTCCCCTTCTCCTTGACACAAAGGGATTTCCTCCCCACCCCAGGGTTTTTCAGACCATTGACACTGGCTGGCTAATTGTACTCCCCAAGTGAGTGGCAGTCATGTAAGCATGGCAGTTCCAACCAGTTGCTTCCAACTGGCTCCAACTGTCTAAGGCTGCCCTGCCCCCATGAAAGAGACCAGCCCTGCCCCTGCAGGGGCTGCATCACTGGGTGGGTGGGGACAGGGGTAACAAAAGCATACATTACATCCAAGGAAAATACGACATCAATTTAAAAAACCTTGTAAAATGGAACCATTCTGAATTTGTGTTCCCGAGAAATATCTAAATCCATATTGTGAAACTGTAGATGTCTTACCTTAGTATACTTGAAGGATAAGTTTGTTACAAAGATGAAAGTTTCTGAAAATTGTCCAAAAAAGTGCTCTGCTTCTTGTTATTCTTTTAGTCAAGTAAACATACAATTTTTTATCATGGCCAATACTTTTTCCCTTATCTCAAAAGACTCTTGTCCTTTAGAGAAGAGTTGGCTATTGAGCTGTAGCTGCACCTGAAAAGTCCTAAGATGATTCATTTAATTTTGTGACTCAGACATAATTGTACTTTTCCATATATAGTTTTCCATATACAGCTTTTTCAGGGAAAAGGTTGGCCTCTTTTCAATTGCCATCAATCAAGAAGGTGATAGCAAAAGTTATGTTAAAATAAAAATGTCACCATCTTCAGAAAAAAAAATATCTCAAGGATTTTGTGATTCACTCAGTGACCCATTTTTTTTCTTGCTGACTTTTAATGGCCCTTCCATAACTCTGCTTTTTTAATGTGTCTTTACATTCACTGTAGGTGGCATAAAAAAAGATATCTTAAAGTCCTAGAATGTTACGACAATTGGTGGTTGGTGGTTAGTTGTGGGTTTTTTTTTTCTACAGGGGTCTATTATATGGGGATATTTCTTTACAGAAACAGATTTCATATAAATACCAATTTGATTTTGCAACTTCTTCCCACTGTGAATAACACTGTGCTTCCCAGTCTCTTATGCCATATCTAAGGAGCAGAGCTGTGTGAAACATTCATTTCACGCCTTGAACTTGTTGAAACAGCCTGATTTTGAGCTACATTATGTTGTGCAAATTCATACAATGAAAAGAAAAAATCATATAGGAAGTAAATTTCTCATCCCAGATGATGGTATCAAGGCACATGCTTTACCACCAAACTCGGTAGTATTTCCTGGATTTGAGCACACATAGCAACTGTCTCCTTATTTCACATTGTGGTGAAAAAAACCCCACTATCTGATCTTTTAGTTTCTACAAGAAGGAAACCAGGTATATAGGTCAGCAGTAGTGTAGTTTAAAAATATGAGTTACTGGAAAAACCTGGAGCTGAGTGCAATTTGCCTCAGTAGGTAATCCCACAGTATGATATTGGACCTCATCAAATTGTAAATATAATAGAACATGTTTATGAACTTAAATTTAATATTTAGAATAAGTAATCTGAAGACAATACAGAAAAATAAGTGATTGCTCAAGATACGTGGGAATTGTAATCCTAGTTCTGGGAAACAATCAAGATCTTTATCATTAACTTCAGTGTACCAAGGGTTTCATTCTTATTAAGTAAGAATATGTAACAAAATCAATGAAGCCCAGATTATTTATTTATTTATTTTAATATGAAAACTATGCTTACTAATTATTTGCTTAGATTTACCCTTTCAGGCTGGTACAGCAAAGTCTGACATTCACTAATGGTAGGATTGTTTTTAACTAACCATAACCAGGCTTCCCACCTTGACAAAGATATTGATACATATGTCTTCAGTGGTGGTTCAACTGATTAAGCTAAATGAACAAGCCAACTTTCAGAGATGGCTGTTTCTACCCTACTGCTGTAAAAGCAGAATGAACTATTCGTTCTGGCTGGCTGATTGGCTTTCAGGTGGCTAACCAGTGAAATTGGTCCCACATTCTTTCACTGTAGTTGAATGTGGTTCTGAAACTAGAAGTTCTTGGTATATGAGGCATCAGTCCAATTGATAGGATTGGATTTAGGCTCTTCCCATATGCCTGTGCCTCCACTAATATGTGTTCAGTTGAACAGGCATGAGGTGAAGACTTAAAACCTTAGGAGCATTCTGTTAACTTCAGTGAGCTAAGAAATCAGAATGGACAAAAAAATGAAGAAATAAAATGGCATTTGCCATTATCTTGTTGCATTACAGGATAATTATTAGTCACACAATCAGCTACTAGAGTTCTGATGTGCAAACTGTAAACAAATATGTTTTTTGCATGCTCATAACATCCAACCCACTGAAATTGTATGTATACATGAACAATTACTTAGAGTTAAACTCTGTGTTGAAGGATGATTTACTGAAAAAAATCAACTTTCTAACATTTTTCATCAGCGCTTCCCTTAGGAGTTCTGTGTATCTGTTGATTCCCATAGGTGTTAATATTTCAAAATAAACTCCAAAAAAAGAAGTTTGAGATGGGCAATGAGAATTAATATTTTTACTTATAAAACACTCCAAGTTGTTCTTACAACAAACTCTTTTTTTTTTTTTTTTTTTTACATTTTCAATAATAAGCAATGGTAAATGTTAGCTAAAATGAGACAAGATGCATTAATGTTATGTTCCAGTCTCCACTTAAATAAAATGTAATTAATACAATGGTCTTGGTTGTGTTTCTATTACTTCATGGAATTGCTTTCTCTGTCAAAATTAGATAAATTCAAGAACTACTATTTCATGCTTCTGTGTTCTTTCTTTCTTTCACGATTAGACATATTATGAGTTATCAATTTTTTAACATGAATTACAGTCCTGTGAACGTATTGCATAAAATAAATTAAAGCAGAGAGAAGTGATGTCTTCAGTGTCATTGATCTAAGCATTTAAAGATCTTGTCTATTTATTTTTTCAGTGTTGGATGTATTGATTAAAAACTTGATCTGGCTATGAACAGAACTATCACAAGTTTTTAAAAAGAGTAAAAAGAGGGACTGTGGGAACTACTGACTAGTCAGGCTCATCTCTGTGCCCGATAAGTTCATGGAACGGATCCTCCTGGAAAACCTGTCAAGACATGGAAGACAGGGAGGTGATTAGATACAGCCACCATGTCTTCACTGAGGGCAAATTGTGCCTGACTTACTTGGTGGCCTTTTATGGTGAAGTGACTGCATCAGTGGACAAGGGAAGAGCTACAGATGTAATCTATTTAGACTTCTGTAAGGCATTTGATAACATTCCCCACAACATCCCTCTCTCTAAATTGGAGAGATACAGGTTTAGTGGATGGACTGGTAGATGGATAAGGAATTGGCTGTATGGTGGTGTCCAAAGAGTTACAGTCGGTGGCTCAATGTCCATGTGGAAACCAGGAACTAGTAGTGTCCCTCATGGGTTCATACTGGGACCAATACTATTAAATATCATCAGTGACATAGAGGGATTGAGTTTACCCTCAGCAAGTCTGCAGGTGAAAACAAAGTTGAGTGGTGTCGTTGATTCACCAGATGAAGAGGTGCCATCCAGAGGGACCTTGGTAGGCTAGAGGAGTGGGTCCATATAAATGTCATTAAGTTCAACAAGGCGAAATGCAAGGTCCTGAGCCTAGTTCAGGGCAATCTCCAATATCAAAACAGACTGGGGGATGAAGGGATTGAAAGCAGCCCTATAGAGAAGGACTTGGGAGTACTGGTGGATGAAAATGTGTACTCGCAGCCCAGAAACCAAATCATACCCTGGGCTGCATCAAAAGAAGCATGGCCAGCAAGTTGAAGGAGGTGATTCTTCCCTGCTACTCTGCTCTCATGAGACACCATCTGGAGTACTGTATCCAGCTCTGGGGCCTGCAGCACAAGAAAAACATGGACCTCTCAGAGTGTGTCTAGAGGAGGGCACGAAAAAGATCAGAACACCTCTCCTATGGGAAAGAGACTGAGAGAGTTGGGTTTGTTCATTCTTGAGTAGACAAGGCTCCAGGGACACTATTGTGGCCTTTCAATACTTAGAGAGGGCTTATAAGAAAGAAGGAGAGAGACTTTACCAAGGTCTGTAGTGACAAGACATGAGGCAATTATTGCAAATTCAGGCAGGGTAGGTTTAGATTGGACATAAGGAAGAATATTTTTTTTTATGGTGAGGGTGGTGGCACATTAGAACAGGTTGCCCAGAGAAGCTATGGATGCCCCATCATTGGAAGCATTCAAAGTCAGGATGGACAGGGTATTGAGCAGTGAAAGATGTCCCTGCCCATGGCAGGGAGGGTTGGACTAGATGATCTTTAAGGATTCCTTCCAACCTAACCATCTGTGATTCTATGAATTTTAGGTCACTGAAAATGGAGTTATTTGAAACTTTCTGTAATAAAGCAGTTTAAACTCAGTCCTTATTTTTGTATGGACTTTTATCTCCTTGGAGATTTTACTTCAGTAAAGAAACAAATTTGCATTGCACACAAACAAACCCTCAACTGAGTATAAACGGTGAATAATTTACAGAGTAAACACAGATATTTATGAAGGCTGACAGTACAAATATATGAACAAATGAAAATAAGATTTTATGCATAAAAGCACATCCACTAATGCATCTAGAATCCTGACAAATAAAGAAATAAATTAAAAGGTAGGCCCTATGGCTGTTGCTACAGAAATCTGAATATTGTTGCTTGTTCATCTCAATTGACCTAAAGGTTCAGACTGACAACCAAATTGCTTCGTGTCATCTAAACTGTGATAACTGTCATGTGTCTGTTCCTAAAAAATGCAAAGTAGTAGAGTATTTAATTCTCATTCATTGTAAGTCATTATTTAGGACAAATTCTAAAGTACCTAAAAATAAATAAAACCAACAAAATTTTCATTCACGTAAGCACATGCACTTTATGTATTCACATAAACATATGCACTTGTAAAATATATTTATACTCTGCTACATACCTCTGAAGTTATCTATACAAGAAGAATATGCAGTAGAGTGGTGTTACTAGGCTAGACTAAAAGTTTTGCTGATAAAGAAGCAATTTTCCTGTGTTAGAAATGTTTTGGTTTGGTCTGGGTTATGGTCTTGTTGTTTGGGGTTTTTTTTAGTGTAAGAATAGTCCCCATTCTTATTTAAGATTAAAAAAAAAAAAAAAAAAAAGTAGTACATAATTTTTAAAATATAGTCTGAGGGAAAATAAGCAGTTTATATAAATCAAGCTGTTTCAATATTTAATGACAAAAATATTCTTCTTTTTTTTTTAACCATGTTTTAAAATAATTGGTCTACATTACATAGAATGAGTGGTTTACTAAAGACTCAGAAACAATAAAGAACATTTAAAAAATCCTAACTTTTTTCACAATACATTTTCATAGTTTCTTGCATGAAACTTTTCTTCTAAGTTTCTCTTTTATTGAATAAATATCTTTCACAAAAAACAAAGCTTACGGAATCTTTATTTAAACTAAAAAAGCCCTTTCAGCTTTGGCTAGAATGAGCTTTGGCATCTGTTACTCTTGACTGTACTGGGCAGACGGTTACACAACAGGACAGGGTAGGAAGCCAAGTCTATAGTGAAGTGACACCAGCTTTTTCTTCATGTTATGTGATCACCTCACCCTGGACACTGTGGAGATTTCTCCACGTAAAATGGTCTCTCTGTCTGTGGTTCCTTGAATAACAACTCAGAATTCACAGCCGACAAGAAACAGGTTTTACTAATCTAGAGGACTTCAGGACTCAGATTTCTCCTTCCCACCCCACTACAGTAGAAAATAGAATCCAATTAGCTGAACTTTAAGGCACAGCAGGTTATTCCATCACAGCACAACGGACGCATATGTTTCTGTACTCCAAGATGCAGTCAGTGTTGAGGATGAGGATGTATACCTGATAAACACATATATACATGCAAGCATGAACATCAGTCATAGCAACTCCCAAAAATAACACAGAGAACACCACTTTACCAGCACCTGTGTAAACACAGATGGCACTCACATAAACATGAACAATGAGGGCCAGTGTTGTGCTTGCTTTTAGGATGACCAGGATCAATCACACTCATTTTCTTGATTCACAAGCACAACCATATTCATAGATATCTCAGGTACTAGGACAAACTTTAAGTGTATCCAATATCTACACCCAGACCACAGGCCCCTTGTTCAGTCACTATCTCTTACCATGTCATTTGCTAGTGCTGACACATGCAAGTTTGTGTCTGTCCTGTAGCTGGTCTCCAGCCTGTGGTCTCCTCTAGTTTCTCCAGTCCCTGGTTTCTTCCAAAGCAGTTGTGGTCTTTGTTGGTGGGTGTCTCTTTCTCCAGATGTTGGTAATTGCAGTTTATATCCTAGTCCCTGAATAGTCCAACTTGAAGTTTTCTGGCTGTTATGTACACAAACTCAGAGCAAGGACCTCAGCCATACAGAAAAAAAGTTTGAAATGATTCAATGAGAAGACAGAACAGATTGTGTCAAACATAGGGCTCTGTGAAACAGATGTAGTGCTCATACCCTGCTTACAGTCAATCCATTCCTTTTAACCCAACCCTCTGTTTTCCCATGGTTGTTCTTCCCTGTTCCACCTTAACCAATCCTTTTCCCTGCCTTTAGTCCTTACCTGAGACATGCCTTTTTAAGTTTTGTACAGTATCAAAATTAATTTCTTTACTGCATTTCGTAATAAATCCTATAGCCCTTTAAGCAGTAATCCCCTTTAGTTTGCATGGCATTTCAAAGAGTGACTCTTTCCTTGACTCTTTGGTGAGCTTCACACCAGGGATAATGATCTAATCATTGTCCTTTGATGGTTTTAGGAGTAACTGATTCAGTTTCTAGGGTTTGTGGTCTGTCATTGTCTAATCCTAGCTGGGCCTCTGTGTTAAACTGGATTAGTTTTTAGTCACAAAATCTAGTATTCTGTATATGGAGCCAAGTTACAATGATGTGACACCAAAAATTACTTCATGTTACAGCAATACCTCACCCTGAGACACTGTGGAGGTGTCTCTATGTAAAATGATCTGTGGTTGCAATGCTTTCAATCACAAGTTGGAATTCACAGCAGACAGGAAACAATTGCTCTTCATAAAATTCATTTCATACTGGAAGTTAACACACTGAACTAAGATTAGCACATTCTGTGATGATAAATCTTATCAAGGAAGACTTGTAGCAGGAATAATATACAAGTAATCAAAATGAATCACAAGGAAAAGTCTGTGATTCCATGAAAAAAGAAAGATGTTGGAAGATACTGTTACCTTTACACAAGGAAATTCCTGCTTGGAACGTAGGACTATCAATCAGGCGTGAGTATTAAAATCCATAACTGTGGGGCTGAGTTGAGTTTATTATGATTTGGATCTTTCTACAAAGCAAGGACCAATGTGGGAAGGGATAGGTGCCATCCACTGATCTGAGCACATAAAGCATGGCTTTTGTGAAAGGCAGAGCTGAATGTTTACCAAGAACTATTTTAAAAAGCTGATAAAACTTCTGTGGTACTGACAGAATCCTGAACAGCAGTCCCTGTACTGTAGTAACCGACAATAAACTTAGAGCATTTGAAGTCAAAGCAGATCTCTTGTGTCTACACTCCTTTTTCCTGTGATAAACATGTTCTTATTAAGTCATCCAATTAAGTCTAATCAGAATAAACACAAAGGGTGGATCAAGGGAACAGTGGCAGCTGAGAAACCCTAGTAACCCAATCAGTGCAAACCCAGGACCTTGAATTATCTGCTCCCTCAGATGATTAGAGAAGGATTAGATCATTGTCCTTGATGAGAAATCTGTCAAGTTGACTTAAGTAATCAAATTCACTGGGAGGCCACAAATTAAAGGGCATTATTGCCTCAAGGATCATGTAACCATTGGGGTTTAAGATGAAATTGAAAGTGTGGAGGCTAAATGGACCTTGACACCAAAATACTTCAATCACAGATATATGCAATTGTAAAGTATTACACAGTCCACCTGTCCCACAGGTGAGATGGCGGAGAAAATTCAAGGGGGTCAGTGAGGTGGTTTCAACTTGTCAGACTTGTTCCAACTTGCCCAGCAGTCCTTGGGCAGGGCCAGGGAGTCCCTGGGGTCTCTCTTGAGTGTTTCTGGAATATCTTGGTCTTATATCTTGGTCTTCTGGAGTCACACTGGGCACCATCAGGGCAAGGACAGGGCAGAAAACACTCAGTTCCTGACAGGCCTCTTTTGTGTCACCAAGAACCTAACAACTGGCTGTCACTGTCACTCATACTCACAATCTGTCCATCTGGGGGGTTCTTGGGAGTCTGCAATTTCACAGTAATTGACAAGTTGTTTAAGGTCAAGCTACTTCTCTATACTTATAACTAGGTTACTACCTTATCTGATAGGGTTAGGTAAAGTTCATATGCTAACCTGCTGTCAGTGAGGCTCAGCTGTCACACCACATGGACTTACTATGATATGTGGGGGTGGCACATAAGTTTGAGACTGCTAAAACTGATCATGGAATTTTTTAGGAAGGTTTATATAATTTAATGTATGCAATACATATTTGTCTATATCATAGACTATACAGCTTAACTATGCAATGCATATATTTATGTGCATAGCATACAGGATATAAATATTTATAATTTATATAAATTATATAAATGGTTATTTTAAGATATGTACATAATAATTATCATGCATTATTATGATTAGTCATTACAGTTGTGACAGTCATCTCTTCATTTGGAGTTGGTTGCTTGTAGGCAGCTGCATGCATGTGAGGTAATGGCTGTGTAATTTGTGGATCTCAATATATCCTGTAGTTAAACAGGTTACTTAGGAGTGAGCTTGAAATGGGTTTCTTACGAAAATATTAGCATTTTAAAAGTAGATCACTAAAAATTGTAGGGTTTGTAGCATGAAATTAATAGATCTGATGTCACACACAGTGGCAGATAATTTGGTGGCAGTATTCTTTTGTTTGTATAGTGAGAACTGACCGAACCATCTTTCTTACACGCATCTACTCATGCCAACTGCTCATGAAAACTGTTATTTCCATTATTATGTGGAGGTGACAGCGCTAGCACTATATCCTAACTTCTACCTAAATGAATGTTTTGAGCATGTTTTTCTATTTTAATCAGCTGTCTGTGGTTCTCTTCCGAGTGATAAGCTAACAATGGGAAATGCCTGGTTTGATTCTTTTTGGTCAAATCTTATAAAAAGATGTTTCCTGTTCATAAAATAGCAGAAAATTCTGCAGAGAAATGGTGAATAGAATAGAAATACATAGAATATGTATAATAAATAGAAAACATGCATTCTTTAAACCTATATAATTTAATAGATTGTTTTTTTCCATACAGATACAAGGATATGAACTCTTGTTCAGTGAGGCACACAGTTGGTGGCAACAGTAACTTCTGTGGCTGAGCAATGGATCAAAGTGGACAGTGAAGTTCCTGGAATCAGGAAACCCAGGGTAGAGCCCTGAACCCTGCCAGGAACCAGCAGCTCTCATAAGCAAGGCTGATGTGGCTTGGGTGATGCCAGGAGCAACTGTGGCAGATTTAGATGACCTAAAGGAGCACTAGTGACCAGGAGCACTGCGACCAGGGTGAGCAAACACCTCAGCCAGGGTGTGGTGCAGCAGTTTGCATGGGAGGTTGGCAGGGAGGACATGCACCCTGCTTGTAGGGCCACAGCCCAGGGAAGTGCTCTAGGTCTCTGCCATAATGGTGGGCACCCACTTCAGTGTTAAAATCAATAGTTCTACAGCAAAGTCCACAGGCATGTCTGATGCTTCCTCCAAGTTGGAACTGTAAGGAAGGAGACTTCAGTACAGGCGATAGGTTGCCATGAGTGCCCAGACCCTTCTCCTGGAGAAAAGCTAAGTACCTGTATATGATGTGCACAGGCTGATGATCTGTGATGCCAGGTGACCACGATGCACAAAACAGTTAAAAGGCTGCTCAGTGTTAGAGGGGCTGAGACAGAGAACACAGGTGGTTTCAGAACTATGTTCCTGTAATGGACACCAGAGAATGAGGCACCTTGGACCATGGTGACCCACAAAAGCAGGACTCTGCTTCAGTCCCCACTCTCCAGCATCTAAACCAAAAATAAATATGAAGCTTTAAAGGCTATAGACACCCACGAGCAGAGTCTGCAAGGACTAGCAGCACACCATGGTTACTGTAAAAAGAAACATCGAGTGCTAGTAGTGGGTGGCTCTCTGCTAAGGGGCACTGAGGTGCCCATCTGCTGGCCTGACAGTGAGTCACATGAGGCATGTTGCCTTGTGGGAGCTGAGGTCCGTGAGTTGCCAAGAGGATGCCACAATTTGTCAAGAGCACTGATATCCACTGCTACTCTTTCACATGGACACAAATGACATTGCCAGTTAGAACCTGGGCAGCATCAAGGAAGACTATAAACCCCTGGTGGTGCAAGTGAAAAATTTTGATGCCCAAGTTATCTTTTCTTCTACTTTAACAGTTAGAGGAAAGGGTGCAGCCAGAAGTGGACACAAAATGCAAATCAATTTCTGGCTTTGTGGCTGGTGCTGTCATAGGGTTTTGGCTTTCATGACAATGGGACATTTTTTGACTATAGCCTGTTAGGGATGGTTGGGATCCACCTGTCTAGAAGAGGCAAAGGAATCTTTGCAGTAGGCTGGCCAGCTTGGTGAGGTAGGCTTTAAACTGAAGGACTTGGCAGGCAGGGTCCAAAGTGGCAATGCTCATGTTATCACATCCAACTGGGGAATAAGCCAGGCCAACCAGAGCAGTCATATATGTTCCTTAGCTGCCCCACAAGACAACCACCTTAAGGTTCTGTATGGCTATGTGGATCCTTCTGTACTCCTCCTGGGCAACCTTCATGTTCAATTAGCTCTCTGAAATGCCTGTACACCAACACATGCAGCATGGGGAATAAACAGGAAGAATTAGAGATCCGTGCACAGTCACAGGTCCATGAGCTCATTGCAAATACAGAGACATGGTGGAATAGCCCATATGACTGGAATTCTGTCATGGATGGCTAGTACATTTTAGGAAAGACAGGCCAGCAAGGAGAGGTGGTGGAATTGCTCTTTAAGTGAGGGAGCAACAGGAATGTATCGAGCTCTCCCTAGGGATGAATGCAGAAAGAGACAAGAGGATATGGGTAAAGATCAAGGGGCAGGCCAACATGGGTGACTGTGTTCTGCATGTTTACTACAGGCCACCTGATCAGGCAGAGGAAGTCAGTGAAGCCTTCCAGACAGCTGGGGGTAGCCTCATGATCACAGGCCCTGGTTCTCATGGGGGACTTCAGACTCCCTGATATCTGATGGAAAGACAGCACAGCTAGGCTCACGCAGTCCAGAAGGTTCCTGCAGAGCACTAGTGATAATTTTTTGACGGGGGTGATGGAAGACCTGCATCAACACAAGGCGAGGTGTGCTCCTAGACCTTGTCCTCACAAACAAAGAAGGACTGGTTGGGGATGTGAAGGTTGGAGCCAGTCTTGGCTGCAGTGACCACAAGATGGTGGAGTTCAGGATACTGCATGGAGGAAGCAGAGCAATAATTGGGATTGCAACCTTGGACTTCAGGAGAGCTAACTTTGGCCTCTTCAAGGACCTACTTGGAGGAATCCCATGGATTAGGGCTCTGGAAGGTGGGGGGCCAAGAGAGCTGACTAATATCCAATCATCACTTTCTCCAAGCTCAAGGCAGCTGCATCCCCATGAGCAGGAAATCATGCAAAGGGGGCAGGAGGCCCACACAGATAGGCAAGGACCTTGTGGCTAAACTCAAACGGAAGAAGTAAGTTTATGGAACGTGGAAAAAAGGTACAGGATGCTTGGGGGAGGAATATAGGGACATGGTCAGAATATGGCCGGGATGTGACAAGGAAGGCTAAGGTAACTTTGGGTTTAAATCTGGCAGTGGATGTCAAGGACCACAAGAAAGGCTACTTCAAGTACAACAGCAGGAAAGAGATGACTAGGAAGAATGTGGGCCTGCTGCTGAACTAGGTGGATGCCCTGGTGACAAAGGACAGAGAGAAGGTGGAGTTACTGAACACCGTCTTTGCTTCAGTCTTTACTGCCAAGGCTAGCCCTCTGGTTTCCCAGACCCTGGAGGCAAGAGTGTGGGGTTAGAGATCACTTAAGCAAACCTGACACCTAGAAATCCATGGATCACAATGGGATTGGACTAGATGTTCTTCAGAGCTCCCTTCTAGTCCTGACTATTTTGTGATATATATGTTCATTACTAGAAAATTTCTTTCTTAGTTTAGTATTTTTTTTTCACTAAGTTGATCCTGTAGTCTTTATTGACAAGAAAGAAACTTTTGTGCATGAAGTCTTGTCCTGGTTTCAGCTGGGATGTAGTTAACTTTCTTCTCTAGTAGCTGGTGTGGTGCTGCGTTTTGTCTCTGATGTGAGAACAATGTTGATAGGACACTGATGGTTTTAGTTGTTACTGGTCATATTTATACTAAGTTAAGGACTTTTTGGCTTCTTGGGCCTTTCCAGCAAGACAGCTGGAGGGGCACAAGAGACTGGGAGGGAACACAGCTGGGTCAGCTGACCTGAACCAGCCAAAGAGGTAATCCATACCATGGGACATCATGCTTGCTGTATAAACTTGGGGGGATAGCTCGGTGGGGCAACCATTGCTCACGGAGTGGCTAGGCATCGGTCAGCAGGTGGTGAGCAGTTGTACTGTGCATTACTTTTTTCTCCCCTTCTCCCTTTTCCTTTGAATTTTATCTTTTTCCCCACCTTTCCATTATAACGCTAATTGGTATTATTATTATTGTTGTTACCTTTTTGTTCTGTTTAAAATATTAAATTGTTCTTCTCTCAACCCTCAAGTTTTACATTCCTTTCTGATTCTCCTCCCCATCCCTCTGGGTGAGGGGAAGTGAGCAACTGGCTGCATGGTGCTTGATTGCCAGATGGGGTTAAACCATGACAAGTGTTCAGTAGCATTGACTTTTCATTGTCTCAGGATACAAAGCTTAGTACAGTAAACATTCAGAAATGTGGAGTTCCTGAAGTTCCGAGTCCTGATACTTCTTAAACTTCCTACCATGGTCATATTCTTGAAATTCGTTAATTTCAAGTCCCATGTTTGATTTTAGAAAAATACAGACCTTTAGTATGAGTTATTTTAACATATCTTTTCAAGTGTTAAATATTAAAAAGTTTTAAACTTCCTATTCCACCAGAGTCACTGCACACCAGAATCTCCCAACAGTATGACTAAATCTTACAAAATGCTTTCCTGATTTACCTGTCTGTCCACATTAATTCCATTTTAGCCTTCCACACATGGTCAGGAGCCCAGTGTTTCAGAATAATTTGTATTTGTTTCTTGCCCAGTTTTGGGTGAGGGATGCATGCATACAGCTGGGGAATAGGGGAAAAGAAAAGAAAAAGAAAAAAAAGGAAAAAAAGGAAAAAAAAAACAAAAAAAACAAAACAACGCACCAGGAGCATAACAAACTCAGCTGGAAATGGGAAGAAGAAGGGCTGGGGTGAGATAGTTTGGTTCTGTCACTGCAGTATTTTTGTCTTACATTAGAAAAATATTATGTTATGGAAACTATTTATGCAAGTACTATAATAGACTTTGACTCTAGGTTTCCACTGAATCAATAAACCAAATTACTGATTCCTTTATAAAAAAGTACTTATTAATAGCACTACAGCTTAAGCTGGGTTCCTCAGAAGAGGGACTGGGGACAAAGAAATAGCATCAATTATACCCTTACAATATAAGTTCCCCACCCTTCACATGACATTTTGGACCACTATTAAGGTCTCGGGTCTTCCTGTTCCTCATTGGGTCCTTTCATTGCCTCTAGGTGGGCTGTTTCTTTCCCTATCTCTAAGGCTGCAACTTCTGCTGATGATTGTAGCTTCCTTATCTTCCAGTTTGAACCAGCTCTGGGGCCTTTTTTTCCTTAGCTAGGTAAAAGTTCAACATCTCTAGGTGAAAGTTCACTGCTCGTGGCCTAAGGCTTTAGCAAATTTAGCTTCTAATGCTAAATAAGCAAGTTACATTAAACAAGTTCTGTATAAGAAGTATACATAATCACACAATAGTTTAGAAAAAAAGAAGCAGGGGCCAAACTTCAGCCTGTTTGTCTTCCTTAGATAAGCACAACATCAGGTTATCATTAGAATTTCCATGATTACTCTTCTCTAGTTACTAAGAAACATATAGCCTTACAGTGTGAGTCTTACAGTAGTCTTATAGTCTTACTACACATTATTAAAATCTAAAGGTGAATGAAAGAGAGTAAACCTAGAAAGAAGGTCCTCTTGTGAAATAGGTTCTAATCTGAAAAGGACTATGAAGTTGCAACTCCCACTTCCTGAAAAAGTAGTCTGAAAAGAATTAATTACTATACATCTAAATAGTTTATTGAAAAATTAGTAAAAGGATGAACACCATCACCACAACGTCTAAACAAGAAAAGGGCTGAATTCTGGGTGGGCTCATCTATCGCATTCTATTGGTCATCTCTGAGCATCTTGTTCAAAGAATGAGAACATTAAGGTAACTCATTCCTTCCTCCAACAGGGACGAATTATACACATATTTAGAGTTTTATATGAGTTTCTTTCAGTTTGAATCAGAACATTGTTTCGGAAGTAAGTCTCCCACACTTTCTCATTTATTGTGCTAATGTGCTTTGATTTGCACTGCAGACTGATCTTGGAGCCTGCAAAACTACATTTTTTCCAGTTGGGAATAAAGTAAGACTAAACTGAATGGGCTCCTGTCCTGGTTTCAGCTGGGATAGAGTTAATTTTCCTCCAGCCATTATTTTATTTTGATCAAGCTAGTCTCAGATAAAACCCTTTGAAAAGTTTATATTCCCCCAATCCACTCCTATCACACTGCACTATTTTCAAGTGTAAACAGAGCCTTAATCGTATTGTATATTTTAGCAATCCCCTGCCCAGTTTAAGGATACTTGAATTGACCTGAAGCAGGTTATTCAGAAAATAGTATTTCCGTATGACACATGCCTCAGGAAAGGTCAATCTGCTTTAGATTGGGACATTTTCATATACTGCAATCCTAGAAGCCACCTAACATGGACATTTAAATGTTTTCACACAACTAAAAGTGTGAATAGGCATGCTTAAGTTTCTTGCTAATTGGGACCATACAGCCTAGCACCTCCATTACATAACAGTTAAGTTAAATGGGAAAAACTAATATATCCACCCCACCTTCTTTCATATTGCAGATTCCAAACCATTTAAATGAGTACTTGATGTTTCTGGTACCATTTACCTAGGCAAACTGAATGCATTCTGGATGTGTCAGTCCATTGCAACAGATATTTTATGGGATTCTCCACAGCCACAATGCGGCCACAAGTTCAATGGCATTTATCACACACTAGGATTAGAAATACATAGAGGTCAATTTGATAGGCTTTGAAGTCCAGAGAAGAGATGATATTTCCTGCACTTTTTTGGAAGGTTTTAATAAGATTTAGGAATCTTGTGCCCGTATCGCTATAAATACCAATTCAATTTCATCTCAGTGCAGATAACCTGGTGAAAAGATTGTGCTGTAAATGAGGCCAGAGCCATACATAGGGATAGAAAATGAATTATCATCACAGTAATCATTGTACATGGGTACATGACAAGAATTTTCAAAAGTTGCCTATAAAGTACCCTCTTGACTAGATAATATAATTGAACCTTGGACATTTTAAAGACCCAACTGAATAAAGTCCTGAGCAACCTGGTGTGATTCATAGATAAACTGCTTTGAGCAGGAAGTTGGAATTTGGCTTACTAAAACTGAACATACAGAAAGGGAATGCAGAAACTAAGGATCCCAGTATTTGAAACAAAATGAAAAGTTGAAACATTCCATTTACTCCTAACTCACAGTGTTGTGAAATACAATCTCTGTCTGAAATTTAATCCTATATATTGAAATAAATGCACAAATAAGTGTTATATGAGTATTTTGTAATGTTAACATAACAAAAAGTGTTTGATGCACAACTTTAAGCCAGTTCTTATATTAATAAAATTTAAAATATATTTTTATTTTAGTAAACCGATAATACGTGGAAGCAGATATTATATGTGTGCTTGCTTTTGGTGTCTATCTTTTTTTTTCTTCATAAACTACCAAAGTCCAACAAAAATATAAAAGTGCCCATAAGTTATATGCTAATATACCATTACTGGACATACTGTGGGCAGGCTCCGTGGTGTGAACACACAGTTACACATTGTCCTCACCTGTTCTGAACACTTACAAGTATTTAAACATAACATTTCTTTTTAATGTTTTACAAGAAATTAGAATAATTTTGTATTGTCCAGTAGTATTTTTCATTCCTTTCTGAGAAATATGTAGAGGTATTCAGTACCCACAGGTCTGCTGCGATGGAGAGACGGGACACAGCTTGATGCAGCTGAGAGGAAAATCACCCACTGTTTAAATGCCTTTTAGGTACCGTCAGGTTTAGTCCAGTACATTCTGTCCAGCCTTAGCTATCCAAAATTCAATTTGCTTTTGTAATTTGGAGAAACAGGGCAATCTGAAGCTAGAACTTTTCCTCTGTTAACTCTATGTAACTATGTCTTTTTTTCAAAAAAACCCCCAACAATTACAAGCTACATTTGACTCCATTCAACCCTAAGGAGGGATGCCTCTGAACGACATGGCTAGTGCACACAGCAAATCCAGTCTTGCCTTTCATTTCCTCTCCATATCAACACGCAACCAGAAAGTACCAGTACTAAGAGCAGAAATCATCATCTGCAGTAGAGCTTGAACTCAGAACCTCCAACTCACAGTAGAAAGCACTCAGTACTTTTCTTAGCATGGCTATGTATTTTGTCTGAATGTGAGAAACACTAACTCAGCACCTTCCCAAAACGACGGTGGGAAATGTGGTTTGACTGAGGGCTGCACAGTGTCTATAGATCTATGAACATCTACCGGTAGTCCCAAGTCAGCACCTTCACCTAAGAACACCAGCTTGCATTTGTGTGCTCTTGTCTGATCAGGTCCCATGCTGATATAGTTTCTCATGGTGTATTTGCTTTAAGGGATACCAAGGGTAAGTAGACAGAACAGATAGCAGTGTTCAAGAAAAAGTAACAAATATGTTCTTCAGAGAGCCTGTCTTAAAAAAACCAAGAAAAAAACCCAACCAAACTCGGGCTTTCATGAATATGAGATTTATTTTTCAATTCTGTTATACATAAAATCCTTCTATTACATATAAAGACAAGTTAACATAAGTAGACACTGTTTCCAGGTTAATGTTCTTATTATTTATATGTTTACTGTATTAAATGTTACTTCTGCTCATTAAAAGAGGTCCAAGGGGTTCGTTCAAGAACTCAGCCACCTCATTATCCACAATTCTTCATTGATTTCTCAATGTTTGGCTGTCTTCAGGAAATCTCCAACTAAGTTTCCAGAACAAATCTGCACTTCTTAATGGCATAGGTGCAAGCCAAACAGGGCCATTTAGCCTGATGGTCAGAGTTTGGTCCTAGGCCATCTGTTATTTAGCATTATTCTAATTAAGCTGGACACCTAAGTGAAAAAAAGAAAAAAGAAAAAAAAAATTCCAATAAATTTAGAGGTTTAAAGCTTAAAAATAAAAAAATAAAAGAAGAAACATATTTGTTCTGACAGAATCATAGAATGGTCATAGAATGGTTCAGGTTGGTAGGGATCTTAAAGTTATCACCTAGTTCCAAGCCCCTTGCTTGGATTAGGTAAGGGACACTTTCCACTAGAAGAGGTTGCTCAAAGCTCCATCCAACCTGGCCTTGAATACTTTCAGGGATGGGGGTTCCACAGCTTCCTTGAGCAACCTGTTCCAGTGTCTTGCCACCCTCAAAGCAAATAATTTCTTCCTAATACCTAACTGAAATTTGCACTCTTTCAATTTAAAGCCATTACCCCTTGTCCTATCACTACATGCTCTTGTAAAAAGTCCCCCTTCAGCTTTCCTATAGGCTGCCTTTAAGGTACTGGAAGGCTGCAATCAGGTCTCCCCAGGGCCTTCTCTTCTCCAGGCTGAGCAACCCCATCTGTCTCAGCCTGTCCTCATAGGAGAGGTGCTCCAGTCCTCTGATCATCTTTGTGGCCTTCCTCTGGACTTGTTCCAATGAATAAAGACCTAACATATAAATCTCTATGCTAAAGCAAGACATGGGAGTCAAAATTACAAAATACCAAAAGTCTTTCCCAGTTCTACTGTGCTTTAGCAGGTTAAACTTTCACTGCAGTTTGTGCGCATTAGCATTTAATGCATTTTCCTTCCTTGGATTCATACTTGTCTGAGCAGCAGAAAGATAAACTATATAGTTTCAAAGCCTCTAATTTCCCCTCCAAAGTGCTTCCAGCACTAGGTGTGCAGAGTATACAAGGATCCTAATTATAAGAGCAAACAAGAAGTCCCTCAAGTTAGACTATATGTCACATATTCCAGCTGCATTCAAACCCATATAAATGGGGATTCCAGTCTCATGTGAGTCAAGAGATTACATGCCTTGCTCAGGAATGTGTAGACATGGCTTTGAATCTCTTATGTTGGGAGAGAATATATAATCTATAAGGTTTTACAGTGTGAGTTACCCTTTTGGGAATACAAGAATGTATTCTTGTATATGGGAATACCATGGTGATTGTCTCCCCCATCCCACAGGAGAGGGACTGAATGAACTGCTGTGAGGGGCTTGCTGCCTTCTAGGTTTAAACCTCAAAAACTATATTTAAACCACTGGAAAATAATTTCAGTAATCCAAAAGTCTTCCCATCTTAGTGAGCAGGAGTTCAAAGAAATATAGGTTCCCACAGAGACAGGAAGCAAAAACCTAAATAACATCCTCTGGAGGCACAGAGGAGCTGCAGCACTTTTCCACTAAATACATTAAACTTTTAGGGAGCTTGGATCATTCTTCTGAAGGCAAGTACTTAACTTTTTAGCTTTTTTCAAGGTCTATTTAGAAATCTAGATCCTGTCAAGTGGCATTTGTTACAGAAACATAGAGATGCAATAAAGGCTGCCATCCTTTGAATAGAATTGTAGGAAGTAAAGACAAGGTGTTAAGAAATGTGGAATAAGCTAACCAAGTAACTGATATGAATTTGACTTGGAACATAATGGGAAACTACTCAAACGTTTCAAATGGTATGGGGAGGAAGGTGGGCAGAATGACAGATAAGAGAAATTA
The DNA here is from genome assembly GCF_017639655.2 of Falco naumanni. Classification (NCBI taxonomy): domain Eukaryota; kingdom Metazoa; phylum Chordata; class Aves; order Falconiformes; family Falconidae; genus Falco; species Falco naumanni. The sequence goes on from NC_054055.1 coordinate 53,547,355, forward strand.
TTTTGGCAGCAGCTTTTTGAACTGCAAAGATCCTGGAGTACGTCTAAAGAAAGAAAAATGATGAAAAATTATATGCAGATATTTTGGAATAAATGAAATAATATGTATTATAAAATGAAGATATATCTATAACCAGGAAAAAAGTAAAATGATTTTTAGACTGCTATTGTGCACAGATCATTGATTCTCTCACTGACCAATACTGTCTTATTCTTTCTGAGTATTCCCCTGGTCTGTTTGAGTGCATCTGTTATCTCCTGTACTATATTTAATTTGTGAATGTCATGAGGCAAGGATCATCCATCTGTTTTCTGCTTGCATGGCTCTTTTCACTGTAAGATCCTAATACAAGACTAGGCTTTTTTAGTGTTACAGTAGTACCCATACTGATAGATTTATCAAGAACAAATCAAGCCAAACAATTTAAAATTCTTTCTTGAATACAATTTCTGCTTTAGTGGATAAAAGGAAAAAGTGAAAGGTAAAATACTTTGGTTGGTTGGTTGTTGGTTTTATTTTTCATGGCATCCTTATAAGTAAACTTAGAAAATGATGTCTAAGTAGCAGAGCAGTAGGATGACTAAAGCTCAGTAAAACCCTGTACTTTAAAGAGTAGTTAACAGTGCCTCACAGGAAAGCTATTATAACATTTCAGATGGGGTCCAGTACATCTAACAGGTTCAATTAAATAATTCCATTAATGAATTAGATAATATAATAAAAAAGGTGCATAAAAAAATCTATTGTTGACTTGTAGCTGAAAATGGTTGCAGTTTCTGAGGACAAAACTAGAATTTAAATAATCTCAGTAAATTGGAGGAATCATTTAAGATCAGTAAGATGAAATTCAGTAAAGACAAGGGCAAAGTACTGTGTTTACACAAGAAAAATCAAAGGCATAATTGGGAAATGGGAAATAATTTGTTGGAGGAAATGCTCAAGAAATATGATAAGTGATAAACTGAATTGAGTCAACAGTGTGATCCTGTTGCACAGCAGTCAAATCTCATTTTTATGTAACAACCTGGAGAACTGGGCTGAGAAGAATCTCCTGATGTTCAATATTCTTTATACTGATTTTCTTGTCTTCACATAATGATATATCCAATATTCCTTATTTTATTTTATGTTTTTTCAGAAACGAAAAGCAATGGAAAAGCATAAAGGTCTCAATGAAAACGTACAGATTTCAGAACTATTTTCTACCATATCAGAACTTAAACACTCTATGAAGAACAGCAGCTACACCACCAGCAAAATGAGGAGGTTTAACATCCAACAGTGTTCTACCATGCCCCAAGAAATGAAAAGCATGTGTTTGGCTAGCACTGTAAAAAGTAGACTTCACAATTCATTACGGTGCCTGTGGCTCTGACTTGCTGGATTCCTCACTTGACTGTTTTTCATTTGTTTTCTTATGAACTAAGATGTTCACATAAGTTCGCTCCTTATTTCTGTGTATTCAAGGGTGAGTCTATAAAACAAGTAAGTGAACCATATCCAGTCCACACAAACCTTTGATAAGAATATCAAACAAAACTCACCAAAATACCCTCCCTCCAAAAAAAAACAAACAACCCAAGACACATTACCAAATACAGATATTTGAGGAACCAACAAGGAAAAATGCTTTGTAGGATACGGTGTTTACCAACAAGGAAGAACTGGGCATGGATGTAAAAGTTGGAGGCAGACTTGGCTACAGTGACCAAGAAATGGTGGTATTTTGGATACTAAGAGGAGGGAAGATGACAAAAAGCAGAAACATAGCCTGGGATTTCAGGAAAGCAGACTTCAGTCTCTTCAGAGAGCTGCTTGGGATCATATCCTATGGGATTAGTCCCTGGAGACAAAGAGTGGTCCAGGACATCTAGATGATATTCAAATATCATCTCCTCCAAGCTTAAGAAAGATCCACCCCAACAAGTAGGATGGATATCAAGTGGAGATATCAAGCAGGAGATCCTAACTGAAGTCAGGTGTAAAAAAGAAGTGTATAATAAGTGAAGGCAAGGGTAGATGAGCCAGGAGGAGTTTAAAGTTACTGTCTAATCTTGATGGGATAGGATTAAGGAAAGCCAAAGCTGACTTGTAGCTGAATCTGGCAAGGGACATGAAAGGCAGCAACAAAAGATTTTACAAATATATAAAGAGCAAGAAGAAGACTAGGGAAAATATGGACCTGATGCTGAATGGGGCAGGGCACCTGGACAAAAACGTTATGGAGAAAGCAGAGGTACTCAATTCCTTCTTTGCCTCAGTCCTCACCATTAAAAATGGCCTTCAGGAATCAAAGGCTCTTGAGATCAGAGGGAAAGTCTGAAACAAGGACAACTTACCCTGAGTAGACAAGAACTAGGTGAGGAAGCACTTCAACAAATTTGGCACACATAAGTCCATGGGCTCTGATGGATTGCACCCATAAGTGCTGAGGAAGCTGGGTGATGTTACTGTAAGGCCAGTCTTGATTATCTTGAAATGGTTGTGGTGATTGGAACATATTCAAAATACAACTGGGCACAGACCAGGACAATCTAATCTAGCTGATAGTGCTTGGAGAAAGGGGATTTGACTCAATGATCTCAAGCCATCCCTCCTAACCGAAGTTATTTCGTTACCAGTGATGGAGACTCCACAACATTTCTGCAACCTGGTCCAGGGTTTGATCACTCCATGATAAAAGTATTTTTGTATGTTTAAATGGAATTTCTCACATGTCAACTTGTGCCCATTGCCTCTTGTTCTGCCAGTGGGCACTATTGAGTATAGTCTGGCTTCCTCATTCCCTCCCATATTATGTATGTAAATATGTAAATACATATGTAAATATGTAAAATAACAATTTTACACATTGGTAAAGTCCCCCCTGAGCAGTCTTTTCTCCAGGCTGAACAGTTTCAGCTCCCTCAGCCTTTCCTCATATGAAAGACACAGAATGGTTGAGATTGGAAGGGACATTTGCAGGTCATTTGGTCCAATCCCCACTTCTTAGCTGCCCAAGACCATGTCTAGATGGCTTTTGAATTTCACCAAGGATGGAGATTCCACAGTCTCTCTGGGCAACCTGTTCCAGTCATTGGTTATTCTCACAGTAAAGAGCATCACAGAGCTATTGCTCTATCTCATGTTGCCGAATGCCACTTGTCCCTTGAAGAATTTGGACATCAGCCACCGGAGGATTGCATAACTAGTTAGAATGCCAGTCATGTTTGTTATTGAACTTCAGCAGACAAATCACCAAGAATAGCTAGGCACCACCATCCATGGAACTGAGAAAGAGCTCTCTGTCAATCCTGTCTGTGTCCAGGCTGTATGAGGTTTGCCATGATGCTCCAGTCCCTTAATCATCGTTGTGGTCTGGATTTTTCCAGTAAATTAATGATTTTTTTTATGGGATCACTCAGAACTGGACACAGCACTCCAGCTGTGGCCTCACCAGTGCTGAGTGGAAAGGATCACTTCCCTTGACCTGCTGGGAATGCTTTTTCTAATGTAGCTCAGGATTCTGTTGGCCTTTATTGCCACAAGGGTGCACTGCTGGCCCATGGTTAGGTTGCTGTCCGACAGGAATCTCAGGTCTTTCTCAGCTGAGCTGCTTTCCAGCCAGTCGGCTCCCAGCATGTACCCGTGCCTGCGATCACTTCTCCCAGGGTTTAGAATTTTGTCTTTCCTCTTGTTGAACTTCAGGAGATTCTTCTCAGCCCAGTTCTACAGGTTGTTGAGGCCCCTCTGATGGCAGAACAACCTTCGAGTGAATCAGCCCCTCTCCAAGTTTTAGATCATCTACAAAAACTTACTGGTCATGCATTCTGTTCCAGTGTATAGGTCATTAATGCAGATGTGAAGCAGCATTGGTCCAAACTGGTCACAAAGTACACCATTGATGATTTGCCTCCAGATGGACTCTACCATTGATCACAACCCTCTGGACCCAGGCCATTAATCCATTTTTCAATCCACCACAACATGCACTTACCTAACCTGTATTTTGCCAGCTTGCCTATCAAGACGTTAGGGTAGACATTATCAAATGCTTTACTAAGGATAAGCCTTACTACAGTAGAGATAAAAAAGAATGGACTCCTCTCTATATATTCTATCTATGCTTTACTCCTTATGAAATAAACTTTTGCATTTTGAATTTTGTTCATTTAGGCACACAGTATGAAATTCAGAGTTTTATTCAGTTTTCTCTTAAAGATAACAAGAACTGATATAGGTCTCTGCTCTGAATCAAGTATGAATAAGATTTATAATAAGTTACTGTCTCGGTGACCTCACCATCACGGTGTAATACTGTTCTGCATGCAGGTCACTGAATGTCAAATGGAACTGCATCAAGTACAAAGACTGAATGTGACTCACATCAGAAGGTAGGGAATATGTCATAAAATTCATTCAGTTCAAAAAAGTATTTAAGCAAGATTTATGAGTGCTCTAATGACTGAGTAATGTGTTGAACTGTCATAGAGACAACATTGTCTTTTTTTGGTTTTGCCCTTCATTAAATGTGTCCTAAAACACTTAATTCTTATGTGGAAGAAAACCAGAAGATGAATTTGTGAATAACTGACGCTGGCCCCAGACTGATTGACTCTGTTTGTTTTTGGTTTTTTTTTTTCAAGGAAAAATAAGAATGGGAAGAATAGGAGGAACAGGCTAAAAGTGGTAATAATAACAATGCATCATAATGGAAAAGATAGATTTGTTTCAAGGCAGGTTTTACCACTAAAAGCTGTATGCAATTTGAATGTTACTTTTCATTTAAGGCAGGAGAGTTTGCTGTTATTAAAATTAAATATACCCTGTCAGATAAGTAATGGAAACAGAGTCACAACAGTTCAGCTTTAAAGGACTTGCCTAGGAAAAGGAAAATGTGCATTAACTCCTAGAAATAACAAAATCTAGGCTTCCAGGATTATAGTTTGGTTATACTATTTTTCAGTTCAATAGAATATAAAAATAGGTAATGTAGTTTTGGCCATGGATTGTTTAAAATTGGAACTATACTTCCATGTGCAGTTGTACTACTATGAGCTTCTACTGTAGCTTCTATATTGGCACACATAGAGTTATTTCAACTGAAGGTACTTATTAACTGGAAGAGTCATGATGCATACCAAGCAGGAAGAAAAAAAAAAAAAAAGGTTAGGGGGTGGGGGGTGAGGAGAAGACTGTAGTATCATAGCAGAAATGACCTTGAAGTCAAATTACTACATTAATTTGACCAAGAGGAAGAAGTATGAAATTGCACAGCAGATTGTTGAGAAACAATCAATCCATATGAAAGTTCTATCAAAACTTAAAAAAAACCCCAATCTTAAACAATGGATCCTGATAACAATATAAGCCTTCTACAGTGTTAACATATATTAACTAACATGAATCTTAATATTCATTACATTCCTGCATGTCAAAATCTTTTGTGACTATTACTAAAATTAACAGGCATATGAACTGGAAGAAATTAAACAGAGTATCAATATTGGGATATTAGTTTGTAAACATGGCATAGAAATCCACTGTGTCTTGCTTGACTTAATGAGTGATTTGTGCTTCGATTTATTTGTAGCACTAGCAAAAACTTGGGAAGGGGGGGAAGTTTAAAAAAAAAAGGCCAAAAAAAGCTAAGTAAGGCAGATTCTGATGAAAATAAATTAAAGTGTGAATATTGGATACAAAAATAAGTGGCACAAAGGTTGGAACCTAAAAGTACTGCATGAAATTGCTCCTAAAAAGTAATATTTTAAACTTAACTTAGTTGTTGTTTCTTTTAAGAATGATGTTCTGAAATGAAGCACAAAACATGACCTCATTTATGAGGCTGCTTTGAAGATTAAAAGGAAAGCAGCTTCCTAATCATATAAAAATAAAAAAGGAGGATTGTAATTTTTACATTTGGGTACAAATAAATATTCCTGCTGGCTGCTTATTCCAGCTAAAATACTGTAAACTGCTAGTTCACTGGAATTCAAGTAAGTTGTGTACTTCATGATCTATTCAGGTGAAATTAATTTCATTTTTTGCCAAATGCTTGCTACAGACTTGCTGTTATTTATTATTTAGCAAAACTAAAAAATTACATTAAACTGTACTAGATAATAATAACAAATCAAACACAGCTGCTGTTATATAAAGGTATGATAAACAGGTCATTAATATTATGCAATATTTTTAGTGTTTGGTTATATTTAAAAATAGTCATATGGTGAAGCTTACCTAAAATTAGATTTTTACTGTCTCTGCCCAGTTCTAACTCATCAAATGAATCTGGTATGTGATAAGAAAGAAACAAATCCAGATAATTTTTCTAGAAGAAAGGTTTTCCAAAAGTTCTGGACTTCATCTGCTGTGCTGTAGTGATTTAGGTATGCCTGGGGAAAAAAAAAAATATATAGAGGAACTCTTACTAGCTTTATTTCCTTCTAACGCTTTGGAGGCAGGAAAGACAAAATGGAATAATACACTTTAGACTATTCACTGCTAAGTGGCTTTAGATATCAAAAAAGTAAGAGACATTGGCCTGGGGTGACAGCGCCAACAGGGCCATTTATGCTGAATATCTAAGTCAGAAAGTGGTAAATAGTGAAACAATAGCCTTTTGGTAGGAAATATATTCATGAACATTCAACACCGTGCTGAAGGCTGAGTCCAAGGAGGAGCTCAGCCATGTGAAGGCCAGGCATCAGATCATACTTTGACCAACTGGAGTGAGAGCATCCTGTTCCAGGGAGACCATAGTAGCAGCTGTACCAGAGGCTTTGGCTAGTATAAGCCTGCTCTGTGCAGGCTCTGAGGGTGTTTGTATGCATGTGTGTGTGTTCTGTAGAATGTGATATTCTTAACCTAGATATCTTATCTGTGATAGACAGTAATATAATACTGTCAGAAGAAATTTTGTGTGATATTTAAGCCATTAGTTAGGTAAAAAATCCCAAGTCTCTACCAAGAAATCCCTTGTAAAACTAGTTAATTAAAATTAATTCTAAAACATTTTCAGAAGCTATCAAGTCCAAAACATGGAACATAGAACAAGCAAATGGATTGCACTTATGGACTACAGCAGTTTTTTTCCTAGAGAAAGCAAACAAGAAAACCCCTCCAACAAACTCAACAAAACCTAAAAATTTACATTTAAAGTAATACAAATTTTATTAACCTAAAAATAGTTTCACTTGACTTGAGTAATATGCAATTCATTAAACACTTTCTCATCAACATCTTTCAGGTAGGAAGAACTGTTTGCTTTCATTCTACTCTGAAAAATCAGTTCAATTTCTTGTTTTGTTTAAAACAAATAAAAAAGCCAAGTGACTTGTTATTAACTAATTTTCATTTATTTAAATTCAGAATGCAGTGAAATTTTGTGTTAACAATTTGAAACAACTTACAGCATAGTTTTTAGTGAAGGAACAAATTGTCTACAGCAACTACAGTAACAGAAAACAGAAGAATGTCCACCAAAATAAATGTGAGATGCAAGCTTTCCAATATTCATATAGTCTACTGGTTAAATAGGGTAAGATTCTTAGTCATTGGTAAAAGTCTAGTATGCATTAGGATGCCTAAATCTGAGTTTAAAAGAAGTTATCACATAAAGAAAGAATGAATAATACATGCCTTCATAGGGCCTTGTATCCGCAGGGAATGGCAGTCTAAAGGTGGAGCAGAAGTGCTAGAGCAGAAGATGTATAAATCTGTACCTTTTGCCCAGTAGAGCTGGCAACAGACAAAAAAGTATGGAAAAGAGAGTAGATTGATACAGGAAAAGGATAATGAATATTTTGAAAAATTAGGTGATAATCTTAAATAATAATATTAAAAGGAAATAAAAACACTTATGAGAAATACCAATCACAAAATAATTTTCTATATTTTTTCCAATCTGAGATATGTTAAATAGAATAAATCTAAAGAAAAAGTTTTATTTAAGCAGATGTGGCTGAGAAAGTCATCATTATATATTAGTAACTGGATGATGCTTAGTACCATTGTTTCAGGATCAGTTTTGTATGTCTTTGTTCTTTGAACAGTTGTCCCTGAAAAGATGAAAAAAAAAAACCACCATAATTCACTTTGGGCTTTTTTTGGTTAGGCTTTTTTTGGTTTTGGGTTTGGGTTTTTTTTTTTACCTAAAGGTAGCTATTCACTTAAAAATGTACTCTGGTCTCATTTTTAATAAATGTACTTTAAAACAATATGACCAACTATATAGATGAATATTTGAAAAACAGCTGCATATTTTGCACTGTGATTTATTCCATTAACACAAGAAAAAGAAAATTACAAAGAAAAAAAAAACTTCTAAAATAACACCAGATTTATAAACAAATCAAAGTTAAATTTACTTCTGAATAAATAATATAAAATTTAGTATATGAGAATTATTTTTGAAGGCATTTATATACCTGAGGTGGAATTGCTGAAAAGCACTCAAGGAAAGGAATATTTTTATATTAAATTATACTCTTCTTCTTTAGGCAAAGCCAGCACAAGTCTGACCTTTTGATGCAGGGTTTCCTAATACTGGGACTACAAAAGAACTTAATCTAAAAACAGTAGTTCCTCTAAAGAAAACAGCCTCAATAATCTTTTAAAGGGTAACTTTATTTTGTTTTTTTTTATTCACCTTAGTTAATTCTTCTTATCAGTAATTTACTTTTAGTAATAGATTAAATTGTACTTCAAAACACATCCTTATTTGTCCCCAGCATTCTCAATGTTATGGATACCAATGGCAGGTCCAACCTGACACTAGCAATCCCCAGTCAGTTCTGGACAGGACCAATCCACCTGCCTGCCTCTATGGCTTTGGTCTTCTAGGGTTTTACAGCTTTCCTTCTGGTATTTTCTCTCGTGAAGCCTTCAGGGTTGATCCCATCTCATCAGTCTCACCATCAACTGTACCTGCTACTTTCTCATCCTAATGCGGACTTCTTTACAAATTTCTCCCAGCAGCCCAAGCCCCCATTATGTAGCTAGGCCATACCAGAGCTGGGCCTCCTCGTAAAAGTGAGCTGAGATGTGGTAGCCTGACAACTGGTGCACCCAATTTTCCAGTCAGCTGCAAACCTTCTTTAGGTAAGGATAAGAGAAAGTTGTGTAGAGAAAAGGATCAGCATTTATGTAATGGTGGGAAGGGTGTGCCACCACTTCCAGTTAGTCCTGCTACCTGTATATTGATAATCATTGGTGAGGTTGGTCTGATGTGTCCTTGCTCTGTATTTAAGAACCTGGAGTAGCCAAACTTACAATATTTTTTAAAGAAGCACTAAGCCAACAATGTGTCATGCTGTTCTATGCCATAATTAGTAGGGCATGCAGACTTGTGAAGCTGTTTCTTGAGTAGAAGTGAACTGACACACACATTTAAGTGACATGACTAGATTACATTAACATTCTATAGCCATTCACAAGGATTTTACACACAACTGATTAAAAAAAAGGCTTTGGTTTCCAATGGAAAGCAGCAATACTGAAGATAAAATGCAGTATCTGTTTCAGGATAAACAATAACACTCCCCAGTCACTTCAGTGAAAAAAAAAAATATAACTAATTATTTTTAATACCCATGACTTAAAATATTAGTTTAAAATTTTTCAGCTAGGTCACCTAGCCAAGTAGGTCCCAGTACTCCTGTTAAAAGCAATGTTTTGGGTTTTTTTAATAATTCTGTCTTGCCTATATGATAAAAAGTATCCTTAAACATTAAGAAACTGCCTTTAATTTGTTTTAAGTGAAACCAGTACTTGTAGAGTTAGGTAGAATATAATTATCTTTTATTTTTATGGAATTTTCAGTCACTTGTCATAATCCAACCTTTTCCTTTACTGGGTTTTATGTTTTTCTGATAATAATTACATAGAAGTCTGTGGAAAGCCTTATACATAAATGCGTAATAGTTTTAGGACTTCTGAATCAACACTTTCTGCTATCTCATCCATTAGCTCACTACATATAGTTTTTACAGCTGCACTGTGGTAATACTGGACATTATATTGATAGTTAATCAAACTGCTGGACATTATTGTTTCTCTGTTAATATATTAATATTAGATTTATCCCAAAAGACACATATTACAGAAACAGGGGTACATTATAGATGTGTACACTGAGACAAAAAAACATGTTAAATCTCTAATTTTGTTTTCCTCATTTTATAATTTTGTTTCAATCTTCCTTCCAGCTAATAAGATACACTCACAATAAAATTCTTGGGAATTAGCTGTGTGCCTCCCAGTACTTTTATCATAAAATATGCAATTATATTTTTTATATTAACTTCTAAGGCCTAATTTCAACTTCAAAAAAATGGAGGAGAAACAGTTGATTTTTTTTTTTCTTTTTTAATCTGATATATTCTGTAAAGATGCTAAAGGATTCCTTAAGGGTGTGGAATAATTGATCTCAGTAAAGATTTAAGCAAAGATTCCTATAGTGTTTATTAGTAATATTGAATTTCTTTTTCAAAGTTTAAATCACATGTCCATCTACTTCCTTATAATAAGAGTATCAAATGAATTAGATTTCAGAAGTGGCCAAATCATCCCAAATAGGAGGACAAACCAATCCCAGAAGGGGACCCACCCATCCTAGAAGTGCGAAGGCAAACCAAACTGACTCCAAAAGTGGGCTCAAAGGAGGAACAGTAAGATAAGAGAGTCTCACTTCAAAGATGATCTGTGTCATAGAGTCTGAAGTCAGCCAGGTATCCCCAGGGAGAGTCAAATATCTTGTAAATGGTTTATGTTGAGAATCCAGCATGTGTAGGAAAGGGAAAGTGTGTGCAGCTTGGGACGTTCTGGGGGAGACACATACCATTTTGCACGAAAATTGTCCTTTTTATATAATAGAGACATAAGAGGGTGTAGGACACCATCCCTTTCAGCAGCCAATAGATACTGTTAATTTCTATTTTTCATCCATAACAGTGAAGAGATGATGTTTTCTGTTCTTGCAGACCAATTTTATTTTTCCAGACTGATTTATACCTGTTCAGATGTTAAAAAGCTGTTACAGTTTCCATTTTTTGCCCTTAATGATAGCCTCTTAAGATATCTTTCGGTTTTAGGCACCCTGGCTGTATCTCAAAAAGGCCAGCTGCACTTCTCAAGGATGCTTCTGATTCCAAGGTCTCACTCCCAGACTCATAGTTTCCAGTCTGGCAGACAATTTCCCTGTTAGTATTTTTCAGCAGACAATTTCTCTTCCTCAGTAATTTTCTCTTCTAATCAGGTTGTCTTTCTGGTTGACTACATCATAAATGTATGAAATATACTTGATAAAAATACCAAAGTTCTATGAAACTTTATGAAATGGTATTATACTTGTTGTACAGTCGTGGACGCATAACACCCATTAGGAAATCTACTTTACAGCAAGGACTAAAAAGACAGATTTTCCAAGTCTTAATCTTGTTGTACGTCAAAGAAACTTCCACGTGTTCCATGTGTTGAGAAAGTATCTCAATGCAAATTATTTTTTTTTTCTTTTATGACTTAATACCTAAGAGTCTGTACGTAAGAGTCCGTTTACATTTGGTGTCATTTCAAAGCAGGAGCCTATTAGCTAAAATGTTGATGTACACAATGTAACGATCAATATTTGAGAACATTTCTTGAAACATTCCTGCAGCTCTGTATCAAAAATTTATGTCAAAGTGATTCACTTATTATTGCTAATTATCACTTACATGCTCAAATGACTGTTTCCCTGATGAAGCTAAATATTTGATCAGATGTTGTTCATCTATTACTTCCATTAAATGTTATACCTCAGGATTAAATACTTGTGAAATCCCTAGGCAAGATTTTCAAAGGCATTTTGAAATAATAAAAAAGATTTTATTACACTCTGCCATCTTACTTTGACAACTCATAATTTCAAATGGCAAACCTCCCTACTGTTGAAGTCACTAAATTTGCTACCCTTAAAATCCTATTTGTTTCCCAGTATATGGTGATATCCTCTTTCTATAATTTTTGTAATAATGATCCCTATCTTAAAGCATTTCAGTCTTATGATAACCCACATCTTCTTCACTCTTTTTGCTGTTTTTTATATTTATTTCTTGGAAGTTGTATTTTATCATTAAGTATGTTCATGGATGACATGCTGTCAGAGCAATGTGACATACATCTATAATTAATTTTTCTTTAACAGATTGCCTATGTTACTTTTTCATATAAGTTCCCTATATGAATTCTAGACAGGTCCTTGATGTGAAATGTGTTTATTTTAAGCTGTATTTGTAGCCCTTTCAATATTTTTTTTTAAATAAAATAAAATAGCATTAATCAAGTACTTTAACAGCTCACCTAGAGTTACATGAACATTCTTACTTCACAGCAAAATTAAACTGATCATACGCAGAGTATGCTGCGTAACAGATTGAATGCTAAATATCAGTCATTTCAACAGTCATTTCAAACTTAAGTGCTTGAAATTTAAAACCAACTTGCTCGGGTGTTTAATATTTAGAAATACTTGATAATTATGATAGAAACATGGTCTACATAACTTTCTCCTATAAAATATGGACACACAAATACCCAGAAACAGCTGTGAAACTAAACAATTACATGAAGATACTTACTTGAGTTTGGCCTGTTCACAGGCTCAACATAATTTTGAAAATACACACACAAAATGTATCTTAGTTTATAAAACATGCATATGGAAAGTTCCACTTTTGGGGGACCTGCAAGCTTTTTCCCAGCTGTATTCTCCACAGTGTTAGAAACTTAATGTGTTGATGGAAACATAATTGTGCTTGAGAGAATGGAAAAGTTACCACTTCAACATATTTCTACATGATATATATCTTTACAGTATATAAACTGTAATGATTTTACAAGTAGAAATATATATTGACAGATCCATACTAGTTACTCCCATTCATGTTACTTTGATATAGCAGAGCAAAAGAAACGGAAATAGAGAGAAAATGAAATTATGAAATAAAATATTAAAAAGTTTTATGTTCTTGGAGGAGCAATAAGCTAAGCTAGAAAGTGTGGTGGAGAGTGCCATTTCTGATAGTGCTATATTGCCTGAGGCTAAGGAGCTTTGTTAGAGGCTGACTCATTCCTTCAGGCTGAGGGGGAACTGACAGTCTGGATGCTGACAACTGGTATGAACACTCAGGCCAGCAGGTTGTTGTTTAAAAGATGGACACCTTCTCTTAATGTTCTTATTTGTAAGGTAATCTCAGTGAAGCAGGTATGGAGAAAATATGCCCTATGAACATTCCTCCTCATCATGAGCTTTGGCTCCCTGGGACAAGAAAGGGAAAGGGGGGCAGCCCATTCTTTCATCTCGGTTGTGATCTCTGTAGTCTTGCTCATTGCAACAGAATTATGAACTATTTAGGAAACAACAGGTCAAGCAAAAAAAATTAAGTTATTTTCAAGGCTTTGTAAGTATTTAAAGAATTTTACTGATTTCATATTTTAGCATGTAGAAATTAAGATAGCTGGGGTTTGGGTTTTGTTCTTTAAAAAAAATATTTGGAGAGTTATAGAGAAAATCCTTGAAGCATTGGATCCAGTGGATCTTTTATTGTTGTTGTTCTTCTGACTAAAAGTTTAACTTCTGGGGTGTTTTTAGCAGGGTGAGGGTATGTGTTTGTTTGTTTTCCTATTATAAACTATTAAGGGGAATATATTTCCCTTAACAACTAACTTGAACACTAAAACTCAAATTGGGCTGCGCTTGATTTTTTCCCTTTAGTTCTTAATAAGATATAGTGAATCACACTATACATTGAAAAAATCAATAAAGGGATTTTTTTCCTTGGTTTGTTTGGGGGATTGGGGGTGGGGGTGGGTGTTTTTAGTTGTTTTTTTTCTAGGAGAACAGAGCTGATAATTATTCTTTTTTTACATTCCTTTCATATTCAGATCCATTTCTTAACAGTACATTCTGGCTTTACACTGAAAAGTATTTAAAAGAATGAGAAACAGTTGCCAAAAGTAGGCTCTTGTTCATCTGTTATACACTATGTTTTAAAACTATTAAATTCACATTTCTATTTAGCTTGTAAAACTGATGTTGATATGTATGATAAGAACAATACATGTCTCAGTACTGTAAGAACAGCAATGTAATAATATATATTAATTACAGACAGCTGAGATCTTTATTAAATGAGAGCTATCAAGGAAGGCATGGTGGTGGGCATCTGTACTGACCACCTGATGAAGTGTAGAGCTAAGATGAGGTCTTCTTTAGACAATTAGATGCCTTATGATAGTAGGACTCTTGCACTCAAAACATTAGAAACACTAAGTAGGATTTAACCATGAGAACAAGCTGTATGAGCTGCAGTTTGGAACCAGGTGTCTCTTGATATAAAGTGCAGTTTCATTTTTGGTAACACCAAAAGCCTTGAAAATATAAGCACAGCCAGAGAACAGAGGATATACAACCATAAACAACTTAGTGATAGTCGGTTTCTGGTCCCTGCATAAATGTGACCTACAGCAGATTTTGTTTTTAAAAGGCAAACACCAGCAGATAAGCAAGAACAAAAACATCATCAAGGAACAGAGTAAGTCACCTTCCCTGTCCTGGGAAAGCAACACTGCACCCTGAAAACATTCTGCAGTATGCAGTCCATGATAGAGGCCAAACACTAGGCACTGTTGAAAAATGGAAACATCTGGAGTGGAGGTGGAGGAAAGATCTGGCAGAGGAGAAAGACAAGCCTCCTTGACTTCCCACTTCCCTTATGGAAGACATCTCTGGCCTGATCACACTGACTTCATTAACTAATAATGATTAAAGACCACAGCCATCAGCATATAGTACTGTCTCAGTGGTAACCTATGCTCACAGCTTTTGTAGGATCACAGAATCATATGATCTTGAGATCTTGAGACTTCTCCTAGTTGCTTGTAGAATTTTTCATCTGTGTCTTCATCCTGGTTGGGTAGTCTATAACACTTCCACTAGGATATCTGCCTTGTTGGCCCTCTCCCTGATTCTTACCCATAAACACGCAACCATCACTCGGCTCTAGGCACTTGAAACACACCCTGGCACACAGAGCTAGCCCACAACCTCTCCTTCCTTGTCTATCCCTCCTGAAGAGTTTGTAGCCATCCATTGCAACAATCCAGTCACACAAGTTATCCCACCATGTTGCATGTATACATTGGCATAGATGCAATTCAGCTGTGCTACCAGTCTCACCTCCGACCCTGGCATGCTGCCCCCAAGGCTCATCTCTAATGAGCTTGGGTTTATTCCCTTCCATCTCCACATCTAGTTTAAAGCTCCCTTGATGAGCCCTGCTAATCCCTGCCTTAGGATCCTTTTCCCCCTTTGAGACAGGTGAACCCTATCTGTTGCCAGCAGGCCTGCTGCCATGTAAACTGACCCATGATCAAAATAATCTGAAATTTAGCTATTGACACCAGGCCCTGAACCAGGTATTGATCTGTGTCATCTTGTGATTACATACCCCATCATTCCCTGCAACTGGCAGGACAGAAGAAAACAGTACTTGTGCTCCTGATCCCTCAACCAGTCACCCCAGGGCCCTGAGGTCTCTCTCGATTGCCCTCAGACTTCTTGTTGTTTGGTCTTCATCATTGCCCACTTGGAAGACTAGTAATGGGTAGCAATGAGAGGGCCAAGGACAAGGAAGTCTTCCAGTAACACCCCTTAGCCAGGCCCCAGGGACGCAGCAGGCTTCCCTGTGGGTTGGGTCTGGTCACATATCAGGCACTCTGTTCCTCTCCGAGTAGAGTTACCGATGACAACCACCTTTCTTTCCTTCCTAGCAGAGCTGGTCCCGATACATGGGGTTAACTGACTCCCTCTAGGAAACTCCTCCAACCTGGACAGGCTTTCATCCACATCATCTTTTTCCTGACCTTCAGGTTCCAAAGCAGTGTACCTATTGCATAGGGGTATCTGGGAAGGTGAAGTAGGCCGGAGGGTGATTCACCTGCTGCCCCAAGCAGGGACCTGTTTTCATTCCTCCCCATCCCTTGTCACTTACAAACCTTCTACTTGCCCGGTGGCGAGCACATAGGGGAGCCTCTACTTCTTGCGATGTGTCCATCCAGTGCATTTGTCTCAATGATGATACAGAGTGGCTCCACCAGTCTGTCTCCTTCTCACACTCCCTAATAGTTCTTAACCCTTCTACTTCCCCTTTTAGCTGTACCACCAGGCTGAGCAGATCGCCCACCTGGTTGCACCTTACACAGTTGTTAGCCCTGCTGCCCGTGATCTGGACAGCATCATGCTCACATGGGAACTCTGTCTGGGTCACCACATGCCTCCTGGCACTGGTGTTTAGCCAAGTGGAAACCATGACTAGGGTTCTTTGGTGTGGGGCAGGGGGGTGATGACCACTCTTGGAGCCCACCTCTCACAGCCGTTGGGGGGACGGTGCCCTTCCCACGCGCCCGCCCTGCGCCAACTGCTGCACCGCGCCCTGTTCTTGCCCTGCTCACTGCGGCCCGGGCAGCTCGCATTCCCTGGGGCCACTGTGGTACATGTAGGGGTTCAGGCACCTTCGGTCCCGGACTCACCTGTGCTGGGTCAGTACTGCCACCTGTCAGGGCCTCAAGGCTCCCCACTTGGGGCTGGGGGGTCTGGGGCACTAGCTTCACCCCCTCCCTCTCTCTCTCTCTCTCTGCCCTCGCTTCTCAGTTTTGCCAGTTCAGGGAAAGCTCCCCAGGTCCTGCCGCATGATCCTCAGCCCCAGAGCACCTCTGCTAGTGCGGCACGCCTCAGAGACTTTAAATATGTGGATATGTGTCTAAAGAGCCAACTGCTTTCAACAGGTAGTGTGAAGGACGTTATTAGAACTGTGCTATCTGTCTCAACGTTGTTGGCTGACCGCTAACCGACACAGAGGCCCTGTAGAGAACTTGTCTATATCTGGCTTCAGCGAACCATGGACGTTTACCCAAACACCGCTGCATCTGCTTGACCACGAAAACCACACATCTCCTGTTTTGTACCCTTATCCCAGCAAGTACGCCTAGACCCCAGAGGATGAAAAATTCTCTGATAAGACAGTATGGGTGCTTGCACCACTGCCAAGTGAGGGGTGAGGCTATTCAAAACAGCTCTTGGAAGGAGCAGAGACTTTTGCGTGAACAACTCTCAAATATCTATAAAAGAACCGTGACAACCAGCACCGAGTGGAATTCGCCACCTGACGTGAAGTCAATCTGGGCTGACGGGACCCCCAGCTCTGTGCTGTGGTATCTATTGCACCTCTCTTTACTTTATTTTTCCTCTCTTTCTCTCCATTTTCTGCCTCTATGCGAGTACCATTAAACTTCTTTTCTTTATGGCTTTTGACCTCACTTGTGTTTTAATCTTACTCTGGGAAGCACAAAGAATCTCCCCAGACCCGACCATTCCGGGCCTGGACAGGTAGCAGTAATTGATAATAAGTAAGAACTAATCACTGAAAATACGTGTTATTAGTGGATGTCAGTTCAGTAAAGTCTTGCTATACAGTTTGAAGTTGGGCTGATTTATCAGTCTTCTTGTCACTGAAATCTCGGAATGAAGAACTTATCAACACCAATGTGATGTAGATAAGCAGACACTTCTTTATTGATGGCCAGGTGCGTGAGTGAGTCCTCTCACGATCAACGCACACCAAGTTTCAAAATCATACACCATATATAGAACTTATTCATGCATATTCATTAAGTATCCATGCATAATCATAATATTTCCCATAAATCATTAACATACTCTCCTCCCATATCCGATTCTGCGCAGTAAAGGTTAGAAAGGTCCAGAAATGGGTCTGGGGTACGATTTGGGTAGGTGGTATATGAGTCGGTGGTCGCGATCTCCCCCTGCCAGAATTACCTTTTACTAAAGTTCACAGTTTCTTGGCAGGTAACTACAAGCTGTTCCAGTCGACTCTCCACAGTCCCCATTAATTCTATATTTTGACATTTCAATACACTTTCTACATACAGAAGACTAGTCAAATACAAAGAAATCTGTAAAATCCCAAATTTGTTACCTAAGTTTTAAACAATGATTCTAGCCCATTCTTCTGGCCTTGGTACAGGGCTGTACAAAGGATTTCATAGCAGCTTTTGCTGTGCAACTACAAGTTTCATAAATTATATTTCTTATTCCAAATGATTTTATAAAATCAAATAAAGCCAATTAATTCTAACTTATTAGCAGATCTGTAACATTCTGAACAGTCCTCTTTTAGCAATGTGTAAGTTTCAGAGATCTGCATTTTATATGTATGTAAACCATGGTAGAGACCAATCTGTAAGAACTGTTGAGAGATGGAAACAGCATATTTATATATGTATGTTTGTATATATATATATATATGCACTCATACACACATGCACATTTTCAGCTGTGATTCTTTTCTTTGCTTTAATCTTCAACAAGGTCTGCTCTAAAGCAAGTCTGCTTGCTGTGTCTGGAGACACTTGGGAGAGGGAAGTATCACATATTTTTGGAAAAGGACAAATGTAGCAATCATTTATGCAAAGTGGGGACATAGGAGTTCACAGTATGGAAGAGGATGTATCCAAGGACAGAGTGAAGGTGACCAAAGGCTCCATGAGTATTCTGCCTTCAGCTGTCCTGGAAAGGTTGTGCTGGCAGACAAAAGGCCAGTGTCTGATGTCTGGAAAAAGGCAATGCCTCTTTCGTCTCCAAGCAAGAAAAGATAGAGGATCTTGGAAACTTCAGACTGTTGCATTCAAAATTTTGTCATGAGCAAAAAGAAACATACTAAACATATGTCGAAAAGGGATTAGTTGTTAGACTACTTGAAAACTTTACAATGCAATTGAAACACTATGTGTTTATAGTCTAGTTGTAACAAAATGAAAAGTTCTAGTCCAGATTAATACAGCAGTGCTTCATGAATAAGACAGTTTAAATTGTTATATAACCCCCCTCTCCCCAACAGCTTTTACCAGCCCCTCTCTGATGTTAGAAGGATTTCACTGGGTGCTCTGCCTGGCTTCTCTCACATACCCAAGCAGTAGGGGAGGACTGTTCTGAGCTGTCAGTGCCATGGCAGGGCTCACTGGGGAGCACCCTGATCTTCACAGCCAGGGCCCTTATTCCTCAGTTCTGGCTAAAGTTGGAGACACCTTTCTGTGGCTTCCTGCACCCCCACCCGCTGGCTGCCTTATAGAGGCTCCATTGGGGAGGTGGCAGATGACCCCCCATCCTGTGACACGAAGGGCTGTTGTTGCTCCCACCCCAAGTCGGTCAGGCCACTGCTCCTGGCTGGTCAGCACTCCTCCCCAAGCCAGCAGCAGCTCCCCATGGGCAGTGAAAGTCATGGGAGTGTGGAGGTGGGGAATCACCTCCAACTGGCTCCATCCAGATCCAACCAGGTCCATGTAGTTCATATAAAATATATATTTCCCGTATTATAAACCAGAACAGAAATGCTCAAGTGGGATTTGTTTGGAAGGAAATCATGTGGGGAGAAAAATGGGTAGGTGGGATGATGGCAGAGACTAATTAAAGGTATAATTTCTGGTTCTTACCAGAAAGGCCATCAGAGGCTTTTGATGCTTTGGGCTTATTTAATGACTTAAGATTTACGAGTCAGATTTGGCCCTGAAAATGTTAGCTGCAAAATGTTTTTAGAGATTTTTTTCCCCTTCTATTTTATAGTTAGAGTGCTTCAAGCTCAGGAACTTGTTACAATTACACTATACCAAGTACATAAGGAGTTTTATGAGCAATGGAGCTAATAGTTTCTTAGCATCTGTTGGCTGACTTTACGTTGTTGTTTCCTTTGTTTTTTTCTGAGATAATTATAGTAATATTTTCATACACTAATACTGTCTTTGCTCAAAATTGTTTTAACTGTCATGTACACTGTGGTGCTCAGCAGGAGTAAACAGGGCTAAAAAACATTCAAAAAACTTATTCATGCCAAATAACTTGTATATGCTCTAACAGCAATAGACTTCTGTGACAATTCTGAGTAGCTGATGTTCTCAGAGATCCCTGGCTCACTCCTAGTTCTGCTTGGAACGAGAAAAATATGATTCAGAGATTACTGGGAACAAACACAGACAATCATAAAATTTGTTTTCCTTGGGAACACAGTTAATAAACAAAAAACACTGTCTTTAACATAGTCCATGGTCAACACTTGCTGGCAAATGAATATGTTTTTAATAGACTTAATGTGCGAGTCCTATTAGGGTTTAATTCTATAAGGGGAAAAGTATTTTCAAAGAATAGCGTCTTGTAATTAGTCTCTCTAGGATGCACTTCTATGACATAAACATGAGGTTTTACTAAACAAAGTAACAGTCTTAAGGACAAGCATACCTTTTGACATTTCTTTAGCCAGTTAAGCTAATGAAAGGCAGAGACAGCAATCGATTTAAGATCTTGAACGGCTAGCAGAGCTTTACCTTAGATTTCAACGAATAGCAAAACTATAATTAAATAAAATATTTAATATTTATTTAAATTAAATATTCAAAATATTAAAAAACCTAATTTGAATATTTGGTGAGGGTAGGGTTTTATATATATATATATTTTGCCATGAGTTAGCTTCACGCAAAATTAGATATTGGTTTGGAGGCAAAAGAGTCAATATACTCAATATACAAATTGTGTTATTATTTTTTTTAAAACGTTGATGAGCAGCAGCAGAGTTAAATACTACTTCTATTAGCCATAGCCATGGAATGTTTTGAGCTAGAAAGGATAAATGGCACTGGAACAGATGTTCACATTCAGAAAAAGAGTTCTTGAAGCGCAGAGAAATTAAAAGGCTTGAAATTAGCCTATTCAGTTATTCTATACTCTGAAAAATACCCATTTAGCAAACTCTTTCCTTTACACCCTTCCTCCGTGCCTCTTATTCCAAATACCAACAAAAGAATTTTTAATGTTAATGAATAAATCATAGCTTTCAGTAAGGCCTGAATCACAGTATCAACCTTTAGATTTAACACTACTGCTGTTGAGAACCAATCAACCTTTACTAAAGGCAAAGACAAGATGGACTACTGAGAAGAAGCATAACACATTATGCACTGTATCAGAAGGGAGAATTCTAAAGATAAGCACAAAAAATAGAAGCAGTAGTGGTTTTAAAAATGTGACAGTATTATTCTAGCTGTCAGTGTGTGTCTTCTGTATCATGTCCACTGAATATGTTCACAGAAAATAGGTGCTCCTCCAGAGGTACAGATAAATATTAGATAGGAAGTATCTTGATGATTAAAATAAAAACCAGAGAATAAACAACGTATATAATAAAAGTTTGCTGAGTATTCATACACATTCAAGAATAGCTGAGTCACAACAGCAAAACAAAGTGTCAGCTCTTATCTCACTGGAGATTCCCACTATTAAGACAAATGTCATCTTTTTTTGGATATATATTGCTAGCAGAGATAAAACTGGTGGAACTGTAGAATACAATGCTGATGAATCGGTAAGTTACACAGGATTTTTTACATCCTTTTGAAGGTAAATGTTCCAGTGTCCTAAACTGAATGTGTTAGATACACTGCTTGAGTAGCACAAACCAGTCAGCAATCCTCATCCTTAAGCCACAAATCATGGTTATGTCTTAAGACACTGGTGGTTGTACTTATCACAACTCCAAGTATTAAATATTTGAGCAAATTAAAAATTATATCTTTAGAATATGACTCCTTTCTACCTAACTGTTCCAAAGGTTGCCACTGGGTTGATTTTCCCTCTCAGAGAATGATTTCCTGGCTTAGCGTGGCTGTCTAAAATACTTTTGACAATATTTGAACACTTGTACTCTGAGCCTTTTTCTTGAAAATTCCTGTATAATGGTGTCTGGACTAGGAAGGTTCCTTTCTGTAAGGCTTATAATTAATTAATTACAGTGACTGAAACTTGAGCAATTTATCTGAGAGTATCTGTTCAGTCTTGGTGGTTTCATTCTGTCTGTACAGCAGAAGATTAATTTACTGCACCTAACTGGCTTCAGAGGATTTTTTATTCAATATTATGAAAATGGGTGTAAGATACCGTAGCTAATGCAGGATACAGAAAGCACAAAACTCAGAATATTAAGCAACATACAATTTATTTCATTTTACACTTCTCTGAAACTGTCACAGACAATCCCTATTTCTACGTATAAGGCTGAAAGGTGTGCAAGTGAACACCAATGTATTTTGTAACTTAGAGGGATCTATCTAGCTAAACAAACAACTCAACAGATTGAATTATAAGTCAGAAAATTCTAATGTAATCTAAAAACATCTGTCTCTGAAAGAAATACTTGTCTGAATATAGCAAATTCATTAATTTATTGGTTTTACATTTATAGTACCATAGTATCTTTAATAAGGGGTTTTGTTATTAATATATTACTTTAGTTAGTTCATTACATGCTGCTTTCATTTGCTTATGTTACAGAGTATGCATAAAGCAATGATTACTGACATTCTGTAAAAATCAAAATCCCCAAAATGGAATGAACAAGTTAAAGAAATAAGGAATATATTTGTCAATTTCATATGGTCAATGCTGTAGAAGTGTCCGCACTAAAAAATATGTTCATAACTGTATTCATAATAATGCAGAATTATGCAAGTATACATATGGAATAATATGCATATTACATTGTTGAAAAATTAGAAAAGAAAACACAACACAATTACTGTTATGAGAGTTTGAAATGGCATAACACTGCAGAGAGAGAAACTTGAGAAAGGTAGGCAAATTTAATGGGGGGATGTGATAAATTACTCAAACATAGCTGACAACAGTTCCTTTGATGGAAGCAAAGAAAACAAGTCAAATTTCAGAACAAGGGGGCTGTATTCTGATCCTGAGTGACCTTGAATGAAATTTAGCAATCTTGATGGGGATGAAGTTGAACATGATTTCTTAGGCCACATCTGCATAGCAAGATAAAGGTGTGGTCCAGAGTTAGCACAATTTTTCTGACTTCTAGGTTTTTCAATATTAACATAAATTAAGATATTAATATTTTTTGATATACTGGGAGAAAGTAAATTCTTCAGGACTCAGAATTTTTCTTCAGATTTTTAACTGTATGACAGTGGCGATAACCACTTCTTAGGGCAAGACTGGCCCTCTGTACTATCCCCACGTATGTGGACAATAGCAGATTCATGCTTTACATTTCTCCAGTGATCCAATTGTTTCTGGCACAATTTTCTTGATTTGGACTCTATGCATTCCTATTCTCTATGACAGGACAATAGCTAGTCACTAAACTTTCCATTATATAGACACCACCTGTTTTGTATATATATAACACATTTATGTGTCTTATATTTAAGGTACTATAAGGTTACTCCTATGTTTTAAAGTAGGTGTGCACCTTACATATTGCTACATCATGGCCTTTTCATTGACAAAGAAACAAGGCAGTTGGATCTTGTGTGTTCTGTAACTTATTTCCATAGGGATATTCTATGTTGTAACATAGACGGCAAAAAATACAGTTATTTCACATGAGAATTGGGAAGCAAGGAATGCAATAGTCTGTACATTCCTATTCTGTTTCTTTTTTAATAATAGTTAGAAGGTGAGAAGACCAAACAGATTAAAGACAGACATCATGGACCTTAAAAATTAACTTAACATGTCAGTTCAGTAAATATTTACAAAATCTGCTGACAAGACACATGATCAGATAAATAAAATAAAAATAGATAAATTGTTAACAGGGGAGATACAATTAATCACATTGCACTTGTTTTCCTTCTTCTCCAACCTGCTCCTCAAAATTGTGATGCCAGTAAGTGGCTTGAGTAAATGGAGAGTGCTTACAAATATATTGTGAAATTATGCTTGATTATTTCATATTCCTCAGCTTGCTTATTTCATATTTATCAGAAAGAAAGAATTGAGGTCCTAACATCTGAAAATGGCTTACTTAGAAAGGACAAGAGTTTTGGTTTTGGTTTTGGGGTTTTTTTTGAGAACTAATGTAATACAGTGGACACTAGCTGTGTTGGGTTTACATGGCAAGGTTTAGGTAGCATGCAGGCTGCAGAGGTGTCTCCTTGTGAGCGAATGCCAGAAGTTGCCCCCATGTCTGACAGAGCCAGCTCCAAGACTGACCTACTGCTGGCTGAAACAGAACAATCAGTAATGTTGGTGGCACCTCTGTAATAACATATTTACAAAATGGTAAAAGCTGCTGTGAAATAGCAGCTGGGAGAGAGGAGTGAGAATTTGTGAGAGCAACAACTCTGCAGACACAAGGTCAGTGAAGAAGGAGGGGGAGGAGGTGCTCCAGGCACTGGAGCAGATTCCCTGCAGTCATGGTGAAGACCATGGTGAGGCAGGTTGTTCCCACCTGCAGCCCATGGAGGTGAAGGGTGGAACAGAGAAATGTGAAGTTGAGCCAAAGAAAAAGGGAAGGTTGGGGAGAAGGTGTTTTAAGATTTGTTCTTATTTCTCATTATCCTACTCTGATTTGATTGTGAATAAATTAAATTAATTTCCTCAAGCTGAGTCTGTTTTGCCCATGATGGTAATTGCTGAATGATCTTGCTGTCTTTAGCTCAAGCCATGAGCCTTTCATCATATTTTCTCTCCCCTGTCCAGTTCAGAAAGGGGAGTGAGAGAGCAACTTGGTGGGCACCTGATGTCTAGCTAAGGTAAACCAACCACACCAGGTTATCTATCTAGCTTTCCTGGTAGCACAACATATGGAGCTGCATGCTTTCAAGAAAAATTCCAGTTTAATCAATAAAAATCAATACATCAGTGCCATATACAAGCCTTTTGTACTGTATGTTCTTTAGTCTGGGCGTTAAATGGGAAATAAGTGTGATGAAATTTGAGTGCATTCTTTTGCTGCTCAAGAGAAATGTTATTTGCTATTGCTGAATCATGGTGATTTTATAGGATTTTACCCAAGAACCATTTTATTTGTTTCCACAATAAAAAATTAATGCCCCTTCTGGTATGTGAGGTTTGTTTGCATTTGAAAATAAAATCATTCTTCTTCCATCTTTAACAGAGCCTTGGAAAAAACTTCAGCTGCTTTTTTTAATAAGTGAGTTTTTGTTTAGTATTTATTCCTTTACTAAAGGCCATTAATTCTAAATATTTATAGCAAATTTCAATTATATTGACTTAGTATCAACATGGAACACATAGATAATGCCTATATAACAGAATGGAGACAGATCCTCCAGAAATATTTTGTTGCTTGTCTTCTGTTGATGGTCTTAAAAGTTAAATGCTAATTGGCTAAGTTTTGCAACTGAGGCTTCAGAAAAATAAATGGAAATTCTCTGCTCAGGTGATTTGCATCAAAAAAATTCCACCCCACTGTTGGCATGCTAATCTAAAGGGCTCCACACTAGCTAACAGAAAAAGGACTGTATTCAGGCATAGTCACACTCTTTTCCATAGCACCTGGTTCTTATGACTGGCTAGCATTTTTCTAAACATGGCTTGGGAACAGTTGAAGAGCTAACACCAACACTAACTCTTAAAAATACCATAAATAAGGTCATCCTGTTTTTGAGGGGATAAGTTCAATCACAGAGCTATAAACTGTGGCCTACTACCTGTGTTTAGTGACACAGAAAAACCTTGACTGGGTTTTAATTAATGCCATAGCTTTAGTGAAGATGATTCAATTTCCAATACATGCTTTACTACTGACTCTGTGTAATGCTTAGCAAGTAACTTGGAACAAGATCTCTGGTAGAACCAGTCAGTCAAAGCAGTCTAGAGACCTGTTCAGCTGCCCAGCTGGATGTGTTCACTTCACAGTGGAGCAACTAGTTAAATGATACAAGAGCTGTCTGGGCCAAGAATTTTCTAGTCCCCAGAACACCTCCAGGCAGTTCCTGCTCCGCATACACTAATTAATACATACTATATAAATGTTTAAATATGTTGTTTACCTCCCTCTGAAAAGAAACTGGGAAGTCCAGGGGACTTCTTCAGGGTGTTCCTGATGTAGACAAACGGCATTGACCAAACTGTACAGTGGAAGGTTAATCTGAAATAGTCAAATAGATATTGCTCCTGCATATACAGGAATGGTCAAAACAATCTTCTGTACACCAAGTTAGGATGTACACAGTTTGTACACAGTTGATGTACACACAGTTTATATACACAGTTTGTGTGTATGGGAGTGGCCATGTAGGATCAGCTGGTTCATGAGCATATCAGTTCAGTGAGTCTCATCCAATCCAGCCAAAGATGCCTTTGCAAGGACCCTTGCAACAGAAACTCCAATTACCATTCAGATGGCAACTGACCATACTCTTCAAGAAAATGGATTCCCCACATCTGCATTACCCTGTGCAAAAGATCCCAAGAAATCAATTTTTTTAACTGATGCTTGTGTGAGCACCTAAGCAGCCAGATGTAGAATCTGTCTTAGCACACTTTGCTTTTTTGTTTTTAAGTTCTGGGAACCCAAAATGGTTTTAAACTTGCCAATAAAATTCTCAAACAATGAAAAATTTTGGGTTTTTTTCACTGAGTGTTCATAAAATCAGAGATGATCTCAGGTTGGAAGGGAACCATAAGGACTGTCAAGTCCAGCTCCTTGCTTCTCAGAGAACTACCTAAAACTAAACCATATGACTAAGACAGTCATCCAGACACTTCTTGAACTCTGACAGGCTTGGTGCCATGACCACTTCCCTGGAGAGCCTGTTCCAGTGACCGACCACCTTCCCAGTGAAGAACCCCTTCTTAATGTCCAACCTGAACTTCCCCTGACACAGCTTCATTCCGTTTCTTCGTGTCCTGTTGCTGGTCACTAGAGAGAGGAGATCAGCACCTCCTCCTCTGCTGCCTGCCTTGAGGAAGCTGTAGACCGCAAGGAGGTCACTCAGCCTTCCCTTCTCCAAGCTGAACAAACCAAGTGACCTCAGCTGCTCCTCACAGATCTTGCCCTCAAGACCTTTCACCATCTTAGCTTCTCTCCTCTGGACACACTAATAGTTTGACATCCTTATACTGAGGTGCCCAAAACTGCTCACAGTATTTCAGGTAGGGCAAATTTTCACAAGATAGTAGTACAGCACCACCTAATAATATGTGAAAATCATTTTAGATATAAGTTTTGATTAGGATATTTTAAAAAATCAATTAAAAATAGAATTTTAAAATAAATTTTCACCTACAGCAAATTATCACCATCTCTTTTTTTTCAGGTATATGTGAAGCTAATTCAGTCTGTTTGCTTGAAGAAATACATAGTTCATGTTTTCATTTCTAGGGTGTAAGTCACAGGAACTGACACACAGAAGACATCTAGCTTGTCTTCTGTATTGTTTAGAGGGGGGAAATCGACAAGATTAAACTCAGCAACAATGCAGTCAGCTACCTCAAAGTTACATATTTAGAAAAATTAAATTAAATTTAAAACTAAATTTTGAAAAGTTGGCTGCAGGGACCAATCAACCTTGTGTTTCATTCAAACA
This sequence comes from Falco naumanni, assembly GCF_017639655.2. Taxonomy (NCBI): domain Eukaryota; kingdom Metazoa; phylum Chordata; class Aves; order Falconiformes; family Falconidae; genus Falco; species Falco naumanni. The sequence continues at coordinate 53,574,793 of NC_054055.1, forward strand.
TTGTGGGGTTGTTTTGGAAGATTCTGGAGTGAAATACATGGAAAGCTATTTGTATGCTAAGTTATGCATAAAATGATTCACTTACTAACCTATGTGGCTTTCTAGAGTGTCCTGACCTGAAAAAGCAAATAAGCGCATGTGAAAGGATTAAGCAGGTAGGTATCCTGTAAAGTTTAAATGAATAGGGGTCTGACTGACAGAAAGATATTTTGAACTGTAAAGAAATTTGTAGCTAATTAACGACTTCTTGTAAAATGTTTAGAAATCAGCGGAGTTCTGGAGGAAGTTAGAGAACTCAAAGATTGAAATTTTTGCATTCATGGCAAAACCTCTTACCTATGAGAAAAAAATAATTTTTCTGATCTCTGAGATATAACTGAAACATACTGTTTGCTGGTGAAGCAAAGAACAAGCAGGGAAATGTCACATAAAACTGATTGTACGCTTAAGAACAATGGGTTGCTCAAAGGATTATATCTACTTTGTTAATATATGCCCATTAATTTGCATTATCTAAGTTTATCCACTTAGATTTTTCAGTCACATGGCTCTGTATGTCTGAATCCTTCTATTGATTCTGAAAAATTCTACATTTGATCTCCCTCTTTTTTCATGTAGACTAATAAAAAAAGCCTTGCTTAATGGACTACGTAAATTCCCTATATGGGAATCGCAAAAACAGCTAAAAACTGGTATCCCAAATTACAATGTTTTAATGCGTGGGAGTCAATGCATTCAAAGGAATTACTTTTGCTCTCACAATATACTTTAGAGATTACTTTAGGTGTTACAGGGATGCCAGCTGTATCTGTTGTTTTACATTTTAACTTTTTTTAATGGAAACTAATTAATGACATAGAAGTATGATCTGAACAACAAAATAAAGAAAATTTTGCAGTCTCTTACATATCAGCTGGACTTGGTAGCAATTTAATAATGTTGCTTTGAGGTCTGTAGTAGCTACGATATTTGAAAAGGTAGGAAATAATACTTATTTCTATAAAGATTAAATGTTCAATCTGGAAGGAAAAAAAACTATAATAATAATAAATTACTTGGGGGAAAAAAAAAACCACACAGAAGAAGATTTTTAGATACTTCTCAATTATTTCTTAATTTCAAGGCACAAAATACAAAGACACTTCCAAAGAAAACCCAAAACTTTGTGAAAGACATAAAGGTAATTTAACTAAAGAATGTACTAAACTGCTTTTTGACCACTCTGCCTTCATGTTTTAGTTATGACAAGAAGTAGCAGCTTTATATTATATTGCAATGGCTTATTAAAAAGAATTCTAAGTCATAAAGATTTTGCTACATGAAGCAACTTTGAAAGTTGGTTTATTGAAACCAGAAGGCACAATTATTTAAAACATTTCAGTTTAATTTAAAACATTTAAGGATAAGAGAAAATGCAACTCCTGCATTTCTATATATGCCGTCCTGTTTCTTTGTGCAACTTCTTAACAAATTATTTTTTGAATATTGACTGACTTCTGTCTCCTCTCTTCTGCTATGAAGACCTATTATGGTCAAAGAAGAAAGTAATTAGCTGTGTCTTTATTCAAAGACATTGTATTGTCTTTTATAGATGAAGCGTCAAAGAATTTTTTTTCTGTTTATAAAGACAAAACGGTAAGACATAATAACTATTAAAAAGAATTTTCATATATCCAGGAAGAACTGCATCTGGTTGTCAAATGCTAATTCTTTCTGTCTTAACATTTGTCCTCCTACCAATTTTTGTTCTTTCTTTCAATATGTTTGTATTATTATAGGCTGGCTGCTTCTCAAGACACTGCCTGTGTCATATTTATCTTCTGCATATTATTTATATGCAAATTAATGCATAGCTGCACCATTTTATTACTTAATTATAAATAGCAGCAATCTCATTTCAGCAAACTGGTTTGCTAGCTCCAAAATACATATGGCTTTTTTGCCTGTGAAAGGTGAGGAACTGAAGGTTTTAGATAACTGAGGTCAAAGACTGATTTCACCAAGAAAGGTCTAATAAGATTGAAGACTGTGGTATAAAGCCTCTGCAGGGCACTGCTGATTTGTCACAGCACTGACTGCAGGTAAAATCAGGTTGTCCATGTCCTATGGATATCTAAACCTTGGTACCTCTCTTCTGAGAACTGACAAAAGTAATGGTGGAAACCATGCTTTCCTAGAAATTTTGTTGAAATATCCTGCATAAATTATATGGTCTATGAGTAAACTGGGCTCACTGGTTTAAATCAGATCCAAATGAGCTGAATTCTGTGAAAAGAACGTTCAAAAATCTTAGGAACAACATTTTCACATGCTTTTTCTTCTCTATATAGATAACATATCAATAAAATGGTTACACATCAAGAAAATGGTAACACAAATAGTTGATTAACCGTTTACCCATCATGATCTGCTAATTTAAAGTTATATACCAATAGTAAAAGTCCTATTCTAACTTACTAGTATGTGAAAAAAATAAACCTGTCTGCATCTCAAGGTTCTGATGACTTCAAGAACTGGAAGAGACCTTAAGATGAAAGATGTCGTGTTCAATAATAATATTTCAGTAATTACTCTGGAGTCTGAAATTTTGGCCAATAGGAATAAGAGGAGATGAAAGCCAAACATTTTCTTTCAGGGACAGTGGCTGGGAAGCCAATCCCTATAATACCTATATTTAAAGGAACTATAAATGAGCACCTAGAACAATACTGAACTATTCCCGTATAGTTTAAAATATCTTGCACTCATCTGTAAATTGAAGAGGAAGGAATAAACTGCAGCTGCAGCACTGAGTTAGAATTAAAAGATTTAGATGTTTGAAGCTGTCATGGTTTAACCCCATCTGGCAGCTAAGTACCACACAGCCATTTGCCATGCCCCACCCCCCCAACCCTGAAGGAGGATGGGAAGAAGAATCAGGAAAAAGATAAAACTTATGGGTTGAGATAAAAACAGTTTAAAAATTTAAATAAAATAGCAATAATAATGACAACAATTGTAATTAAAAGGAGAGAGAGAGGGAGAGAGGAATAAAACCCAAGAAAAAAAACAAGCAATGCACAATACAGTTGCCCACCACACATTGGTGCCAGCCCCCAGCCAGCCCCCGAGCAGTGCTCGGCAGCCCCCAGCCAAATCCCCCCAGTTTATATATTGAGCAAAATGTTCTATGCTATGGAATATCCCTTTGGCTCATTTGGGCTAGCTGTCATGGCTATGCTCGCTCTCTGCTTCTTGTGTGCCTCCTCACCGGCAGAGGAGGGGAAACTTGAAAAGTCCTTGATTTAGGGAAAGCATTACTTATCAATAACTACAAACGTCAGTGTGTTATTGACATTATTGCCATAATAAACCCAAAACACAGCACTCTTTCAGCTACTGAGAAGAAAATGAACTCTATCCTAGCCAAAACCAGGGCAGAAACAATGTTCCACTATTAAATTACAGGAAAACAGAGTAGAAGATCTTACAGGTAAAAGTAATAAATGTTGGCATTACTAGTAGAAGTGGTTTAAATTACCATGCTTAACTTTTCCCAGAGATCTCAGTTACAGCTGTGACATTGTTTAAGTAGGTGTCAGGTGTCAGTGCAGAAATAGCAAATTAAACTTGCCTAGTCTGATTCATAACATTCAAGTGAGGTTACTTTAAGTAACGCCAGTGGAGGTTCAAATTCACCTACCATCACACTGAACCACATTATCAGTACTCACAGAATCGGTTACAGCTGACATGCAACTACTTTTTATAGTCTGTTTGCTACCATCTATCTGTCACAGCACCCACAACCTTACACATCAAATATTGCTGTATATGTTTTGAATATTAACAATCGCATGAACAATTTCTAAACTGAGAATCAAAACTGTACAGGAATATCATGCCTTTTTTAGATTTTCTTTTCAACTTCTACTGTGTGTGGTACTTCAGTGGTATATTTAACACATAAATAGCACATCCTACAATGAATTAGTAAATCAAGGGAAATAAAGTATTTCTGGATAGGTCTTTATATTGTGTCATTTCAAGGTTTCAACAGGCGTTTCTAGATACGAGTTTAAAAAAAGAACAAAAAACAACCCAAACCCCCAACACAAATCTCACAATTTTTACTCACATTGGTCATTTCAATCAAATAAACTAATCTTCTTACTAAAACTGTTATCTCCATTTGCTTGATCCAATGCTTATATTAGACAAAGTCCCTGGTGTCTTCAATGGTGTAATGTTAGAGTCTTTCTTGGGACAACATCTATTTAAAATGTCATTAAATAAAGGAAATTCATTGAAGAAGCTGGAATTCTTACATTAGTGCTTACTGAAAGGATCATATAACAAAATAATGACTAAAAGATTAAGCCATACTAATATATCAGTTTAAAATGTATCTGAGTACAGAGGATTATTCCTTCAATAAAATTATGAAACTGTCATAAAAATAGACACTTAAGGGAAGCTGCCTCGTGTGAATTTAAAGGTTTAAGGGTTTTCTTCTCCTCCACTTGCTGCTGTTCCTGTTTGTAGGTCCAGCCAGTAGCAAGGGGGAGCACATATGGCAGAGATCCATCTACACACACTCGCAATCCACACAGCACTTTTATAGATTATGCATGAGCAATACCTAGAGTTGCTTCCCTCCAGCTGACCAGGATGGAAGCTCATGACTGGACATACAAATATTCGCTTCTCCTTTGATTTGCAGTCATTTCCACATTTATGGATCCCTCAAAACCTGGACCAGACCATCAGGATCCATGCCTAGACCCTGTTTATATAGGCTCCAGCTTCAACCCTGAGTTTTTCAAGACTGTGGCCTTCTACTTTACCAGCTGGTGTATGTTGAGGTTCAGGAGCAAATCCTGCCCCCCCTGAGAATAGACAGCAATGTCACACTAATTAGGTATGCAGTTTAGTAATAAAACAGGACAGCGTGCACTGATCAGAAGGTGTCCTTCACTATACAAGCTGTCCTGGTTTTGGCTGGGATAGAGTTCATTTTCTTCTCAGTAGCTGGAAGAGTGCTGTGTTTTGGGTTTATTATGGCAATAATGTCAATAACACACTGACGTTTGTAGTTATTGATAAGTAATGCTTTCTCTAAATCAAGGACTTTTCAAGTTTCCCCTCCTCCGCCGGTGAGGAGGCACACAAGAAGCCAAGAGCGAGCATAGCCATGACAGCTAGCCCAAATGAGCCAAAGGGATATTCCATAGCATAGAACATTTTGCTCAATATATAAACTGGGGGGATTTGGCTGGGGGCTGCCGAGCACTGCTCGGGGACTGGCTGGGCATCAGTCAGTGGGTTGTGTGCAATTGTATTGTGCATCGCTTGTTTCTTTTTTCCTTGGTTTTTATTCCCCTCTCTCTCTCTTTTTCTTTACTATTATTGTGTAGTACTTAGTTGTCAGCTGGGGTTAAACCATGACACAAGCATATTCATCTGCAGCATACTTACACGTGACTGCCTTCCCCCTCCATTTTTACACACTCATTTCTCCCTGATTGACCTTGATCCCTCCTTTCAGCTTTTCTCCTGAACTTACCATAATGTTTTGTACATTCTGACAGTCAAATAGATTTCCCATAGGAAATTTTATGTAATCACACAAGTACCCCCAAGTGTTCCTTAGAGTTTCCTCTCTCCTATGAGACCTGTGTTTGTTTTGTTTTCCTCCCCTTACCAGCTACAACATTTCAGCTCAGTATCTCCAAGGCTACAGTTGAGAGGTTCCTTCAGTGGCTCAATCAGTGTGCTGAGAGCTCAGGTCTTTGAAAGTATCAAAAATAATTCTTTCTAACTCGGTTTCATTTATTAGGTGACCCATTTGACAACCTCAGTAAGCTGATTAGTTACCTACTTACCTGCCAATGTAGGTGAACTGATCTTCCGTGACAGCAGACAAGTTGCCCACCTAAACTGTTTTGGAAGATTGAAGTCTCTCTTTCATATCAGCCTTTCATTCACACCTGTTGGAATTTCACACCACACAGAAGAATTGTCACAAAAATAAGTAAATATAAGCAGAAAGTAGTTTTCTATGTAGCCCTTCAAAAACACTAAATTCTTCCTTTGTATGACATATTCAGGATTACTCACACTGCTTGAAAGAACTTGAAGGATGAGATTAACTTTTAAAAAGTAGGTGTCTATAGCTAGGTATCTAAATATGCACACCTGTAAATATAATAATTACAAATAAATCTGTTCAGTCCATTCAGTAAATGGCATCCATGGGCTTTTTAAGCAACTCTTTAGACACCTACACTTTGTCAAATAAATAGCTTTCTAGACCCATTGACTGCATTCACTTGGGAATTCCTCACTTGCCTAGAGGCATTTAACATTCCTTCAGGAAGTCTCTAAGGCATCCCACCTGGCTTCCAGGTACTGAGACAGAGAGGAAAGGATCCCTGATATGTCCTAAAGCATGTTGAATAATGCTGTACAGATAGGTTGGATATCCTGTGTCAGTTCAGAGACCACTCTGGGTACCTAATTATGGCAACTGTATTGGCTGTCTCAGGGACTAAATTAACCAGCCTGAATCCTGTACCATAGCGTGACATTATTGCTTATCATTAAGTACAAGATAATACCATTTAAAGTTTCATTTGCCCAAAGCACTGACATCACAGAAACCATTGCTATGACTGAGGATGAATTATTAAAACAAAGGCTGGGGGGAAGCCCAGAAACAACCAAATTTAGTAAAAGTAATACAATCTAAAAGAGAAACAACTAATAAAAAAGAATTAGAAATTATCTATCTATTGATATAAACAATATAAAATTGACATAATTTGCCAAATCTCAGTTTGTTGTGTAGTTATATAGCCCCTTTTGCGTGTGTGCATGTGAGAGAGATGCAGAAAACTGATATTAGAGAAGAACAACTTTTATTTAAAAAGATTAAAGGATCTGCCTATATATAAAGAAGATAGATAGCGGTGAAATAGCAAAAAATATACTCTCCTGTACAATGTTAAGTAAAATTATTTTGCTCTTCCAGAATTTCCCTAAAAAAACCTGAACTTTCTGCACAGTCAAATGGCAGATTTGAAATGGAAGATGAAATATTGTATTGTTTTAACTGGCAATGGTTTCTGATAGTTTTCTTAGCTACTGTTTGCTTCTGCATCTGAGGTCAGGACTTCATGATCAGCTTATGAGTCAGTATTCTAAGATCCAAAAAAATCATCTAAAGGGAAATGTGTGTCACTTCTGAGCAAAAAACTGAAATAAAATATTGGGGTAATAATACAAATTTTTTAATGACGTTTGAAAATGTATTCAACTTCTTCCTTCTGTGACTTTTCTCTTTGCTACTGTTCTACACATCATTTGCATCGTGGTCATGATGGCTGCTTTTAACTTCATCTGTCCTTCGAAATCTGCAGTGTAGCTATATCTGGGCTTGTAATTTAGACAGCACTTCAACTCAATGGCAAGAAAATGGTACTTGTCAGGAATGATTCACCAGACCTATTTTAGTTGTTTATGTAAATACGAAATCAAAGTCATTCTAGAAGTTCCCATTTCTGCCCTTTAACTATAAAAGGGAGTTTAGACAGTGAGTTGAAATGGTGACATCTACTTTTGAGACTTCTGAAGTCAGAGGGAATTTTTTTACCAGGAATTAGCTCAGTACAGCTGTGAGGTAGAAATACACTTCTGTTGCATGCTGGGGAAAGACTCCTCTGCTGTGTATTGGGGAATGGCAACGAATGGATTTGTTGCACTCCATTCCACAGAAGAGGTCTACATCTGAGTCCATGACAGAGAACAGGAAAAAGAACCTGCTTGGGAAAAGGAATATCAACAGAAGGAAAAAGAAAGAAAAAAAGAAAAGAAAAAAAAATACTGCAGGAAGGTGCAGGGAAGGGCCTCTGCACCAAGCAGAGAAGATTGAAAAGATCCATTCTTCTGCTTCTGAAATTATTTGCATGAGCATAATCTAGTTACTGAGATAATTATTTATATTATTTATATTATTCAGAGATGATCAATAGCTGTAAGTGAAAATATGATGATAAACCTTTCATGGAATATTATGAACATTATTATTCTTGCATAAATTGGAGATAAATCCAACTTTGATTTAAGCTTTTTTTTTTTTCTCTTCTACAACAGCTCTTTATCTCCTCTCATTTAATGGTAATGTTGGTGCTTCTGTAGCTACATGAAGGGTTTTTTTCCATGTTATTTTTTTTCAGTTCACAAGTGCTTTGTGTTGCCTTCTACCTTTCTGTATATAAATGTGCACACATGCAGAGAGGTGCACATGTGTAGAAAACACTCCATGTACTTTCTGCTAATTAGATATAATGGCTACCATATTTTTCTGACCATGTTTTTTTGAAAATATTAATTCTATATTTTTCTGCCTACTTGGGAGTGACTACTTCAGTAACTGCATATATTTACATTTATCTAGTTAATTGGCCATAAATATGTAAAGAATAATACTTTTCTATTTTTGTGTCTGTTAGATTTACAGTAATTATGTCTAATATTCACAATCTATAATTGATGAGTTTGTTTTTTTCCCTAACATTACCCGTGGCTCTGAAATACTTAAAAAGAGCGCAGATTTCAGTGATACTTATTACCCAAAAAGGCATAATTTTGTATTTTCAAGTTTTATATTTGCTAGAAGTTTTCATCTCTACTTTTTGAAATTACTTATTTTTCATCCTTATTATATGAAAATAATTCTGGAAAATGATAATTCAATAAGTTAGTGTGCATGCACGTTTCACTTCAATGTTCACCTTCACTTCGCTACTCAAATATGTTTTATATACATTTTCCATAAAATGGAATTTAATGAGAAACCATAAAGTTTTCACACTTAATAATAATAATGACAACAACAATGACAACAATAATAATAATAAATCTTTGAATAGTCAGAGTTTTAAAAATGCAACAATATTGGCAGGAACCAAAACCAATTTTACAAAAATTATGATTTAAAATGAAATAACCCATTCTAAAATAGTTCAGAGGAAGAAATTACTCTCAAGTCATTCTCTCCTCTCTAGGTTATCCATTACTGTCTACTGAAGGTGTAAAAATACGCTCTGGCTTCTTTGTACTGTTCTGGTAAACATAAAGGCAATTTGGCTAAAGAGTTAAACCAAACACTGGAACAGGCTTCCTAGAGAGTTGATCAATGCTCCAAGCCTGTCAGTGTTTAAGAGGCATTTGGACAACGCCCCTAATAATAAGTTTTAACTTGGTCAGCCCTGAAGTGGTCAGGCAGTTAGGCTAGATGATTGTTGTAGGTCTCCTCAACTGAAATATTCCATTCTATGCTATTTTAAACAGATATTTGGTGTTGCATTACTCAGAATATTTTTAAATGTTATCATTACTGACACCAGCAATGTTTTTTATGTGCTTTAACAAGAAAAAAGATTTGCTTATCTTGCAAGAACAATGTAAAATAACCAAAAGAGCAAACTAAACAGTCTTATTCACTGTCTTTAATGAGATTGAAACAAAGATGAGATCCAAATAGAATCAAATTTTCAAACCAGGCCTGTCTTTATTTTCTATCAGACATCTCACTAAATTTGACAATGTAATACACTGTTACATACTGAAAAAGCTGTTATATTTGACTACCACAGATGTCTCTGTAGGTGTATGTGAAGAGCACCGATCATGTTATCTTTGACTATTGAACGGCATTTAAGCTAATCAAGTAATTTTTTTTTATTTTGATTATTTTTATTTTTATTAATATAAACACTGGATTATTATAAACTGTTATTTAACATACAGAATCATTCCTCATGACACCTACCAGATGAAACAAGTATTTTCAACTATTTTTGTGCAGATGGATATATCTGGGCTATAAAACCACAGTGAGAAGGGCCCTTGAACTCAACTCACCCTAACTTGCCTCTGAATATATAAGTTCAGAGGGACTGCGAGCTGTAACACATCCTTTGTTGCTGCAGGAATCAAAGGAACAGAGGTTCTCTTACATGACCAGAACTCACATCACTCAAAAACTTAAAGCTCAGGGCAAATACTTTGAACATGCCACATAATAAATGACGTTTATTAACAAAACAGAGTATTTTCTTTCCCAGTAACTAGTAAAGTATACATACATATTCAAATTATACCAGACCTGAAGAAAATCACCACTTCCTAATCATTCAGTAGTGGTTACAGTATAGGACAAATTTCAACATTTTTTTTTTTCTCTTCTTTTTTTCTTTTCTTTTCTGCCAGGAGCTTGCTCCATTGTGTGCTCTCCATGGGCTGCAGGGTGGATATCTGCTTCACCTTGGTCCTCCATGGGCTGCAGGGGGACAATCTGCTTCTCCATTGTCTTCATGGGCTGCAGGGGAACACCTCCTCCCCCTCCTTCTCTCACCTTGGTGTCTGCAGAGCTGTTTCTCTGACATCTCAGACCTCTCTCTCACAGATACTCCTTAGTGGTTTTTTAACATTTTTCAAATATGTTATCACAGAAGTGCCACCAGCATTGCTGATGGTCTCAGCTTTGGCCAGCAGCAGGTCCATTTTGGAGCAGGCTTAAATTGGCTCTGTCAGACATGGGGGCAGCTCCTGGTGTCTTCTTACAGAAGCCACCCATGCAGCCCCTGCCCTCTACCAAAACCTTGCCATGTAAACACAATACAACGTTAATATTTGTTTCAGTGTTTGATTTCTATTCAACATTTTCTATTCAACATAGAAATATAATATACCTGCACTTTTCAGTATTCTGTTACATGGTTCCAAGCAATTTCTATATAAGATTTTAATGTATTGTATGTTTGTGTGTGTGTTGTAGATTATCATGATAATATTTCAAAACTAATCTGCTCACAGTTTTTTCCCAGAGGCCTTATATAATTGTTCTACTGAAAGTATGACAGATTAGGTTCCTGCAGACATAGATAAAATGTCTTCCTGGGCATATGAGCTATTGTCTAATACCATCCCTTGAATTTCCATCAGAAACTGGAACTAATCTAAAATGATTTTGGTTGCTTCAGGTTAGATTGGCATGAAATGCATATGGTCTGTATAAGACAAATACTTTCTAAAAATAACAAAAAAGGAAAAAAAAAGAAAAAAAAGAAAGAAAATAATTTTCCATTGTTTACCTCAGGGTCCTACAACAGAGGAAAATCATCAAGCTAGTGTTACCAATGTAAAACTTTGGATGCCAGAAATAAAAATTAGGAAGTAAGGTATACAAAATATTCTTATATGCATAAAGCTAGTAAGAAAAGTGATTAAGGTAGAATTTATCTAATTACACATTGCATTTCTTTTTTACAAATACTAAACTAAATCATCAGAATGGTTAAATCATCTGTGATTTGGGAACTTCCTGGATTCCTTGGTAGCAAGATTAAGTTTTTGGCTTATGTGGTTTGGGTACATTCTGTGCTGTAATATCTTGGATTATTTTCATTCTGGTTGTTAAACTGTTGAAAAGCTACTTGAATTCTCAAGTCATCTTGACAATTACAGTGTAAGAGCTGAGAATATTGGCTTCAGTTTAAAAAAAACCCTCATATGTAAGGGAATGCATTGGTGCTATAGCACTTAAAATACATTTTCCTCTATATTTATAATGGAAAAGAAAAATAAATGTTCTAAACCTTTTACTTCCAGCACTTTGTGGCCAGACAAAACAGCAAAAAGAAATTAAGCTGCCTGACTAATTTCAGTGGATGCCTCATAGGGCGTTTGGTTGGAAACAGAGCTACTTTTACAAAGAAAATAGTGATTTAGTAGTCTAATACTAAAACTTGTATTTAGTATTAGTAGTCTAATACTAAAACGAAATCAGGATCCTAATTTTACAGAGGCATTGCAGTCCTGAAACAAAAGCGTAAACTCATTCAGGCAACAGTTTCAAACACCTCTCTCGATGATATTTCCTTTTCCATGTTTTAATTTCAGAACCTTAATGAGCTTAATACTTAGTGTGTGTTTCTTATAAATCACAATTTAACACACAACTCTTCTGTTGTATAGGCATCTACGTACTGCTATTGAGAATTCCTTTCCCAAAGCTCAATCTATTTCTCATAATTTCACAAACCATGACTTTATCAAAGCCTATTAAGTATATGCAAAGCTTTCGAAATATGTTTTTACAAAATTTTGCGTAGTAAGCTAGATTCACTGCCTTGTTAACATAGTTGTACAGTTTACTCTGATTTTAAACTAATCATCTTGTTTACAATTATGCTACCCATATCTACATATTGCAAGAGATGTCCTATCAGATCTTCTGTTGACTTTTTTAATAGATGTCTTTGAGAAAATAAAATAAGAAAATGAAAAGTGGAAAATTAATGTATCAGTATTTAAATAAAGATTATGATACAACGCCAAGTAAGAGATGTTCATTTAAACTGGAAAAGGATATGACAGTACATGAACTGTAAAGTATAGACAGTGTTATCTAAAGAGAAAAGAAATCTTTGATTAGAGAGGAGGCAGCCACCTGAGAAGTAGGAATATATGAAGGCAAGTTACAGAGTAAAGACACAATCGTGACACAAAGGAATAATCAAATCCACAAAGAACCAGATACCCTGACGTAATAAGAAACTGAAACCTAAGGGATCTAAGACAATGTACTTGTAGAGTGAAAAGAATTGAGGGCTCCAAAATATTGAACTAGAAATTATTATCAAGAACAACATAATGTTAAATGATTACTGTATGGACATAAACAGTCAAAATGAAAAGTCAAAAAAAATAAATTACATTTTAGAAAATATTATTTATTTCCAGTTGAATTAGAGACATACTTATCTCAGCCTATGAAATACTACAGAGGCTTCATCTGGAATATTTTATCCCAGTGTTAAAAGATGGTAAGTTCAAACTAAAGAAAGAGGAAAAGACTCCTTTGGCCAATCAAGGAAATACACAATCTATCATATAATAGACAAATAAATACAAACTTTTAAACTTAGCATAATAAAGATCAAATGAACTGGTTTTGGTTTTGGTTTGTTTGTTTGTTTGTTTTTTCCTATAGAAAGCTGAAAAAGCAAATATCAAAAGAAATTCCAGAAGATTTTTTTCATAAAGAACTCCAATTGACCTTAAGACAGACTTTGATTTGATTATGAAAGACTGGTGCATCCATGACATACTTCCTTGTGAATGCAGTTTATGGATTTAACAGATTAGATGACTCTTTCTGTATATCTTTTCCTTGTTAGCACAACAGACCTCTAGATGACCCATTTTTTCCCCCCTCTTACATGCAGTTTACATGCAAGCATCTCATTAAGGCTGCTCTACACTGTCCTATTTTCTTCTTAGTGTTTAGTAATAGCTGAGGTTGTTCTCAAATATGTCATTCTGCCTACTTAATTGTTCAAGACAGTTTTCCCTCATTATCTTCTCTGCCTTATAATCCAAAAGCAGTGACTGGTATGTGTTCAAAAAACTGTTCTTTCCATTTATCCTGCAAAGATAGTGCAACCATGAGTTATAGCTGAAAGGCAAAGTCTTGTTCAGCAAAAAGAAGAATTAGGGTGAAAAGAAGTATCAGCAGTAAAGTAAATGCCAGTTAAACTTATAAAAGTTTGTATAAATCCCTGAGGGTGTTTCAGTTCCCAATGAAATGTAGGAATCTTGTGCTCACTTGTTTGCTTTTCATTATTGTTTTTTATCTCTCCAGGTCAGTTATTTTGCTCCTGATAACAGTTACAATTGTTTTGTTCTTTTAATTACAGCTCATATTGTTTCACAGGTTTACATGTCTCACATTTAATTTACAAAAAAACCACAATCACCTTCTGTTTGGACTCAGGCCTTAATTGGGTGAAGAAGATAGGCACTCAGAAAAGATAGAAGTTGTAGGTTTTGTTGTTTTGTTTTGGGTTTTTTTAATCTTCTTTATTTTTACTTGGAAGTTACATAAATTAGAATACCCAGGATTGAGGAATAAACATTATTTTACATCATATTTTTAACATTCTAAATTATGCTGTTTAATATCAATCTAGTCAGTGACCATTTCATTTCAACAGATCACCTTTGAACACCTGAAAAGTTACAATGGCTTTTTCATAAAAGTTGTTGGTACACCCAAGCAAAGTTTTCCATCTCCAGTATTGTATAAGGTAATAAAAACAGGATTAGAAGCTGCAAATTTTTTATTTTTTTTTTTTTTTAATTTTTTAAACTAGAAGTTGCTTTGTGTCATGGTTTAACTCCAGCCGGCAACAAAGCACCACACAGCCGCTTGCTCACTCCCCTTCACCCAGAGGGATGGGGAGGAGGATCAGAAAGGAATGTAAAACTGAAGGGTTGAGATAAGAACAATGTAATAGGTAAAGCAAAAGCTGTGCACACAAGCAGAGCAAAGCAAGGAATTAATTCATCACTTCCCATGGGCAGGCAGGTGTTCAGCCATCCCCAGGAAAGCAGGGCTTCATCATGCATAATGGTTAATTGGGAAGACAAACACCATAATGCCAGATGTCCCCACCTTCCTTCTTCTTCCCCCAGTTTATACACTCAGCATGACATTATATGATATGGAATACCTCTTTGGCTAGTTGGGGTCAGGTGTCCTGGCTCTGTCCCTTCCCAATTCCCCATACCCCTCCAGCTCTCTCGCTGGCAGGGCCCAAGGAACTGAAAAGTCCTCGACTGAGTATAAACATCACCCAGCAATAACTAAAACCGTCGGTGTGCTATCAACATTGTTCTCACAACAAATCCAGAACACATCACTGCACCAGCTACTAAGAAGAAAACTAACTCTATCCCAGCTGGAACCAGGACACTTTGTAGAAAAGGAATCTCTCGCAGCCTTGTTAACACATTCACTGTTGTTGATTACCTGATGTCCTAGCTTCAAGAGAATGGATGGGGACCATGTGTGCATTCAGGTGCTCCCTCAAGCAGTGCACTTTGCTCTGCAGGCCTTCTCTCCTCCACTTCCTCCTACCCCTTCTTTCTTTGTGGATGCTCTAGAGTACTATGAGAAATTAGATCGCCTTTAGGTTTCTGAATTAAAGTATCTATTGGCCTCTATAGTGAAATGAACTCAATTCCATCTGACTATCATATCAGACATATAAGTTAGACTATATCCCATAGAGCAATTAAGCTCAGAAGTGCCACATTAATAACTGAAAAATTCTGCAACATTAAATCACACCCAACACATTCAAAATGCTGATGAATAACTAGTTCTCTCCAAAACAAAACCCAGGCCACTTGCGATAATGTTTATTTGTGGTAAGATAAAATAGCTAAATCTATGCTTGATTTGGCTCCTTCAGAATCATCTCAGGATATTTTACACTTCTGAAGAACCTTAGATACCCTCATGTCATACACATCACACAACACATATTCTTGGCTTCATCCTATGAAATACCATGTTGGTGTACTGCAAAATACCTGCAGCTCTGTTTCTGACCCATCAGCTTTTGAACAGTCTACCCCTGAGCAATGGGAACATAAGATATGCATCTTTGTGTGTGAACCTTCAGTAACATTGGAGATTCAGCCTAGATGGCTAAGTGCTAGCTGGTTTGAACTTTCTTTTATTGTATGTGGTTCTATTTCTATGCCAAATGACATCACAGAGCAATTCACATCATCTCCAAGTCTTTCCAAACACCAAGTATCTTCTGATTCTAAAAGTCTCCCATGGCTTCTGGACTGAGATCACTGACTTCTGTATGTGCAAAACTGTTCAGGGGAGATACTGATATAGTAGCTTCAATACCACAAAACAGGGTACATCCCATATATCATAAAAAAGGAAGAGGTAGATGGGAATGAAAGTAAGTACTATATTACAGAATAAATCTCATGGATGGCTCTTTTCTTCTGCATAGCTCCAAATAAATGTCTAGATTTATACTGATACTTCAGATTTGTGGTAGAGCATTGCCACTTTTCTGTGGATGATGGAAGAAAATGCAAACTTCCAGAAAAATAAATGACTGTAGGAGTAATTAATCTTACCTAATTCTGACTTTTGTCTATTCTGATTCTTCTTCATTCCTTCTATAATCAAAAGAAAGAAATATGTACTTGCAGAGTAATGCATATTTCAATCTAAAAAGAATGTTTAAGACAGAAAGAATGAATTCACTGGAAGAGGCAATAAATTTTCATTAAATATAGAGGGAGTTTTGATGACTATCTTAGTCTACATGAGTTATTTCTGAAATAAAATGTCTGAAATTATGTAAAATGTATCCCATTAAAGGTTAGTTCTCATCTAGAACCCTCAGTAATTAAGGGAGAGACATTTACTTTCAAATGCTGATTAATTCTATCCAAGATACTCACCCAAGACAAGGAAAATCAATTGCCTCCCAGAGATTTATGAATTTTGAGTATACATGTACTTATACAACTTGTTTACATTAGGAACATAACTTGTTTGTATACTAAAGGACAAAAGGACCTCTTCTACCTAATATGCCTTGCTTTTGGCAGCTAAACGTAGGTGAGTAGAACCACCTTACGGGTTTCAACAAAAGGAAAAATCAGAACTTTTTACAGCACAGACTGAGAAAGTTGCTTTCCATATTATCATTGCCACTTTTTTTCACATTCTATTGTTCAGATATTTTTCTTTCATGAGCAAATTATTTAAATAATTATTTAACTTAGTTCAGACATTTTGTTTCTGGTTACATGAGCAAAACTGTCTAGAACAGAATTCCAAGGAAATGTTTCCTGAGTAAACACAACAGTATTTATGTATTTTCTCAGAAATGTGTAGCAGCCATATCCATTTCAAGCAGGAAAAACAGACTGACCAAAGACATCAAAATGATTAAGAGTGGAATTCGTATATACATTTAAGGTGCCATTCAATGCTATACATTTCTTTCAAATAGTCAAAAGGAAATGTGACTGTCTATAAAACTACTTGCAAAGAAGACTACTGACACATATTAAAAAGTTCTTTATATTCTAGCAATAGTTATAATTCACAGTTTAAATTGAACTTACAAATGTAGTACATTCATTAAATATTCATTGATTATATATAAAGGCAAATATAGACTCTCATTATGTTTGTAATGGGTTGTATTTTCACACAGACATGAATTCTGTACTGCTCTGTATTTTGTGTGGTAATTTGCTGCTATGCAGTTTAAACAAAAATGTTTCCAAAGGAATTTTTCACTTTCTCCAACATCCATAGCAGTATATTACACTTATAATTCGTGAACTAAGTTAAATTTTCTCTTGCTATAATTTGATGCATAACTATTGACCTCAGTAGAACTGAAGAGAAGTACACATTAACATTTCAAATAAATTTGATGTGTGTTACACCATGAAAATATGTGTATTACATGAAAAGAGGGATAGAAGGAGGTCTTTAGCTTCCAATTTTTCATAGCCAGTGCTAGCATTTTGTACAGGCACACTTTGGACCTGATTCTGTAATTCTTCTGTTATAATAAATGTATGGCTGTTTCAAAGGCTTCACAGGTGTTTTAATGTAAGCAGTATTAAAAAACAAAGCAAAAAAAAAAAAAAAAAACCCAATCAAACTATCATGTTCTTTTTTATAATAGAAAATGTGGGTAAAATCATTGAGGCTAAACCTGAGATTATTTTTTCTTTATTTACCTTTTAACAAAAAGTACCTAATACTGAAGTGTGTTATCAGGTACAGGTTTAGAATTCAAAATTATTTATCCATTCTGAATGCCGTAATGCCTGTAAAACATTATCAACTGACCATATATGAGGGCATTTCCTTCCAAGGGCTGAGCACAGCCATTGAAATAGCTCTTGTATGATTAAATTATGTTGAAATATGCCCATTTCTTATTTCAATGGGTTATGATAAGCAAAGGACATGCTTTTCCAATATCTCTTCCCGTAAATCTTCTCTTGTTTCTTGTTACCATCAGAAATTGCAAAAGATTATTAGTATAAAGATTTATATTTTTTGCCTGTTAAGAAATGGTTTGATATAAAGTATCTTTAGTAGCACAGTCAGTTACAGTGACTTATCTTGGAGAAATGTATTTGTCATTTCTAAATTAGAATTTGATCTACCTATTGCCACAAATTTTTCAGTGTTTACATTGATGACATTTACGTAGTAATATTAACATTTGTGTTAATGCTTTCTAGGCATGTTTTACAGTTAAACACTATGTTTGGAAGCAGCCCTGCTTCTTCAGGCTAGGATTTACTAGTTCATTGTGCTTCATGATCTTAATAATCACAATAGCACAAAGGAAGGATGATAGAAAGAGTAATCTGTAAGCTAAAATATAAACCACAGAGATCACAGATTTCTATAAATTAGTATCAGTTTGTGCTCCATATGACTAGTACAAAGGAAATGTATTGGAAGTATCCTTTGAATAAGCAGACAGCTTTTATTTTTCATTAACATTATCATCCTAATTATCTTGTCTTTCTCAAACAAGCAGATGTGATGAGAAAAACATGGCTGACAATTGAAATACAATGTGTCATATCAACACAACTACAATATTTCAGTACTCAAAGAAAATGCAATCCGCTATCAGTTTTAAGCATAAGTTTATAATCTTTTGACTCACCATACAGAAGAAAGTTTCAAATAGATAAGATTAGAGTTTTGCCATTCATTACACTTTATGACCATTGTGCTATTTATAGAGACAAAGGAATATTGCGCAGAAAAAAAGAAGAGAGACAGAAATGAATATTTGCAAACTAAGACTGCACCAAACTTGTGACTATTTATAGAGAAGTGAGGTCTCTGCATTCAACAAACACCAAACTGAACCATTATTGAGGCACATGTATGACATAAAAAGGATACTAAAAGAACTTTCAAATTAAAATATTATTTTCAGGCATAAAACCTTTATAAAGCAATAATTCAAATAAATCTAAAGAGAAGAAAAAGTGTTTATTTTTAATTCTGTAACACACACAAAATTAAGAAACCAAGACATCATTAAATAATATTGTGCTTTAAGCCTAGCTTTTAAATATGAGCAAAAATAGAGTAGTTCCATGTTACCTCTACCAAACAAATCTGACAAGCAGTAAGAAAGAATTATTGTTCTGATCTAGTTACCAGCAACAGTTATAGATCATAGGCAGAGAAAACACAGTTGGGCTCAGGGAGCTCTGGTGCAGATAACTGCTATTGTCCTCTACCCTCCCTGTGTGGCACGTAGCTGTTTGTGTCACAGGGCAGGGCAGAGGCCCCCTGAGACCCCTGTGTGCACCAGTCCTCACTGCAACACTCATCACCCTGAGGCTGAGGGACACCATTTCCATGGGTTAGGGGGCCCCAGGGACACAAGCAGGGGTGCATAATACCAAAGAAGAGGGTTGGCATTAGTCACTTCTTGTGTAACAAATGTGAGGTACTATTTATGAGACATTTCTGTACTAATTTGAACTGTGTTAGTATTATTGTAACTGGATTAATGGTAATTACTGTATTTCAATTAAATTGCTGAGATTTTTAATTAAGTTAACAATAAATGTTTGAATCCATATGTATATTATGTTCCCTTATGCCCGTAACAAGATTTTAAATGAAACATTGTACTTTATCTTTGGGTGGGAAGGAGTGTCAAAAATATAGCAGGTAATTATTATGCATGAGTGAAGAAAAGTCATGTCAGTAGCAACACATTACCTACAATAGGAGAATTTTCCCCCCTGTGGACACTGGGACTAATGAATAAAGAATTAGAATTGACAGTCTAGGCTATGCAGATACACTTCTGCTTAGAATAAAGGTTGGCTTAAGAGGGGTCACAACCTTGACTTCACAGTACATAGACTTCTGTGTTGGGCACATTACCAGCATCAACTCCTAGCTACACAAATTCACAGCTGCCATAGTCTGAATAAAACTAAGCAATGACAAAGCCTGGGTAACAATAACTATCTACTTCCTTAAACACATATATGTCTCATTTATAAGATCAGATCAAATTATGAGCTGAATTATTGGGGAATTGTTAGACAATTCTGTGTGTGTGTGCATGCACATATGCATGTGTATTCACCAGAGTGTTTCCCTGAAAGTGTTTCCTGAAAAGGATGATAAAAATGATACACAATGAACAGAAATAAATAGCGGTATAAGTCCACTGGAGACTCTAGTCTTGGGTTTTTCATCAAATGACTTGGTGTCATTCAATCCAGGGGAAAAAAGTACAGCTCTAAAGCTGCCTCGTGTCCAGCAACTCTGAAAGAATGACATTAAGTCAGGGAGGCAAATCCACAATTGCAATGTAATTTGTAATCTATTCTTGTGTTTCTACAGCAGCAGCATACAGCCAACTATTATCATGCTAAAAACTCAGTCAGAATTTGAAGATGGTGGAGTCTAACAGGTAGCTTGACCCAAAATACAATAACAGTAATTATTCTCATTATAAAATATGAGGAAGAAAGTTTATACTATTGGTCCTTGCATAACATTTAGGTTATCAATGCTATATAAATGTGCTTTGCCCCACTGGGACTACAAATGAGTTATAGAATAGATATTACAGCCTGTAGTATTCTCGCTACTGCAGTAATAGCCTGAATTAATAAAAGTTTAGCAAGTGTGCATTTTGATTGCATTTGAAAGCTCGTGGCAAAGAAAAGAAATGAAAATATTATGCTCTTAATATCAAAAAGCAAGAAAAATGAATTTGTACAATCAGAACAATATAGCCTAATTTAATATTATGCAATGCCATTATTTTTTTCTTTAATAAGAGTTTAATTTGTAAATGGAAATTTCAGTTGCCAGCATTGTCAACAAGCATGTGGCATTACAACAACAGTCTGACTTGAATAAGGATTTAATTGCAAGTGCTGTGGTATAGCTGCAAGCCTAATGCATTCATCTTAGACACTCTATAGCATCTCAAGTGTCACTTAGGTATGTATGTTTAAAGAACTGAATCTCACCAAAAGTGTCTGTGTTTTGAAAAAATATTAACTGAGAAAAATGAATATTTTGTCCTTAAGCTTTACAGTAGATGGGTATTCTCTGAAGAGTCAATCTAATGTTAGCCAATGTAACAGAAATTATTGTTAATTAGCATGAGACTATTTGAGTGTGAAATTTAAGAAGCTAAAGAAGTTGCTAGTGCTGGGTAATGGCAGAAACACAATGTAGGACTCAGATTGTAGACATCTGAATTTAAATATTTCTAGAGTAGAAGCATAGAATCATAGAATGGTTGAGGTTGGAAGTGACCTCTGGAGGTCAAATGATCCAATCTCCCTGCTCAAGCAGGGCCACCTAAAGCACGTTGCCCAGGACCATGTCCAGACAGCTTTCAAGTATGTCTGAGGTGGGAGACCAACATATCTGGGCAACCTGTGCCACCGTTCAGTCACCATCACAGTGAAAAAATGTTTCTCAACTTTCAGAGGGAACCTCCTCTGTCTCAGTGTGTGACAATTGCCTCTGGTCCCGTCACTGGGTACCACTGGAAGGAGTCTTTGCACCCTCCCTTCAGGTATTTATATACATTGATGAGATCCTCCCCTAAACCTTCTCTTTTCTAGGCTGAACAATCCCATGTCTCTCAACTTCTCAACATATGTGAGATGCTCCAATCCCTCCAGGACTTTGTGGCCTTTCACTGAACTCTTCAACGTGTTCATGTCTGCTCTGCTGGGGACCCCAGACCTGGACAAAGTACTCTGGAGGTTGTCTAGTCCAATTCCTCTGCTCAAAGAATAGCCAGCTAGAGTGGGTTAGTTAGGGACATGTTAAGACAGACAGACATTGTCCAAGCATAGACACTCCATGAATCTCTAGGCAACATATTGCAGTACTTTACAGCCACTACAGTGGAAACATTCTTTCCTGTTTAAGTAGAATTTCCTGTGTTTCTGTTTGTTCCCTCTTGTCCTTTCACTGAGAAAAGTCTGGCTTCATCTTATTTACTCCCTCCTATCCTGTATTTACATATATTATATATATATATATATATATATTAAAATTAGTATTTAATTCATATATAATTATATATAATAGAAATTCTGAATTATAATTTTATTATTTAAATATAAGAAGTGGGACATGGAAGGGTTCGTGGAAGGTAAGAGCATCTTATTCATGAAGGTTATCTGGTCAGGTAACCTTTTACCCATAAAGAGGGTAATAAGTAAAGAGGCAAGTGATTAAAAAGAACACACAGAGACACAAGCTGGTAGACAAGGGTTAAGAGACAATGGAAAGACCTAAAGTCTGTATTTGCTAATTGATGGGACATTAAGAAACTCCAGGCAACTTTGGAGAGGGCCACCTGAACTTTGAAACTTGTAAGAAGGGGGAAATAAGAGGAACGTGAAGATTTGGGATAGTCAGTCAAGGGTGGTATGTGAGACTGTGCAAAATTCATGAAGGGATGTTTAGGGGAAGAAGACAAAACAGGAGAAACAAAGGAGAAGCAAAGTGCAGAAAAGACAGAAAAGGGTATAAAAGGGGCAGTCATATTTAAAACAGTACTGGTCTGTATGCTTGTCTGGCTGAGCCCTGTGCCTGATCACCATAGTCTGTCTTTTCCTATCAAATCTTTTCTTAATTCCCTTTCTCTGTGATCTCACACTATTCCATCTGTATGTGTGCTGCAAGGACTAAGTGCCAGCTGCTGGAGGGAGCAGCTTGAGTGGGCTGAGTGCCAGCTACTGGAGCCAGTGGGCTCTCAGTATCAGCGACTGGGGAAAGGTGTGTGTCCCAAAAAAACAGCTACTGGGAGGACTGGAGTAAGTGAGGCAAGTGAGGTACTCAGTGCCAGCCACTGAAGCAGGACTGTGGGTCACAGCCCATGTGTCTGGTGCCAGCTGCTGGGGGTACATGGTTGTATCTTCCCCAAACTGGGTGTGCATGGGATGTGTGTAGGGGGGGGCTGTGGGTATTCACTGGCAGACTTCAAGCTTGATGTTCTGGTGAGCAGGGGGATCAGGTCAGGGGGACCCACAAGTTTTGGGTACCTGTAGGATGAGTGTGTGAGCACTGCACGTTTGCAGTGAGCACAGAGCTGGACCAGCCAGAGAATCGGGGACCTGTGAGCTGTTGAAGAGGGGCCAGGATCTGGGCAGGGGTGCTGGGCAACAGAGGAGCTGTGCTGGTACTCAGGGGGTCCTTGAATGTGCATGTGCTTGTGAACGTGGAGAGTGCCATGTGTGTGCTGCACTAGTGACCTTCTGCCTCTGCCAGCCCAAGAGGAGGAGGGGACATGGCTGTCCGGGCTTGTCTCTGATATGAGTCCTGTGCTGTGGCTGTTTGTGTGACTGGCTGTGTCAGTGTCCTCTTGTGTGTACATGAGCATCTGTGTGTGTCTAGGTTTTGTGTGAAGCTTTGCTGCTGGTTGAACCTGCATACAGGAAGACAACAGCAGCATTCCTCAGCCTGCTTAGAGACCCTGGGTCCCTGTCCATTGGGCTGGGCTCCAGCAGCTGGGCAGGAGGAATCCCTAGGCCCAGAACTGTTGGAGGCAGTGGCCATTTATAACACCCCTTAACAAAAGCCAGTTTTGTTGCCTGCACATAGGTGCACAGTGCCACTTGATATGCCCTGAGGTGGCTTACACGACTTCCAGACATCTCTACTAAAGGACATGTCTTCTGAAGATCCCTTTCTCTCCATATAAAGGCTTCAAATGCCCAAAGAAATCTTAGGGCATCCAAACATCTGCATAGGTCTAACAGAAACTATGGGAAAACAACCTATCTTCTGGACTGGCAGCTAGAAATAAGCTGGGATACCCTAGGAATCTCAAATAGTATTTACTCCCTGCTGGTGGACCCCACAAGTCTGTGGGTCTCCTCGAGACACCGAGCTTCTCACTTCAGCTCATTCTTCTCACACACCCTTGGAGTCTTTCACTCCACCCTGAAGTGTCTCTTCCTGTGACACAAGTGAGCGACCCTGAGCACTGCATGGGCCAAGCTGGAGCAGAAACGAGCCAGTTCCTGACTGGCCTCTTCAAAATCATCCAGCACCTAACAACTGGCTGTCACTGTCTCTGGTGCTCACAGCCTGCCTGTCTAGCAGGTTCTCATGACCGTGTAGTTTTTTAAGTGATTGATAAGTCATTTAAACTTAAGGAAGTGCTCTGTTCTTGTAATGAGGGAGCTACCTTATTCTATAGGGTTAATGTCTATATGCTAACCTGTTGGTTATGATGTATATATGCTAACCTGCCTGTTGGCAGCCAGGCCCAAACCATACTAACAGAAACAGCCCTGAATGTCTAGTAGAAACTTAGATACCTACTTCACATGGAACTTAGATACCAAATTTCCATGAATTTACATGCATTTAGTTACCTAAGTTTAGGTGCCTGTAATCAGGAGCTGAATTCAGCATCCATAGATGACATTTGCCATGTGGCCTTTAAAATCAGAGGCCTGTCAATATAATGTAACCCCTTCTGTGCTTGGTGACAGAATGGGCCCTAAATTTAGGTTATGTAATGGAAGGGAACAATCCAACACACCAGGGTCATAGCTGACGGGGGAAGGATTCTTCCGTACACAGTACCAGTCAGCCACATGGCACAGGGAGGCTGTAAGATGAGGGTAGCACAAGTCACATGGCTCTGCATGGGACCAGGAGTACAAAAGAAAGAGAGGAAATGCAGTATGATCACTTCCAATTTGGTGGCAGTCAATACAAGAGGGAAGGGATGTCTTCAGTAATGACATATTGCAAAAATAATCCCAAGAGTTATTTGTAGAATAATTTCATTCTAATTAAACCAGTTACTTGCATCTTGGGTTTCCTTCTGTATGTTTGAGACATGTTTGCTTATGCACTGTCATGCAGTTGATACTCTGGAATAGTTCTACATATGATTTAAAATCTCTGTTTGACTCAATACTGAAGTACTATACAACCTCTGTGCTTGCCCTTTGTATAGGGGCAAAATCTACCTCATATGTTTAAAGAATTATTAAATGCTGATGACACAATGGGAATTAATTTCACACCAGGGCTTTTGGTGAAGACATTAATATCAGATGAAGAAGGATTTTTATATTGTGAAAATGACCCTTGACACTGCAATATTATCCACACTGGTTTATTAACAGAAGCAAACTGAGCTGCCTCTGGCAACAGAGCAATCGGTTACTACTCTCTTATTCTGGACTGAACCGTGTTCTGCAGTTTATTTTTTGGTGTTGTGTTGTGTTTGAAGAGAGAATTCTATTCTCCAAGCTGATGTAGGGTGTACTCTGCTTCTTTCAAAGATGAAAAATTTATCAACTCTGTAGACTTCACCTGTAACTATCCATATATACTTACACATTTTAAATGTGTACACATGTGAAGACTTCTTACATAATATATCACTATAAAATAGGAATACTACATAATACCAAACCTGCTTAGCTCTTTAATTTAATCTTAAAGCCAGACACTTCTTTACAACTGATTTTGTGGTAGAGGAAGACATATCTTTTTTCCTTAGAAGCATATATTAGTTTTTATACTTTAGCGTATAGACATGACCCCCTTCAAATCTCTCTCTGAGATAAATTTCATTATTTATTTTCCCCGTTTTTCAATAATATCTTTATACTAAGTTCAGAAGTAGTAACTTCTGTAAAAAAGTAGATTTCTGTAGATTTATTTATACACAAAATACGCTTCTTGCACAGAAATTAAAATTGCACGAGGTATTCAATACAGAGCAGGAAATAATGGCAAACAAAATTAAACATTATATTAGCCTACAATCATAACTCAGAGATTAAGCTTAATCTCACAAACTCATGTCCATTCAAAACTATTTACAGGGAAATCAGTTCTCTTCCTCCATGCTAGCTGAAACTGGTTTGTACATAAACTATTGTGGTAATGTAGCAGTTTCTGAAGCAATCTTAGAAGATGCTGAAGTTACTTAAGGGGTTGGGAGTGGGGTGGTGTTTATTGCTTCACCTTATAGTCCAATTCAAGTACCCAGAGAAATATTCTAGAGGTGAGGTAGTAGGAATCATTTCAATGAGCCTTGGTTTCTACCTTTGAAAACTGGACAGGACTTTTTCATCTGGATACTGTGGCAGAAACTCCTGGAAGTACAACCACAGGATGGCATTAGGGGCATGCAGAATAGAAGCACAACTCACAGTTGGTCCCTTACTGGTCAGTTAAGGAAAGTAACCTTGAGATCTCACTAGAACCAGGAACAGGGAAGAGAACGTGAATCCAATATAAGTAAAACACCCTGTGTATTGTAAATATACATAGATGGTAACAAGGTGGTTTCCTAAAGAATGGAGAGAAACTGATTCAGTATTGCCTCCCTGGCTAAGCATACCCCACCATATCAGAACCAGTACTTACAAACAGCAGATCCCTCCTTCTCTCCAGTAAACAAAGAGCCCCCCTGCTTTTTGATTAGCCATTCATTGCATTTTGTTCCTGCAACTAAGCATCGTATGTAATGTATTATCTCTCACTATATGATTGGGTTAGATAAGTCTTTTAAAAGACATCTGTGTGTTTTCTGCTTGAGTCATCCCATGTGCAATACTGAATCATTATAAACTGAAGTACAGCAACTTCATGTTTTACATGGCCTTTGTACTGCATGACTGCAAGGTCTCTGAATGTGGGAATATATTAGATTATCCAACACAAATACTGTTTCAGAAACTCTTATATAACTCCTAAATATAGATTTCCCTATGACCTGTCAGATAATTCTTCTATAATTGCAACTTTATCATAGTAGGTTTATAGAAGATAAAGGATATAGCTTATGATACCGAAACGGCAGAGTAACTGCTCAGAGACAAATTTTGTCTTTAAGCAGCAAAGGTGTTTATTTCATGCAACATTGGGGAGCTAGCCGGTTTGCACCGGCCAAACTAACTCCAAAGTTTTCAGTGAAAAGTTAGGTATTTTATACAGTTTTCCTGAGAGGTTACAGCATCTTTACATACATATTCATTTGATTTTGACACCTAATCAGTCCATTCATAACAGGTGGGATCTAGGAGGAATAAACCTTTAAACTTTCTTTGTTCAACGATTTCCTGACTCATGGTCTCCTTATCTCCTTCAGGTGTCCAGCTTATCTTTTCTAATTATTCAGAGTACATTTCTACTCCAACATTGTCAGTGGTACATTCTTTTAACATCATCAGCGGAACCTTTTCTTTTTCAGAGTACATTCCTTTCTCAACACAAACAGAGCATCACCCAGAGCATTGTACCAGACTCATCCTGACCAATCTTTTTAAGACCTTGGTCTGTTTCACTTAAAGTTCTTCTTTGACTTCAAAGACCAATTAGTTGAATAATCAATGAAAGTAAATAGCTCGATCTTCATAGGCTAGTTAAGAATTTTCAAAACTACATGACAAAACCTATGCATTCCTATTTAACAATAAACCAAATGGAATTAGTAGTCAAACAATTTTTGTTGGGCTCCTGTCTACACT
Source organism: Falco naumanni (assembly GCF_017639655.2). Taxonomy (NCBI): domain Eukaryota; kingdom Metazoa; phylum Chordata; class Aves; order Falconiformes; family Falconidae; genus Falco; species Falco naumanni. The sequence continues at coordinate 53,602,228 of NC_054055.1, forward strand.
GAATACAGTAAAGGATTTCAGCTTTTCATATATAATAATAAAAATAAGCTAAAACCATAAAGGTGGTTCCTCAATATAGTGTGAATTTATGAATCTCAAGTAATATGTCTATACAATGTGAAAATATGGGTTAAATGCGTATTTAGTTATAAAATTGTTCCAGTGTTCAAACAAATCCCATTTTTACAGACAGAACACATTTTTTTCTTATTGAATTAGATGACAGTTACAAATATATTGTTGAATAATAGAAACATTTGGGTTGGAGAAGACTTTAAGATCATAAAGTCCAACATTTAACATAAAACCACTAAAACATATCCCACGTGCCAAGACCACCACTAAACCATATTATAAAATGTCACACGTACGTGTCTTTTAAATACCTCCAGGGATGATGATGCAACCACTTCCCTGAGCATCCTGTTCCAATGCTTGATAAAGATTTCACTGAAGAAATTTGGCTACTATCCAATCTAAACCTCCCCTAGTGCAACTTGAGGCCATTTTTCTTGTCCTATCACTTGTTACCTGGGAGAAGAGACTGACACTCACCTTGTTACAAACTCCTTTCAGGTAGTTATAAAGAACAATGATGTCTGTCTGATCCTCTTTTTTTCCAGCCTAAACATCCACCATGGTCCCCTCAGCTGCTTCTCTTAAGACTTGTGTTCCAGACCCTTCACCAGCTTCGTTGACCTTCTCTGGACACGCTCCAGCACCTCAATGTCTTTCCTGTAGTGAGGGGCCAACAACTGAACACAGTATTTGAGGTGCAGCCTCACCAGTGCTGAGTACAGGGGGACAATCCCTTCCCCAGTTCTGCTGTCCACACTGTTTCAGATACAAGCCAGGATGCTGTTGGCCTCCTTGGCCACCTGGACACACTGCTGGATCACATTCAGCCGGCTGTCAACTAGCACCCCCCAGGTCATTTCCCACGAGGCAGCTTTCCACCCACTCTTCCCCAGACCTGTAGCACTGCATGGGGTTGTTGTGACACAAATGCAGGACCCAGCACTTAGCCTTGCTGAGCCTTATGCAATTGGCCTCAGCCCATCAATCCAGCTTCTTCAGAGAGTTCTGTAGAGCCTTCCTACCATCAAGCAGACGAACACTCCCACTCAATTTGTTGTTGTCTGCAAACTTACTGAGGGTACACTTGATCCCCTCCTCAAGATCATTAATCAAGATATTAAACAGGACTCACTTCAATATTGAACCCTGGGGAACACCACTGGTGACTTGCCACCAGCTGGAGTTAAATCCATTTACTACCATTCTTTGGCTGGAATGTTGGAGCCGTTTTTTTACCCAGCAAAGAGTACACCCATCCAAGCCATGAGTAGCCAGTTTCTGCAAGAGAATGCTGTGGGAAATGGTGTGAAAGGCTTTGCTAATGTCTAGGTAGACAACAGGTACATCCTTTCCCCCATTCACTAAGTGGGTCGTCTTGTCATAGAAAGAGGTCAGATTGATTAAGCAGCACCTGCTTTTCATAAAGCCATGCCAAGTGGGTGCGATTGCCTGGTTGTCCTGTATGTGCCACGCGATGGCACTCAAGATGACCTGTTCCATAGCCATCCCCAGCACTGAGGTCAGCCTGACAGGCCTGTAGTTCCCCAGATCCTCCTTCCTGCCATTCTTGCAGATGGACATCACATGTGTTGACTTCCAGTTGACTGAGACCTCCTCAGTTAGCCAGGACTGCTGATAAAAGATAGAAAGTGGCTTGGTGAGGACTTTTGCCAGCTTCCTCAGTACCACTGGGTGGATCCCATCCAGCCCCATTGACTTGTGTGTGTCTAAGTGGTGTAGCAGGTCACTGACCACTTCCCCTTGGATTCTGGGGACTTCATTCTGTTCCCTGACCCTGTCTTCCAGCTCAGGGGGCTGGGTACCTGCAGAACAACTGGTCTTACTACTAAAGACTGAGGCAAAGAAGGCATTAAGTACCTCAGCCTTCTCCTCAGCCTTTGTCACTATGTTTCCCCTTGCATCCAATAAAGGATGGATATTCTTCTTAGCCCTCCTTTTGTTGCCAATGTATTTATAGAAACATTTTTCTTTTATGGCAGTAGCTAGATAAAGGTCTAGTTGGGCTTTGGCCCTTGTAACTTTCTCCCTGCGTAACACCATGACATCCTTGTAGTTGTCCTGAGTTGCCTCCCCCTTCTTCCAAAGGTCATAAACTTACTTTTTTTCCCCTGAATTCCAGCCATAGCTCTCTGTTCAGCCAGGCTGGTCTTCTTCCCCACTGGCTCATCTTTCAGTACATGGGGACTACCCCTTTAAGATTTCATTCTTGAAGAATGCCCGGACTTCCTGGACTCCTTCACTCTTCGGGACTGCCTCCCAAGGGTCTCTGTCAACCAGGTTCCTAAATGGGCCAAGATCTGCACTCTAGAAGTCCAAGGTAGGTTTCTGCTGACCTCCCTCCTTACTTCTCTGAGAATCTAAACCTCTATCATTTCATGATAGCTACACTGAAGACAGCCTCCAACTATCACATCACCCACAAGTCCTGTGCTTACAAACAACAGGTGTGGCAAGGTGCCTTCCCTAGTTGGCTCACTCACCAGCTGTGCCAGGCACTAATCTTCCACACACTCCAGGAACCTCCTAGACTGTTTCCTCTCTGATGTATTGTATTTCCAGCAGAGACCTGGAAAGTTGAAGTCCCCCATAGGAACAAGGGCAGAAACAATGACTCTGTGAGACTTCTCCCAGCTGCTTATAGAATATTTTTTCTGTCTCTTCACCCTGGTTGGGTGGTCTATAACAGATTCCTATCATATTATCTGCCTTGTTGGCCTTTCCTCTCATTCTTACCCAGAAACACTCAACCCTATTGTCACCATCATTAAGCTCTAGACAATCAAAAGTTAGTATTTATACTTGTAGTTATATCATCAGGCATATGTAATTATCTACAGTTTGTAGATAATAATTTCATTAAGCTTAATGGGGAACCTTGAAAACTATTCTTGTCAATGTCAAAATTGACACACTTAAAAATCTACATTTTATTTTCATCAATAGAAGCGTTGAAAATTAGAGCAAATTATATTGGTGAACATAGATGAAAGGATTAAATGCAAATCTAGTTCAAAGCAAGAGTTTATGTTCTTTTTTTCTCATCCTTTAAAACTTGCAGAGCATTATAGGATAGCTCTGGTTTTGGTCAAGACAAATAGATTGTCTACTCATTGAAGATGAGCCTGTCTAAACACCTACAGCAAAGCAAACCTTCATAGCTGCTCTAGGCATGTTTTTCTGTGTGCATATCAAACAGTTTACACAAGAAATAGAATAAATTCCAGATGGCTCATGGAAAGTGATAACATTGACCAACTACTAAACACTCTTTAAAACAATTTGTAAACACCAAATATGATTGCCAAAATAATTAATCAGTTAAATTTTTTAACTACTGTTTATAAATTTCTGATTTGCTTCATTTGCTCAGAAAGCAAAATGTGGAAGTGGTATAGCATTCTAATTCTAGGTGAAATTAAATATATTTGTGGATGATGTATAGAACAGAACAGCAACAAGTTCAATGCACGCTCATTTTATTTCATAATTTTATCACTGTGTTGGAAATGTTTACAGCTATACAGGAATAAAATTGGCTGATATTAATTAAATAAATGAATTCCATTTATTCCTGGTAGCTGACCAAAAGGTTTTAATTTCACATTTAAAAGACAATAATAAAGACTCAGCAAGACAGCTGACTTTTTCCAATGTAATACAACATACTTAATTTTAGCATATGTAGATTAAAACTAAGAAAGACTACTCTTTATATCAAGGAAATAATTAGGAAGCTACAACCTTACATATTTTGGTAGGAGTGTTTAGAGTGTTTTATAATCTTGATAATGTTGGGTTTTTTTCAGTCCTCTGTTCCTGTTTATAGCGTTTGTGGGTTGGGTTTTTTTTTTTCCAAACTAGAAAACTAGTACCACAGCAAGATTCAGATTTAATTTTTTTAATCCCTTCAGAATCAGACAGATTTGTCTCCTTAAAACATAAAGCATTTATATTTCCTCATGCTATATTTAGGTAAAGTTTATTAACAAGAGTGTATATAACTGTGGTTCATAAGTCTGCAGAATTAGGAGGTATTTACCTTAATTCAGAAAACAAACCAAAAAATCTGCATACAATGCTGAAAAAGATCACTGTAATTTGAAGCTAAGGAATACCTTAAATAAAAAACAGATTTTGATTATTAATATCTTTGTTCAATTTGAACTGCCTAAGTACCCAAAGGTTCAGTCAATGTTGTCATCCCTTTGTGATGTTTGCTGAACAAACATTCTAATGAATTATTTCTAACTCAGAAAGCATTTTTCATGGTAAGTATTGACAAATACATGAGAACATACTCCTGTTTCAAAAATATAAAAGGCTGACATTAAATATAACTTTTTAGATATCAATTTGAGAAACTGAAGGCATTATCCATAGCACACTGCACAGTGCCTCCCTTATTAACTAAACAATCTGGGAAGTATCAAGAAATCTCTTATAGTAAGGCTTATGAATGGAAATATACGGCAATAAGTGTCCCTGTTGTACTACCATCTTGCTGTTCCATGTTATATAAAAGATAACTTCAGAACAATCTCTGTGTTACAGGCATACCTATATTATGCAGTATCCGTTATGAACTTCTGTTTCATGGAATGCGAAAATTTATGAAAAAATATAATATTGGGTTTTTTTCTGGCAGAAATTATTTATTAGTTTCAAAATGTTCGGGAGTAAAATAGTCTGATCTGCAGTCAGTCTGTAACAAACTGAGATGTAAACCTAGAGGTTAAAATACCCAGAGGTGAAAGTAAACTGCGAGGACCCAAACATTACTACCACCACGTGATGTGAGGGAATATGCTTCTTACTGCAACTCATTTGTTGCGGGATAAAGCATCTTAGTTAATGTAATTTATCAAATCCAGACTGAAATGGTGAACTTGGACAATCTTCATTACTTTAACTCTTTAGCCCTGCAGTATACTATATCACCATGGCCAGTAACCCATAAAAGAATTTGTCCTGATTTTGCAAGGCCCCAGGACTGATGCTTGTCATGCCTGATGTGTTAACTGTTCTTGACCTGCCTGCTGCTTTGTTTTACTTTGTTTAATGGTTACAGAATATTTTGTCTGATGAGGTGTCTATAGCTATTTTGTTTCCCATATCATTGTATGGTAAAGCCATAGTTTTGTACAGAGAGGAGCAATTTTACTGAGAGACTAAGTTGTTCCAGAGCTTAGCACTAGTGACTAAAGTAAATGAAACCTTAGGCTGGATAAATTGTACTTTACTCTTGTTTTTATCTATGGAAATAGAACCAGTACGGTAGGAAGCATACATACGTCAAATTTTAACTACAGGAAATTCTTTAACAAAAGATAAGGAAATGTAACAAGACCCAGACAAAAAGGGCATCTGGAGGCTGTGAGAGAAAAATCAAAAGAGAAGACCTCAGACTCTGTGAATAGGATTGGATGAGCAGAAGCGCCATCAGAAAATCAAGCAATCTATAGAGACTATAAAATACGGTAACAGGCACCCAGCGTGTGCTCTAACTACTGCTGCATATTAAACATAGTAGAAGAAGGAACTCTGATTCTTTTATTAAAGCAGAAGCTAGGGAGAAGCCCTGTTGCGGTGGCATCTGAATGATTCCTACCATGGTCCAGGTGCATGATCCACACTACAGAAACATTTATTCCATGCAGAGTGTGATACTTAAAACTCCAACACAATGATGTAATGTAGAAAAATATAGCCTTGATATACTAGCAGAGGCCTTCAGAAGTGGCAAGAGAGGATGTGTCACAGAGAACCACATGCATGGGATAAGGCATGGGCCCCAGGCTTAGCACTGTAGACCCTACAGCTGTAAACAAATCACCTGTGTTCATCTAAAGAACTACAGACTAGAGCTGGACAAAATTGATTATGTGTAACAAAGAATCAAGACACAATACTGAACAAACACAAACCACACCAGATACAAGAAATTCAGCTGTAACATGGAGTTGTGGACCAACAAAGAAAGAGTAGATGTGTAAAATGTTAGCTGACATAAAAATTGCCCAAAGCGGATCCTGGAGGTAGGAAAAGAAACTATCAATATTAGAATAATTTTCCTTCTGGAGAAGGGCTGCAGCCTCTGACAAATGGATATAATGTATCCCACACACACACCAGTTCTCTGAAGCTACTTGGCTTAGGACTCAGAAGTGGAAAGATGATCATAAAAACTGGGACAAAGGGTAAAATATAATAAGTATGTGTGTAAAAAAATTTCAACTGTGTTATTAAAATTAAGCCTCTTTTAGCCTTTTATATATAGATATATATAAATCTTCCCTCCCCCCTTGTAATAATTTGGTCTGGACTAGTAATGTTTGCTGGATTAGACTGTTACAAACCAACTTATTAATAATAAATTGGTGCTTTTATATGTAAGGAATGTTTCCTCTTCATCCATAAAGAAGATACTGAGAGCAACATAAGTACATCCAAACAGTTTTGACACACATGCACTCCCACCCACCCACCCTTCTCCAGCCATGGGGGTTTCCTCCTGCAGGAGACATGACTGCTCCAGCTTTGTGTGCCTCTTGCTGCTTCTGGTCTTGTATCAACGCACCCACTGTTAAGAAGGTGCCCCAGATGGTGTCCCTGTGCCTTGACGTGGGGTCCTTGGGCACTGCACCCACACTGCCAGCCCACTGTTGCATGCAGGATGCTCTTGATGTCCCACAGGGGAGTTGCACTGCCCAACCCATGAAGCAGTCAGAATGCCCTGGCTTTCTTTATGAAAGCAGAATTTTTTCCACTACTAAAGGGGAATTTCTAGTCAAAAACAGACAGAAGGAAATAGTTCCACACGGGGGGGTGGGGGGTAGGGTGTGGTGGTTGGGGGGAACCAAACAAAACACCAAACATACAACCCCCAAAATATTTCTGGGTTTTGATCCTTAAGCTAAGAAATGAAAATATATATATATATATACTTGAAGTATGTTATTGATTTGAACTCCAACCTTTAAGAAAAATTGCCTGTTACCAACTTCTGTATATTAATCACCAGGTCATTCTCTCACTAAGTAGTAGGCAATAGCAGGCAGATGGCGTTTAACTTGCTTTAGTCAAAATAAATAACTTGTGTGAAAAGAAAAGGACTTTTTTTCTTTATTCTGAGGTACTGTGGCACCAATGATTCAGATCTTGAAATCATCTTATTTTAAGTTACCAGCCACTACAGATGAACAAAAAACTTATTCAATTAATTTCGCTCTTATTTTTTGGCATATGGTCTACAAAAGTAAATGAAGTCTTGAAATACAGGAGACTGGATTGGGGTTAGAAAGGTTAATATTCAAGGGCATGAAATAATTCTTCGAATTTGAAATTATTTGCAGTTCTTCAAGAACTCATTTGGGAAAAAAGGTCTAGTTTGTGACTAGTCACTTGATGTATTTAATGTTAATGGTTTGCTGTTGAGACTATTTAAATGGTCACCTTTCACATAATGTTGGGTTTCCTCTCTGATTATGGTGTTTAATCTTTATAAATAATAAAAAAAATAAGAATAAAAGAACTCCTGGGACTTGAAGGGGCTGGACTAGGGAACAATACCTATGAAAAAAGACACAGACTGCAGGACATAATCCTCTGAGAGGAAGTTCAGAAGATTTAATGGCATTTTACACTATACTTTCTTCCCCAATTACAAATTAAAATATGTTACATATGGCTACCTAGATTATTCCCAGATTAAATATATCTATGTTCCTTCCTGGATGGAGGGGAAGAAAGGAATGCGAAAAAGAATGGATGAGTAAAAAAATTTTTAATATAGCCTGTATTATTATTTTGTTTTCAATTTGTAAAGAACACCCAACATCCAGGCTGCACTGACATTCAGTTAAGAATAAACAAAATAGACAAACAAGGCTACACATTAAAAAAACACTGTAAAAACTAGCATGGCTGAAATCACAATGTCTCTGAACTTAATGGCAAAATCTTAGTATTACCTTACCAGTATTAGGATTTCACCCTTTTATCTGTCTCATGGGCAGGAATGATACGGTCACACCAATGCCTTTTCACAGTGGCTTCCTCAATAAGCAGCTGTTTTCTATTCAAATGTGAAGCTACGGTCACACATACACATGGAACAATACAATCATGTGAAGCAAAAGCCTGTGACTGATTCTCCAGTTTGTCTTGGAAAACTGGGTTGTAATTTCTGACTTTGGCATAGACGTCATATCAAATATTATTCACCACTCAAAGGCTGTATTCACAAAAGGACAGGAAGGTGTAATGTAATTGTTACCATTTTTCTTCCTCTGAAAAATACAGCCTCAAGCCAAATACCTGACTTCTCCAGGTGCTTAACCATGGACTCCTCAAAATCAAAAAAAGTGGTGCAAAATTATGAGAAAAAAACCTTTTATCCTAAGCCACCTTTTCCTCAAGGTTTTAGGCCTTGAGGAATTGAAATATATGTGTCACCAATTCACAGGTCTGAATACTTGCTTTGAATTAGACATTCATTTCAATAGTCCCTCCTAATGCAAGGTACCATTTTCCTAATGTAATTGCCTAGGTTTCAGTTTTCTTTTCTGCTTGCGAATACAGGGCACAGTTTTTGACCCTGCTGCTTCCAGGTTCCCCAAGAAAAATCAATGGGTACAAGGATTCAACATTTCCATTTAAGAAAACTATTTCACTTTGAGTTAAAAGAGAAGTTAAGTGAGGAAAGGGAGAAAAATGTGATAATAACTATACCACTCATCATAGAAAATGTTTAAACATCATCTTATTTAAAAGTTAAATCTATGACCTTTAGTTTTTAGTTAGTTTTCGTGCCTTTGGCTAACTTACTAAAATTTTCAACGTGCAGCGCTGTGGAGGGTTGACCTTTGCCAACAGCCAAACACCCACCCAGCTGCTTGCTTGCTTGCTTGCTCACTCCCCCTTCCTCAGAGAAGGATGAAAGAGAATATAAGAGAATGTAAAAACTCATTAGTCAAAATAAAGACAGGAAACCACTTACCAATTACTGCCATAGACAAAACAGACTCAATTTGGGGAATGGAATGTAAAATAGATAGATACTGGTTTAGGGTGCTGCTAAACAGACAGGGCAAATATTTAAAAGCCTCAGGAAAACAACTCTCCTTCCTCTTTCCCTGTCTTAGCTTCATTCCAGACACTTCCCTGCCTGGTCTTTACTCACCTTTTTATCACCTCAGAGTTACTCTTAGTCCCTTAATTAGGCAACAGGTGTCAGAGGAGGTTAGGATCAGGGTACAGCAGATGTTTCTACTGCTCCTTATTGCTTACTTTTTTCTTCTGTTAACCTTTCCTTCTTACTGTGTTTGTTCCAACATTGGTCCTCTATGGGCTACAGTCTCTTCAGGGGTGTTTTACCAGCTCTGCTATAGGTTACACCTTATCACTCTTGGCCTTATGGTTTCTTTATTTCAGTGTTTCTTGCTCTTTCTTAAACATGTTTTCATAGAGGTGACACCATCTTGGTTGCTGGGCTAAGCTGTGCCCTTGTGATGGGGCCACTGGAGCAGGCTGGAACCAGCTGTGTCCAGCACAGGGCAGCCCCTGGCCTCTCCTCACAAAAGCCACCCCTACAGCACCCCACCTTCCTACCAAAGCCTTGTGATTTATACCCAATACAAAGGGAACAGTTTTACACCCATGAATGCTGAAGTATTTTCTGTACTGAGTTGCTAAAGTAAGCCATGGAACCCAACTACGTCACATTACAGATGAAAGTCTTGATTGTAATAATTTTCTCCCTTTACAAAACTCCACTGAAAAGTTTTCACCTCTAGTGTCTCAGCATCAAAAAGAAAACAGGCAAGGGTACAAAGGTTTTGGCAAAATACTTAACTAGTGCACTCTATAAAGGAGCATTTATGTGTTTTGGAGAGCCCTTGCTCTAATATGTGTCTTGTAAGAACATTCTGAAAAGAAGCTGCAGAGGGTCTATGTATCATTTGGCATGTTTGCCAGATTTGGATTGTTCCTGGCTTGCCAACTCTCAAACTGAATTGTGCTTTAAACTTAAAGATATTTCATTTAAATTTTGTTCCCTTATAACCCAGCAAACATCCTGGAATATTACAACTTGCCTGTCTCACTCTGGTGAGGACAGTGGCAGTTGCTACACTGTGGCATGGCACTGTTGGAAGTAATTAATCTTAGAAATGATGGCAATGGAGATCTGATTCCAGCTGAGTGCTTTGACATTACAGAAACATTAAAAACAATTAATTAGAGGTTAAAATTTAGTTAAAAGCTATTTTGAAATCCTGTTTGAAAGTATCTTGGAAGTTTAAGTTAATTAACTGTTACTAAGAACTGGAGTACACTGAGAACATGAGTATGAATTTTGTTTGCATAGAGAAGGAGTAATTCTTTGCCCAAAGAATTAAAATAAAGATAATTTCTGTAGATGTTTTTTTGGACTTTCCTGTCATTGGAGTTGTGTAGCATGCAAAATCACTGCTGTCTACTTTAGATATTAATTTAGGAATCGGCGTGAAATCCATATATAATGCAAACAAAGCTTTTCCAAATACTGGTGGCAAAAGTCTGCAAAGGTTTTTCCAAGCAGATAGAGCTTTTGGAAATACTAATCAATGCACACTCTGAAAAATAACTGGTATATAAATCTAGATTTTAAATCAAATAGAAACACTTTCATAAATGTCTCAGCTAAATAGAAGTAATTAATTTCCATGAAAACAAATACCACTAAATTATTTCTTAATGGAAGTATTGTTGTAGCTAAAAAGTCATGACTGTATTGGCTACTTTAGCTAATGTGACATTGAGTCCAAAGCTTACAAAGTCAACATAACACTTAAGACATTATGCTTACTTAGTCACATTGTTTGAATGACCTGCTTCAGAAGAAGCTAAGTCAAGATTTATTAGACAATTTCAACAAAACATACAGAAATCTCTAAGTACTGCTTGCAAGTTTAAATGTCAAGAGCAGAAACAAACTCTTCCACAGATGCCATCTTCACCTGAGGAAATAAGTAAATAATTGCTTCATAACATTTTGATATAAATGATGCCCTTGTGTGCTGTCAAACAATATTGATGATGTCTTTTCTTAACCTATGCTAAACTATCTTTTGGCTTCTATATTGCTGAACTTTTTTTTTTTTTTTTTCTTTCAGTCAGTGACTAGTGTATTTTATACATTAGCTTTCTGTATATGAGTTATCATACTTGATACTGAAACGCTTTCATTAATATAGTATAAAGAGACTGAGTTGTCCTTGATTTTCTTGCTGCATAGCTGGTTTATGGGAAAATGAGAAAAGCTATTTCTAAGCTCTCTTTCACTTCAAAATAAAAGAAATATTGTTATAGACAAATATTTTTTATAATATTGCTTTTATATTTATTGTTTCTATGTTGTGACTTAAAATACTCTTTAAAGACTACAAGACAAATGGATGGAAAAAATGGAATTAATATACAAGACCTAAAGTAGTATACTAAGAATTTTCATCGCAGCTCTTGCTTGACATGCACTTGAGATGGGCTCTTAGTAAAGCATGAAGAACAAAAAAGCTTTTAATCCAGTCACTGGCCTCACAGATTATATGCATGACACCAAGATACTATGGCCTTGAATCAAGAACAAAAACTGCCCAAAAGTATTAAGTAAAACTGTCCACAACTTGATGGCAAGACCTTAGTCAGGTAAAACATTTCAGCAGGTAGACCTAGACTGTTGATGGAAATTTAAATCTAAATGCAAATACCACTACTAATGCTACAAGAACAACAATAACAACAACAATATTAATAATGATAAGGGATAAATTAAGAAAACATTTTTCAGGTGCTTTAATAGAGGCAATCTTGTCTTCTGGGTAGGTAATACACTGATTTTTTTAAACCTCAGACAAACATGTACAGACTGACAACTCATTTTATGTTTGCTGTTTCTGAAACAAATGAGATAGACTAGATTTGTCTCACGTAGACAGTCCATCTTTTTATGTGCAGAAGGTCTAGTATAAATCATATGGTTCCTAATGCTCCCACATGTGCCTATATTGTTTGGTCTGCCAGCTGAAGTCATACTGTACTGATTGAATGCACACTGAATACACATCAAATTCATACTGGACAGTTAGATCTAAAAACAGTCTATGGGAAGAACTGGGAACTATAGAAACCAAGGAACAAGATTTACAAAAGTTAAAAAGACCAGGGAGGACAATTTCCATTAGAGTGTTTAAAATAATTTTAAATCAACAAAGAGAGCTAAAGTAGACCCACTGTCCCTGCTGTTGAAAACATTTTGGTTTTATACAAAATACTTTAAAAATCATGAAGGAAAAAAATTACTAGCCTTTTCCCAAGTGATTGGATTAATTGATATGAGAGTCCAATAATTACCGGAAATGAAAAAGGTAAAATAAAAGTGATAACCTGTTCTTGCCAATTAACCTGTTCCCTGCTAACTAGAATATTAAGGTATGCAGCATACACAGGAATTCAGAGTCCTTTCTTGTGGTAAAAGTATCCATTCTGGATCTCTTCCATCCTATTTACTATATAGTCTAAATCCTGGACTCTTACTCTAACGAAAGCACTTAATCTTTCCCTTTCTTTTGAAAGAATTATATTTGTGTTCATCACCCGTAGGAGCTTTCTCTTTTGATAGTAGAAAATGCCTCATTACAAAAGATATATTGTTTTATGTCATCTCCTCTGTCATTCACACAACACAGGTATGACAACTACAGTGGCTGTTTACATAGGAAAATAAAACTGCAGAACAATTTCAGTGATATCTTGATTGTACCTGTATGCAGTGAAGAAAACTTCACCACTGGACCAGCCAGGTTTCCACAGATTAATAGCAAATATTCTATGAACCAGATGTGATCTGATAAATTATCCTCAAAAAGCATCAGTTCTTGGAACAACATTTAGGAGGTACTTATTAAGCAAGTCTAATCATCATGGTAACTGGGTTGTTTATGTCTAACCACAACACTTTATGGCTTAGACTATTGACAGCCTGACACTGTTGACCAATATATTTTAATGCAAGGTTTAAGATTCCCCAGAATTAAATGATATGGATTCCAAACCAGTGATGTATATCTGTTTCTTCTCTGTCCCCATCTGTGCTATTATTTAGCTATGGGGAACCTAAGAGAAAAACATAAAAGGATTGAAAGGAACAACCTTAAAGTTTTTTTCAGGCAGGATTTTTATTCCAAAACCATGTCTCTGACCAAAATGTGGTGCTACTTATTATCTGCGTTATAATCTAGACACAAGAGATAATACGAGAATATGGCAGGTGCAGTGTACTAAATAATTTCATATATAATCCATTTGAGTTAAGTCTATGGGGCCAAAATGCAAAGCCCATCTGTTTAATATAGCTTTCCCACAAATAAATAAATAATAATAATAATCAAAATGCCAAAACAAATATGCAAAGAATATTCCATACTCCTGTTTGGAAAAGGGGGAAATTCAGCCCTACAGTAGGCCATCTGTTAGAATTTATATAAGCTATGTGAGACACTCTTCGAGGTCACTGTGAGGCTCACAGAAGGAACAAAGCAGGCATAGAAATCAAAACCAAAATATAATCAAAACTTCTACCATCATTATGTTCTTTTCTCCCTTTGATTTCCAATATTAACAGAGTATTTTTATCCTGCCCACTGCAAGGATAGTCTCTAGTCCCTTTTTACATCTTTAGTTTGTAGACTAGATTACATTTTCTATAATCTTCCAGTTTGTTCTAAGCCATTCCGATTAACAAAATCTCACATTTTATTTCACACCTTCTGGATTGTCACATATGAACAGTAGTTAAGCTATTTTTAGGATAAAGCAGAAGACTTTTAATTAATAACACTAACACTACAGGGCCAAATTTAAGGTAATCAAGGAACTCAGGTTATAGTAACCCATAGAACTTCCATCCCATTATGGGCAAGCCAAGCTTCTGTCCATTAACTGGGGCATTGTCAGAGTTGCTACTCAGGTAGCAGATATCTTCTGGAAGTCTACTGCTTATATAAAAATACTTCCAAGAGAATTAATGACTTAGTAGCATCTAAGATGGTCTAGCATAACTTCCTTAAGGAAAATGTAGACTCAGAAATTCCATTGTGTGACTTCTGACTAGATTTTTGTGTGTAGTTCTTAGTTTGGAAAACTTTGGTGTCTAATTCTAGTCTACATGCTTCTATAAATTTCAGCTCTTGTGACCATTAAGGTTCTTTTGATGTCCAGCCCCATTTTTGCCTTGACTTACTATGAGTAATGACTTCCAGATTTAGCTGTATTTACATAAGAATTCTAAAGGTTATTGTCTTGGAGACAGTGACATGAATGTCATTAAGTAACAAAAGAATTTCTGAAGCAGCATATTAAGCAATACGTTCATAAGAATTAACTGTATACATAGTCTTAATTTCTTAAAAAAAAAAAAAAAAAAAGTGGTGAAACCAACTGAATTATATCCCTCTCTCTTCCATGATTCCACTAAAAAATGCTATCCTTTTCCTAGTTTTTGCTGTTACAAATAAGACTATTTCACAGGAGGTTATCACTCAACATCTGCAAATGTAGGTGCAAATATAAACGCCACCTCTCTTTACCCTTCATACCTTACTTCCCAGTTGTCCCATCTGTCTAAATTTCATAGAAAAATTTCCTTTTCCTCTCCCTCCCTTTTATCTCAATGAAATTACTTTCTATCCCTAATCCTTCTCCCTTTTCACCAGCACATTCAGGTTTCCTTTTCCCAAATGCCAACATTTCCATCATTCTAGATCTCCTAAACTTCACTTTTGAGCCTACATATTTCCATTTCTTGCCCTATTTCTTCTGCTACAAGCAGCCACAAATTTGTATAGTAATCCTAATCAACTTCTCAGTATCCCACTTTGAAGAGCTTTTCATGTTCTATTTTTCCTCCCTACACACAGTTTTCAATAGTTGCCTTTTCAAAACAACCTTCCCCCGCCACCCCCCCTCCCCCCGTTTGGGTGCATCTTTGTCCTTCAGTGCTGTTGACTCTCATTTAAGTCTGTATCTGCTCACTGGGTTTTGGTAGAGCTAGAATATTAAGTCACAGTTGATAACAGGTAGAACTCCATGGTCTCCAAAGCAAGCATGTCATGTAAACGTACTGTCTCTCAGTAGTGCTGCTCTAAATATTGTTCTAGCCTAACATACTGTTTATTTGTAGAATACAGCCTGCTGATTTTCTCACTGATTTCTGTCATATCTATGTAGCATGGAATGCATTTAGGAGATAATATTAATCTTTATTTGAATGCCAGAACTTTAGTTTGACATGAGTGACATATTTAGAAAAGAAATTAAATTTTTCATTAACATTATAAACCAATTTCTTATAATGCACTATTTTTAATATGGCCCATGTGCAATTGTTAGTATGCTAATTAAAGAAACCACTGTTTTCTCTTCTGCTTTAGTATGTTTCTTTTGCATAATTCATTCCTTCAAAAATGTAATGAACTATATACCTTCTACTTTGTCGTGTGATGTCATTTTTTTCCTTTATACCTTGTACTTTGTCATGTGATGTCATTTTTTTCCCTCACAGAGCAAGAAATCAGAAGCTAGTAAATACCAAACCAGTAATTTAAAATTTTTACTGAATTTTCAAGTAAAGTAATTTCCCTCACTTTATCCCTTAGCATTTTAGAAAGATTTAAGCATAAGTAAATCACTATTGGCTTACAGAAATAGAACATTGAATCTGAGTTTGTTAAAAGCCACTTTAAATTGGAACACAGACCATTGAAATGAAGAAAGTCCCACAAATGCTCAGTATCTTCTGATGTAAACATGCATTCTCTTCGTATTTTAATGTAATTTCCTTTTTCTCTTTTATCTGCCTCTTTTGCTTCTGTTTACCATATTGGAATGTGTAGAGCTCCTCTCACACAATTAGCACCCAAGGCAAATATGATTTGACTGCTAGTGATTTAGAAGCGCTATGGGGAAGCTGGCTAGCACAGTAGGAAGTTCTTACTGGGAGAGGTTTTTACTGTCTTTTTTCACTAGAAGTAAAAAGTTAATGTAGCATCAGCAAGTTATGACAATAGCCGTACACTGGACTGCGTACAGTCATATGGGAAAGGGCAGAAAATGTGCACAACTCATGAAATATCTCTAGTCCTTTACTAAGATCTCTCAATAACTATACCTTATCCTTCACTTCATGTGCAGCTTCAGAGGTTCTGTACCCATGAACAAAATAACAGCTTTGTGATTCAGCAGCAGACCAGAACCCCCTCTACCCACCCCAAGAAATCAAACATTCTGATACTTAAGTGTTGGGGTCTGCAGCAGGTCTGCAGATAAGTTAGTTGACTTCAAAGACTTAGCCGTGTACCTTTAAGACAGCCACAAATTGTCAGGTATGTAAACAGGATGTGAAGAACCGGAACTTACAACCGCAGCATACGGGCATCTACAGCTACAGCAAATAGCAAGCAAGAAGGACACAAAAACCTATCAGGGTCTAACACCTGCACTGTCTAAGATATATAAATAGTTTGTATAAACAATAAAGGCCATTTTGTCCGAATCCAGCCACGCAGACATAATGTTTCTTTTAAGTCCGCCTCGACTTGCGTCACCACACTTAAGAATTCCATGTATGTGTATCAATCTAAGAGGTGAATATTTTTTTTTTTAGTCTGGTCTTTGTGAGGTTTATTGTGAAAGGTTTTTAATTTCTACTTTGAATTATATGAGAAACAGGAACTAAATTCTGTCATGCTCAACCCTGTGCTCAGTTGAAATATCTGCAAGAATAACAACTGAGATACTCGTAGTGATGTATCTCATTCAGGAAGATCAGCAGAAAGGATAAAAATTTTGCATAACTCATAAGGAGATTTGGAGGCTTGCTAGTTGCTCGTCCCTTTCACAATTAGATTTTGAAGTGTAGAAGGAATATTTGTCTATTTTTTTTCTTCCTTCCTTAAAATATGACAAGCCCATACAACACAAAGAAGGTTTTTATAAGTAATATTATGAGAAGTATCTGCAAAATATACTGCAAATGGCAAACTTGGTTTATAGGACTGGATGGCATTTTTATATTCACTAAGTCTTAGTTTTACTAGACATGCAATCTCTCTAACATATAAAAGTCTGCAGGGGTGTCTGAGAATATATATCAACAGTAAGTAGCTGTAACACTTTATGGCATTATAAATGTAAAAGCAGTACTATTACATTTGATGAGAGTTATTCACTTCTGTACAGCAATGACTACACAAGAATTAAATAACATTGAGCAAATGAACAGAGTGGATATACAACAAAATACACTAAATCTGATTCAGTCTATGAAAGTGAAAAATGAATGCTAAGGACTCTTTTCTTCTTCATACTGTTTATATTAAGTCCAAACTCCTGAGCTTCAATAACATCTGCACGTGGCCTCATCTCACGTTGTATGGACCATATCAGGTACGTTCTGGTGAGTCAGAGTACCCAGCATAAGTAAAGATTATAATAACATAAGATGAACAACTGAAAGTTCAAAAGCAAAGAGAATGCAAAAGTGTATTTTTTCTTCTCGCTGCTTTAGCCTGCATGGTATTCATTTAAAATTAATAAAGTATTTGAAGCTTTAGAGTGTTTGTACAAGTTTGTTTTTAATTAGGTCACAGATGGAATCTAAAGAAAACACAGTTGTATTAGTGTGATTCAGTGTGGTTTCAACTGGGTGGCAGTTTAATAATCAGTAATTTACACTATGTACTAATGTACAATATGAAATGTCACTGTAATAGCAGGCAAATTTCATTTACTTTTCCTGTATTACCAGTATTATGGATGTCATTAAGGTTTCCTTCAGTTGTTTAGCAGTCAGAGTTATTTATATTTTCCAGGTTTTCTCCTGTCCTTTCTTTGTTCATAAAACTTTTTTTTTTCTTAAAACATTTTTATTGCCTAATTTATTCATGAGGTCCACAATGCATTAAGAACCTAAAAAAGAAAAGTAATCCCATTACTTTGTAAGTTAAAAAAAAAAAAAAAAAGTAAGGTATAGACAGCTCCATAATTTTGCAACTAGACAGATATTACTATCAGAATTGTTAAAAATGAGGATGTTGACAAAAGAAGAATCCTCAGTACTAAACAAATTTAAAGACAGACACCTGTCTAATCAGAGGAGGTAGGTATAAGGAATGGCTCTAGATCTGAACCAAAAGGATGATCTAGATTATCACATGATGCTGTTTAAAGAAGAGGCTACCTGCAGTTTCCTGAACTTTGCAAAGAACGTTTTTACTCTCTGGTCAGAAAGCCAAACAAATGAAATCATAGAATCACAGGATCATATAAGTTGGAAGGGACATCCAAATGTCCTCTTGTCCAGTCTTCTGTTCAGAGCAGGGCCAGCTCAGAGATGGATGGTCACGTCCATGTCCAGTCAGGACTGAATATCTCCAAGAATATCAGTTCCAAAATTTCTGTGGGAAATTGTGTTTGAGTTTGAGTGTTTGATCACTCTCATGTAATTTATTTTTTATTTATATATTTTGAAATTTAATTTCCTGTATTGCTTGTGTCAACTGTCTCTTCATTCTGTATCTGCAAGAAGGGTCTGACTTCTATCTTCTTTACACCTTCCTATTTCATAGGGGCCATGAAAGGTCCACATATCTCTCTCATTCCCAGGCTGTACAACTCCAGTTCTCTTAGTCTCTCCCTCTTGTGTTATGTGTTCCAAGCCCCTGACCAACTTGGTGGCCTTCTGCTGAACTCCCTCCAGCATTTCCATGTCTCTCTCATACCAAGAATCCCAGCACTGAACACAGTATCCCAAATGTGGTCTCACCACTTCTGAGTAGTGGGGAAGGATCATCTCCCTCAGGCTGTGACTATGCTTCTCCTAATACTGCCCAATATATCATTGATACTCTTTGTCACTGGACACAGAGCTGAACCACTTTCCAAAAAAACACGAGGCAACATTTTGACCTCCCCAAAACAGAAGCTAGTGCTCTGTCAACCTCTGGTGGTAATGAATATAACTTTCTCTATTTTATACCTTTTAGTCTTGTTTTCTGACAATCAGTGGGGTCTCGTCCAACTACTAATGCTATCCAAAGTCTCACTATTGAATTCAGCAGGAGCTAAACAGAGAGACAATGTGTAGGTTTATGTTTGATGACATTCAGCAGAGAAAGGATAATTCTGCATAAAATGCAATGGTATGAGTTGTGGGCACAAATATCACAGTGAAATGTGGCCACACCCCATGTAGAAAAGAAAACATAATTTTGAACACTGGAATATGGGATGAATTGTACAATGAATAAGTCAAAAAGAAAGCAAAAATGGACTTCAACAATTTTGAATATTTTAAATAAATAGATGTATTTGTATATTCATTGCTACATTTGTTTCATGTCATTGCTTCA
Source organism: Falco naumanni (assembly GCF_017639655.2). Taxonomy (NCBI): domain Eukaryota; kingdom Metazoa; phylum Chordata; class Aves; order Falconiformes; family Falconidae; genus Falco; species Falco naumanni. The sequence continues at coordinate 53,621,772 of NC_054055.1, forward strand.
TAAGGTCCTAGTCTAGAAGATCAAACAGAGATTTATGTTTTTTAAATGTAATTTTATGTCATGAAATACAAGTAGATAGGTGGAAGCCACAGGGAGATCTGACACTTTTGAGACCATTTTTCTGCTGGAAATATCTTTGAAAGTAAAACTGATAATTAATGTGCAGTATATTTCTTTTTACAAAACCTCACTGTTCTGAATTTTTTACTATTATATGGTTTCTCTGAAATCAGTGATACAAACACCTAACCACAGCAGGATGACCATGAGAAAATAAATATCTATTTCATAGTTTCTCCTTAGTTCCATATGTATTTTGATGAATCAAACAGTCCTTGTTCAAGCAGCAAAGAAATATTTTTACAATATGCCAGAGAACTGATATTTTTCAAAATATATTGTGAATGCTAATGTGTGCAATCTTGGTCAAACAGAAGCCAAAGTTCTAAAAGAGGTGATTTATTTTGAAGACTCTATTTAAAATAATGACTTAAATATCTGATTTAGATTCCAATAGGGAAATAATTCATGTCTTTGAGTTAGTTGCCAAACATCCTCAGATCATCATTGCAGAGAGAAAGGTGCTTCTGAAGATCCACAGCTCACCTGAATAAAATAATGCACTTCCAATTTCTCTGCCCTCTTTCTGTTGCCCTGCACAACACACAGTTCAAAAGTAGGACTGGAGAATAGCCTAAGCCAGGTCAATGCACGTTCTGTGTCAAGGAGTCTGGTACCTATGTCACCTGTTCCTTGGGGAAATGCTGTAATTGCTAGATTCCTGTGCAATTTATTGTGAACGGACACCTCCGAAGATGTAACTAATGCTGAGAACACCATTTATACTTCAGAATTTTTTTAGGAGAACCTAAATTCATCCTAACGCTGATGGCAATGAAGCTGTAGGCAGCAGGTAGATGATAATCTCAGAACAAGTGTTTCTGAACACTTGTGAGTTTCAATTTATAAACCTGCAGAATTTGAGGCTTGGAAGTGATGTTTTTCATAGATTAAGGAATCTGTAATGGCTATTCAGCAATAAAGACATGAAAGGGTTCTTTACAGACCAGTAGTTGGTGGAATTTTCTTTCCTACTCCTTCATTATGGTCTGTTTCAGGAAGACTGAATCTGGTTTAATGAATTTTACATTTTATAATATTAAAATTTCAGATTTGTTAAGAATTCTATAGTTTTAGATTCTGCTCATCTCAGGTTAAGATAACATACTATATCTACTCTTATTTGCACCTTAAATTCTACTCTAGCCTATATATTAACTAGTAGTACCTATTAGCTCTTGAGCCTCATAGTCCTGTTGTGGTTTTCATTAACTCTCACTTACAAATACTCTCACCACTGTCAGTTCTTTCACAGTAACTTAAATTTCCTTCTTAAAAAGGGGGAAAAGAAGGAAACAAGAAAAAAAGTGAATTTAATGGAAATTGAAATGTATAAAGTACTATTATTTCAGTCTGTGATATCACTCCATATTTTGAAACACAACGAATATTAAAAAAAACAAGTTAAAATAAAATATGATCTAGCTATTATTTAACTGAAAAGAGATCAAAGTAGTCAATACTCAGTTTATATACATACATTGCAAGTGTTTATGGTTGTGTTAATATGTGAGAGCATGTGTGTTTAAATATCTGTATATATGTATTTATATATTTATGCATATATGTATCCATGAGAGATGTCAAGTTGAATTTCCTTGGTGAAAAAAACCTAGTTCTGCTAATGAATAAAGGGAAGAACAGGAAGATTATATTGAGAAGGCAGAGAGCATACTATTGAGGTCTGAAAATCATAACATCAAGGGGTTAATTTTTCACTAGAAGAGCAGAGGGGAACATACCATTAGCCTTTAGAGGCACACAGGGTGTTAATTTACCCTCTAAAAGGAATTTTTCAGACTATATATGGAACACTATAGAGAAGTGTATCAGTGTTTACTTTGTACACTACAGTAATAATAATAGTTGGTTTAAAAACTCCACTCAGTGCATCATGTTTTAAATCTCACAGGGGCAGAGATATCAAACTGATGGCATAAGAGGGGGTTGGGAGGTGGGAGGGTGGGGGGGTGCTGGTAGGGGGAGGGGAGTGAAAAAAGACAAGTTCACAAATGCGTTATATATCTAAAAGAGAAAAAATACAAGGCTGATTTCATAATGCTGTGGCACAGAGAAGGCTGTCCTAGAATTTATTCCCTCCTTCAGTATTGTCTTGGAATGGTATTTTATTTATAAACCTTTCATCTGTGTATGTGTTATTTTTTGTTGGTAAATCTCTCTCACTGCTATATCTGATTTCACACATAGAAGTAACAAAGCATCTGGGATACAGGCAGAGAAACACTAAGCTTCTTGAACAGCAGGATGCCTACCTTTAAAAAACATGACATTTACTATATGACTGTGTGACTGACAAAGTAATGTCACTCAGTGAATCCTTGACACTTGACACATACAAAATTGCTGTTTTGTAACAAAGATTTATGTCTTATTCTCATTAAATCTTCCACATAACAGTAACAATTTTTGATCAAGCAGTTCAACTTTCTCTAAAGATATGCAATATTTTTTCAGAAGAAAGCATCTATTTATGCATTGGCTGTACTTGGCTTCTTTTACATCATTCATGTGTAAAACCAACTCCCAGACTTAATTTGTTTTTAAGCTACTGGCTGGAGCGCTGGAGAAATATTTTGATTTCAACAGAAAACTGGAATATCACTGAAAATGCCTTTGCTTACCTCTAGTCCATGTTCTCTAGGATGAGGTCAGAGTTTTAGCCACAGTCATCTTTCCTAAGTCCATGTCAATACCATCTGACTTTTAACTCAAAATATCTCAAAAGCTAGTGTAAACAGAAGCAATCTATCTACTGGCTTTATGTTAACAGAAACATGCATCTTCTAGAAATAGGATTATTTTTTTTGGAAACTTTATGATGGCAGGCTGTAACCATAATATTTACTGACAACTTTTACTCAAGAAAAAATCTTATTTTAGGAAAGAAATGAACATATTTTCAGATTTAATCACATGTATATATTCTAACATAGCTGAGTACACTGTGCATTTTTTCCATGTTAGTGGATTTATGTTTATTATTAGAACCAATATTTAATCTTGGATTGCAACAATGGCTTTTCATGCATCATGGGTTGTTTTGTGTTTGTGTTAAAAAATGTAAAAGTGTGCTTATACTAAGGCCATGCTACCAATCTTCACATAATTATCAAAGTGCATCCTAGATGGTACTAGAACAGTAACTGAGCTGCAAGGTTACTTTCATATACTATTTGGTTTCTCCATCATATGGTGGTGTTTCAACATTAAAAGTAGAGCAAGTTTTAGGCACCATTTGGGGATTACATTTGAGCTACTGTCTTTTTAGGTTTATCACTCCATCAGTAAACGTTACTCAAAAAAGCAAAATGTAGAATTGCAAAGGTCAGTGAGCAACAGACCATGTATTCTACTTCTGTTTTTTTACTAATCATGCATAGAGAAGAGAAGAATGTAACACATACCAGTATTACTCAATGTATTCAGGAAGAAAAACTAAAAATAAAGAATAATTCATTATTAAATAAACACCTTTGCTGACCCTTCATTCATTACAGCAATTTCCTTAGTGCTGTCTCATCTTCAAATTAAAATAAAACAATTTTAGAATGTGTGTTTTGTTACCAACGAGAAAGGTACAACAATTGTGATGTTGATTTCCAGGGCTATAAGCATACTATGCCTCAAGAAATTTGACTAGAAGGCCACTCTTTTTCACTTTTTCAGGTTCTCTGATATCACACTCTATACATTTATACTACAATAGGGATGATAGAAGTCTTCAGGCCTGTTTAAATACTTCTAAAGTAATGCTACTGTTTGCCAGGAAAAACGTAAAATATTTTTAAATTCTTCTAAGCTCATATTTGGCTCCTAGAAGATTATTCATTAAGCCATATACTATCCATTCCAGTTCAATGTTGTCTGCAATGTAAAAAATAGTGGGTTTATGTTAATAATTTTAAAATATGCCAGTGAATTTATGCAATATTTAAACAGTGTCAACTGTATTATTAATGATTTTTATTCAACTTAACAGCTCTTTGCACTATATGTAGAACTAAAATATTTAAATATATATTAAAAAAACCCCAAACCTACAAAAAGAAACTTCCCCAAAGGTAGAAATATGTTTTATTTATTTAAATATAAAGTTAAATTAAAGGTGGATGAACCACTTTGTGGCTATTATGAATAGCCCTATAAATTATAAACAGGATAAAATCCTTATGGGGTCTTTATACTATTAGAGAAGAAAAAAAAAATCTTCATTGCAAACAAAACTCTGTTTGTCTGTTTAAAGTCCTGATTTTCTTCTCTTTATTTATGTTTCCCCTGGCATAGCTCCAATATATTAGGTGGAACTCAGACACTGACATTCAGAATTAGGTTCCAGAAAATCTCTGTGAAAATAAGCAGCACTTGTTTGACTTTGAAGTTCTCCCGGATCAAGACTTATGCTTCTGTGCCTGTGAAGAACTTTCATGTTTTGAATGTTTGAAATCCTTTTTCTCTCCTAAATGATACTGAGCTCCAGTGATCCAACATTCAGTTGATCTCCCAGTATAAACGCACACTGCATAAGTATTATGACTCATCATAGTTATAGACTCTTGCTTTTAAAACAGCTGCTGGTGACTCCTGTTCTTTTTATGAAATAGTTTCATGGACTAAATAGTCGCTTATGGAATGAGAAACCTGTTATGGTCCAAATTTGCATGACATCATTCCATAATCATCAGGCTGTTAACTCTTCTGGGATTATGTCGCTCTTCATTTCCATTGTAGCTATGAAACATTCAGGAAGAAATTCAAAATACCTCATGCCAAAAAAGAGAACAGAGAAAAGGACCTGTGTCTAATTCAGGAAATAAGCTTACAAGCAGAAAAGAGCAGGTCCTGACTATAAGTCACTGCTTCCAGGACACTTAATAGATATTGATTTATCTTCTATGGCTATAATTAGTATAGTGTAGAATACCATTTATTTCCTTATATATATCCACAGGTTCCACTATGCCAGTATCTCCAGCTCCACATCTAGTAGGTCTGTTCAGAATATTACTAGGTATTTTCTGTGTCTTCCTAAAGAGAGCTATAGTGTAGAATGCAGAAATTTATATCTCGAGTGTATCAGATACATAGGAAGACATCCAGAAAAGGCCACTGGATACATCAGGTGCCTCAGCTCATGTGGAAAAAAACTAGCTCATGCTCTGTCTGACAGGCATCCATCTGATATCATGGGACCATCCAGAAATAGGTACTTACTAGCAAGAATGCATAGTTTCTCAATCATAAACAGGGATGGTCATCCAAAAAAATCTAGGTTCCCAGGTCTGTCAAAGGAGAAACATTTCTGATTTGGTGTATAACTACAGTCCCCCATTCTAGACCTTGGATTCACCCTGACATTTTGAAAAGCTGATCGTTACACTTTTCCCTTTGTAGATAATGGGAAAACCCAAACACTTCCAGAGAACAGTTGGAACCATACGAAATTACCCTAGGTAAGGAATATTAAAATCATATTGAGATACTTAGTCTAGGTGGCTATTTTGAAAGAGTACTTACGTTCAGAATTCTGAATACAGATAAACCAAACCATTTTCAGGGATAATTACAGATTTCCCCTACTATTTATACTTTTAACTAAATCCTTGATTCATATATTCTCTGAGTTTTAGGTATTTCCATCTGGCAGAATGGACTGAGAATAATTTTAATTTGTTTTATTGCTTTAGGTTTCAGGTGTCTGACTTTTTAGACTTGGATTTTGATTTTCAGAAGTGTAATACCTGCATATCCTGAAACTCTGCCTTTAGGACCAAACTGCTGATTCAGGTTCGTATTCGGATCTTAAAACAATAATTACTAAGACATTAGATCTGCAATTACAGATCATTTGTTTATATGTAAGCATAGCTATTCCCCCTAACTGTGAAGTTTAAAGTCCAGGCCAGATGTGCCTCCCTGGATGATCATTGCTAAAACTGTATGAAGCTCAGAATGCTAATAGCACGTTTTGCAACTAAGAATGCTTAATTAAGGAAGGTAACTACAGGTTTGAGCCCAATATTTTCAAATATAAATTTTTGGCTGAGTACACTGTTTTGTATCCTAGAAGGCTTCAACAAACTTTATTTGGAAGGAGTTGTTTGCTTTTTTGAAGCAACAAATACTGGAAGGCTGTAAACATCACTCACCTGATAAAACACTTGATCCTAGAAATTCAGTTATTCTGGTAATACAGGTTATTTTAGTAGCACTGAGCTCCAAAAGTCAATGGAATCCTTATGCTGGACATTTTTCAAATGCAAGAAAAGACATGCAAATATCTTGCATACACCTACATTGTTAAATCTGTTAGATCAAGACAGAAGCTGAAAGCATTCAGGTGTCTAAGTGGCCAGAAGATTAAACCTAAAGTTTGAGTTCATTGCAAGCAAATGAATTGTAAATTTTAGAACCTAAACTTGCAAAGTATTTTTAATAGAATTGCTGAAAAAATATTAACATTTAATGAATATTAAATGAATTCTAATACATTTTTCCATGGAAAGTCCCACTAGAGCTTTATGTAGCTAAACAGTATCTGAAGAAAAACAAACAAACAAAAACAAAAACCAAACCTAACTCTACAAAGTCAAATTTTAGAGAAGCTAATGGGAAGTTTGATGTTAATACCAAAGAGATTGGGATTTCTCGAAAATACAATACTAACTTCCCATTTAATAAAAGTTTTATGTTAAATATCTGCATTTTTCACTGAATTTGGCATGCTGACATAGAACTCCAGACAAAATAAGCAGTGAATGTATTTTATTTAGGAAAACTGATTAATATAATGAGCTATTAATAAAATAAATGTATTTATCTGTCTTTGTTTACTATAATCTATATCTGTTTTGAGAAACTCCTGCATTTCAGGCATGACAAATAGTTTATAATAAGCAGACATTCCATTTAAGTTCTCCATTCCACCCAAAAAAGAGGGAAAATATATCAGGAAGAAGAAGAAGAAGAAAGAAAAGTAAGAGATACAACTGAAGAGGGAAGCATGTGTCATTTTAAGAATGCTTTGATAACTCCTCTTTTCCAGTTCTTCAATCATAGGATAATAGAATAGTTTGGGTTGGAAGACACCTTTAAAGGTCATCTAGTCCAACACTGCAATGTGACTGCAGTGAGCAGGGACATCTTCAACCAGATCAGGTTGCTCAGAGCCTCATCCAACCCGACCTTGCATGTTTCCAGGGATGGGGCACAGATGGGGCATTCTTCCTTCGGACTATCTCAGCTCCTGACTGAAACCAATACTACCGTATTTAAAACTGCTGTATTGAAGCTTACCACATTTTATTCGCTTGACAGTCCTTGTCATTTCCATCTCACTGACTCGAAAAAAGCACAAAAAAAATCTTTAATTCCACTGGCAGATATCAGGAAACAGGACTGTAAGTAGATCAAGCACCTGAGGACAAACACTAGCTATTAACGCTGGTGTTCCATCCCATATAGTTTCTTGATAGTCAATAGTTTCCATTTATATCTCCCACAATTTATTAATTTTCTTGTCAGATATTTGAATAGCGTAGATTCTGAAAATAATGTTTGATAAGTAATTATCAGTCTTCCCTACTGTGATGTCTGTTCCCTGTAACGTAAGTCGGGGGTCCTCAAACTATGGCCCGTGGGCTGGATACATCCCCCCAGGGTCCTCAATCCGGCCCCCGGTATTTACAGACACCCCCCCCGCCCCTCCCCCCGCTGGAGGTTGGGGGGGGAAACCAAGCAGCCACAGATCCATCCGTGCCACTTCATCCGTGCGCTGGCCCCCTGTTTAAAAAGTTTGAGGACCCCTGGCGTAAGTGGTTCATATTCGTATTAGGGATTGATACTGGTTTCCAAAATGACTGACTGGTGCTACAGCTTGGGTTCCAAGGAAAGGCAGGAATATTTGTGCTTATGTTGGTATTTTGCCTGAAAGTGGAAATGTGAATTTATAAAAAGCTATGTCCTGGCCAAGCACAGAGATACAATTGAGAAGGAGTGTTTAGAGAATAAAATCTGCCATTTTCCTTCTGGTTGTTGTAGAGCAAGGTGCTAGCCATAAACGGGATGCTAATATCTAACAACCTTTTTGCAGAGTCTCATGTGTGTTTGTGAAAGATCTGCCCTGAAGTTTTCCCTGACAATTACCATTCAGCTCTAAAAAATAATTTTACGTGGCAGCCTTCTGACTGCCAAAGGCTATCAGAGGAGCATGAGAGGGATCCAGATTTCCGTGCCAGTTCAGAATTATCTCACTAGTGCCTAGCTGTAAACCTCTAGTGGAACTGGCTGCTTGCCTGCTTGCAGTCCCAATGAGGACTTTGTGTTCATGAATCTAAATGCTAGCTCTCACAGTTTGCTGGCATTAGTGCCATCACCCTGCTTTCAGTCAGATTTCATACTTATGCTGAATTCTTCTGAAAGTAAACCCCTGTATTTCTGAATTTCTGTGTACCTCCTTGTAGGACACTTAAATTTATCTCCTTGATAATGTGTCCAATCATGAAGGTCCAAGAATTTCTTAAATACTGCCTCCAAATTGACTAGATTACCAGAGACCATAGCTGGAGAATGCCTGCAGCATTTTTAAATGAGTAGTTATCACTGAATTTGGGAAACATCCGTGTCATAGATGTGAAATGAGAAGCCTATTGAACCAGCTCTTTAAGCTGTCTATGCTAACTTCCACTTATAATTAATGGGGAGAGATAGATAGACACATTTAGGTCATGAATCCCTTTTGCCTAAGGTAGATGTCTAAAGTAACTCTGATGACTCGCATCTATAAATTTTGTATTTCTTTTCACTGACATTAAAAGGATGTGGATACCGTTTTCTACACTGCAGGTGCAATGAATCCCAGCAGTGCAGCTACAAGTCTTTCCTAAGATTCTGCTGAGTGGCCACCTGATCTTTCCAACAGGAAATTTTAGCCATTATCTGGACACTAGGTAGTGGAGAGTGCTACAAGGCCATCGCAATCCCAGTTCATTTCTGCAAATCAGCAACGGGAATTTTAGAACTTGATGTACTCTAGTATAATTTATAAGCCAGTCAGAACATTTATTCATCTCTTAATTTGCACTTTTTTTGATCATTAGCTTTATTTAATTTGATTCTTGTTGCCAACTGAACAGTGTTATTATTGGGATATCACTTTACACCTTACTTAGTGCCGTCAAAAAACATTGTGCAAGTAAACTTTGATATTACTTGGTATTAGAAACTGTTCAAGCACCTGAATATAAATATTTCTCTGCTTTCATTTTATTTAATGTTGTATTCTGATGGCTTCATTTAATTGTTTAGTATTTTCTGGGTAATTGCCCATATTCAAGGCAGAGACACCAAAATTTTCCTTGTTGGAAGGTGGGTTTACTTGCAAAAAGGCAAGGTATTTCATATAGCCAGTCACTACTTAAAATAAAAGAATGCTATGAAATTTTACAGTTCTTTTAAGCTCAAAATAATGGCACTTCATAATATCATTTAGCCCCAGGAAAATACATTCAAAAGCATTCTATTATTCTCTATCCCTTTAAAGCTTTAAACCAGATTAAAAAAAAAATATATTTTGGAAAGTTACATGGATATAAATTGAATTATGATCCACTGATTTACTGTGTGTCTTCAGGGCTCAGAATGATTTTTAAGCCAATGAGAGGTAGTTTTGAACAGTAATTTATTTTAATATATTGAGTATTTTAACAGATAACAGGCTACTTTATCCATCTGACACTGCAATGACTACTTATGCAGAAAACACAGATAATAGAAATAGAACAGGAAATGAGACTTTTTAGGGTATTAATATGAGAGGGAAAGGTAGGAAAAGTAATAATTTAAATCAAATATCAACAGCACCTGCAATAGTATTCCTTATGAGAATAGCTACCTCTGTCCCAATTTTTCTTTAGCTTCCGGTTACCTCCCTGCAACAGCCATGAGTGACTTTCCTTTTTTCCTGGTTGATACTTCCTATGCAATCTGTAGGGATCTATTGAAATGTTGGATGTCTTAGATCACCTCACAGGGAGAATAAGAAAACATAGATGCACTTGAAACAAGTGCTAGGCATGATTTTGCATGCATGCTATAAAGTCCTTTGTGTGTCTCTTAGACTCAGGTGTCAGAACATCCTCTGCTTAGGAAACTAAGGAGTTATTACTGCAAAAAAGCTTTTCTTCTGTTTCTCTTAGGCTTTTCTCTTGTAGAGTGCACATTCATTTTTCTCTTCCCCTTTTTTTGGCTTGCTGCTGTCCCAGGCTATCCAAGAAATGACCACTTTTCCTTAACCCTGTCAGAAAAGTTAGAAAACTTTGCTAAATCCATCAGCAAAGCACATCCTCATTCTGACAAGAGAACATTTCTGTCAAGGGAACCTCTTATAGGTTCCAAGGGAATGACCTTATTACAGGTGCAGATGTAGCAATGGTATATGAAAATGCCTGTAAAGATACCTCAATGGTGCAAAGTTTTTTATTTTTCTCACAGAAGTTTCAGCTTTGCAATACAATTTTAGGACTTTTTTTTCTGAAGTTAGAATATTTTTCATGTGCATTCACATCTCTGTAAATGCAGTTTATTTGTGCTGTGTTTTTTCCACTGCTGTCTGGTATGTTGATTGAACTACTGTCTCTGTAGTGAGGAAGCATATTTCCTTATGTTTTTTGTACAAAGAAAAACAGAAGAGAAAAATTTACATTTCTAATGTTTAATATTATTGGGCTTTGATCATTAATACAGGAAGAAAAACATCCATAACTTAAAGAACAATGAACAATACATGTTAAACACATTTTAGCAAAAGCACAGCTAACCATACCCTTACATATGTTTTCTTTCTTAATTTTATACTATTTATTGCTCCACATTACTTAAAAATTGTGCTCTTCCACATTAATATTAACAACACTCTTAGGATTACTTCCATGTGTAATTAAGTACAAAAGCAATTAGCCTGGACATTCTGATCAAATGCTTTCAAAGTATTAGAAAAGTAATTTCTTTACAAATTTATTTTCTGATTACATTGCAGCCATGAAAGCAAAATATTTTAACCAAAAATTTTTATTCATATTATCTTAATATTTATTTTCAGTTTCCCTTAGCCAGGAAAATAATAGCCTTTCTCGGTAACAGGGGTAGATGCTACATATAGTCATAGAATTCAGCTAATTTTACAAGCTCTTTGTAAATAATTCAGATCTATGTTTTCTCTGCTTCTTTTCTTATAAAATTAACTTAAAAAAAAAAAAAAAAAAAAAAAAAAAAAAAAAAAAAAAAACAACCTTCCACAATGGCCAGTAAATGAAGATGCTCTGTGTAAAAGTTTCTTTTCTTTCAGCTGCAGTCAATGCATTTGCTAGGCTTGCAGAGTTTTCTCTTTTACAAAATAACAAATGTTTTGCCTGTCCAAGACATTTGAAAGAATATCTTAAACCTCTAGAACAATGAAAACATATTTTATACATGCTTCCTGGACACTTTTCATGTTATATGAGAAGTAATATCTGCACAAGAATAAAAGAAAGTAAGAGAAAAAGAAAGGCTGCTGAACTCAACTGGATAAACATACCCAGTTTTTCTAGCATTATTTTAATGGTACCAAAGAAACTAAAATCTTAAATGAGCTGTCCTTTCTGCAAGGCTTTAATACTAAGATTCATCTTCCCTGAAGTTAGTAATCTGAAGTGTGCTGGTTTGGGCTGGGATAGAGTTAATTTTCTTCATAGTAGCTAGTATGGACAAAATTTGGATTTGTGCTGGAACCAGTGCTGATAATTCAAGGATGTTTTTGTTATTGCTGAGGAGTGCTGACACAGTCAAGATTGTTTCTGCTTCTCTCACCGCCCCACCAGTGAGTAGGCTGGAGGTGCATAAGAGGCTGGGAGGGGACACAGTTGGACAGCTGACCCCAACTGACCAAAGGGATATGCCATACCATATCATGCTCAGCAGTAGAAAGCTGGGGGAAGAAGGAAGAAGGGGATATTCAGAGTTACAGTGTTTGTCTTCCCAAGTAACTGTTATGCATGATGCAGTCCTGCTTTCCTGGAGATGGGAAGTAGTAAATGAATTCCTTGTTTTACTTTGCTTGCACACTTGGCTTTTGCTGTCTTTATCTCAGCCCATGAATTTTCTCACTTTAAGTCTTCTGACTCCACCATCCCACTGGGGTGGAGGGGAGGGAGTTGCTTTGTGGTGCTTAGTTGCCAGCTGGGGTTAAACCATGACATGAAGGTAACTGTTAGTCTCATCTCTGGTGTGGAAATTTGGAGGAGATGAAGGAGAAAGAATAAATGGTCTATGAATGCTTCCAGCACCCTTACTGAATTTTTTTCTTGTTTACATAAGACTAAAGTTTTCAGGCCAAGATAGTCATGGTCTTGGTGAGGCTAAGAAATATATGACAGGTATATAATCAAACAACTGATGTTGCATCACTTTATTTGATGTGTAGACATAGACATAGCTTCAAGCAGTGTTTAAATGGGTAGTGGGAACATATGCTAATGACCTTTCAATATATTCCCATTCAAATAAGTCCATCTGTATCCCATATTTAAGAATAGCTTTTAAAACAATTTCAAGTTTTAACAATGACTGTAATAACAGTGGAAACCTTATGATTATTAGATTTGAAAGAGAAAGGAAGAAATGGGTTGTCTGCTTTCAGTGTTCATTGAAAAAAGTCTTACTTGTTTTCCTGCATAGCTGCTGAGTTACCCAAAGATAACTATCACATTGCCTTCATGCAATTTTGGAAGAATGGAAAGCTGCATGGATAGTAAGGAAGTGATCAAAAGGGTTAGGAGCAAGGAAGAGAACAATCAATCTTTACTGTATTTCTTTTTTAATAATAATAATAATAAATTAAGATAAATAGGTTTAAGTGAGCTTATAGTTTAAAATAGTTTAAGTGAGCATGAATTCTATTCTACATCAAAGTTCTTCCCTTTTCTTTCTCTCTCTGAGTTAAATTAGAATAAATTTCTGAGATTTTTTTTGTGTGTTTCAATAAGTAAAGGAAATGTGAAAAATACCATGTCCAGAATATGAGGTGCAGAAGGAATAAACACAATTTTCCAGCTTAATAAAAATTAAAAAATAATAAGTGCAAACTCAGTTTTAAGTCAATATGTTTCTAGGTGTAATTTTATAAAACTGTGATCTTAATGTAACACTTTGTCTATGGTCAATACTTGGACTAAAGCAGTCATGAGGAAAGACATAAGACGGGGAGGGGCTTTTGTTGGAATTGTGTGAAAACAGGGTCAGTAACAAGAAAATAGGTGCATTTCGGATCAGAAAACTCCTCCCATTTTTCATTTTAAGGAAAACTGTGTTAATTTCTTTGAGGTTTGTTTTCCTTCAGGTATTTTCATCTAGAAATCAAAACTATATTGCTAGTGCATGAGTAAAAATAAAGAACTCCTCTGCCTATTCTTTTCATATACTAGAAAAAAAAAAATCCTGAAATCTGTAAAGTTTCCAAAATGAGCATCCTTAAGGGAACTGAAGGCTGTGTATCTGTACAAGTACTAACACTGAAAGGCTCAGACACATGGCTAAGGTATAGAGATGAGAATGTGAGCATTCAGGGATGCATTGGTTTCAATGACTGTAAAGTGAGTTGCTCAAACCCTGATATAAAATATTGCTTTGCATACAAGCAAACATGGCAAAATCTTAATGGTAAACTGGTTACACTTTTTATTTTCTGCAATTGATCCCAAGGAAGTCCTAAACAATCAGAAGTAATTCCTACAGTCAGGCACAGGGGGGTTTATAAGCATTCTAAAAAGAACTGTAAGTTACATATAAATTAAGTGTACTTATTACGGAAGTTTAAAACTTGTCAAAGATTGTAAATAATATTATCCTTAATATATATGAAGAAGGAACGAGGAATGAAGATGTCTGTGTCTACTCTGACAAGATGTTGTTAATAGAGTCTCCTCACAGCCATGTCCCAGAAGATACCAAGGAGATTAGAGAGGAGAAAAAGAGCTACGTAGACATAAAAGCTCTTGGCCTATGCCTATCCTGTGAGGTTAGAAAATGCCTGGGAAAGTTTTCTTGCCCAGATGTTAAACAGAGCAGCCTATCCCTTGTATGTGCTATTAGACTTGCCTAGCATCCAAAACAGACTACTTTTAGAGTCAGTATGAGAAATAATTCCTGGCCAATTGTCCTGGTTTCAGCTGGGATAGAGTTAATTTTCTTCTTAGTAGCTGGTAGAGTGCTGTGGTTTGGATTTAGTTTGAGAATAATGTTGATAGCACACTGATGATTTATTTGTTGTTAAGTCGTGTTTACCCTCAGTTAAGGACTTTTCAGTTTCCCATGCTCTGCCAGTAAGCAGGTGCACAAGAAGCTGGTAGGGAGCAGAGTCAGGACAGCTGACCTGAGCTAGCCAAAGGGATATTCCATACTATAGAATGTCATGCTCAGTACATAAACCCTGGGGGAGCTGGCCAGGGGCTGCCAGTCACTGCTCAGGCACTAGCTGGGCATAGGTCAGTGAGTCATGAGAAACTGTATGGCACATCACTTGAGTTTTTTGTTTCCGTTGGATTTTATTCCTCTCTCTCCCTCTCCTCTTCAATACAATGATTAATAGTTTTGTTTTGGTGTGGTTTGGGTTGGGGTTTTTGTTGTTGTTGGGGTTTTTTTGTTGATGTTGTTGTTGGTTGGTTGGATTTATTTTACTTTATATCAGCCATTAAAATGTTCTTATTTCAACCAACAAATTTTACCTTTTTCTGAGTCTTTCCATTCCCACGGGGGAGGGAAGGGAGGTGGGGGGAAGAGGGAGCAGTGAGTGAGCTGCATGGCATTTAGTTGCTGGCTGGGCTTAAACCATGACACCGGTGCTAATCTTCTCCCTATTGTGTCTTGAAAGTGCTTGGGAGAAGAATGATTGTCCCAATGAAATTCCATGACAGGGACATGTAAAATACTCTTATTCCATAAATAAGCAATATAAACAAGAATATGCCAGCGTCCAGGAGTAACCCAAACAATGTTTCTTTAATTTAGTGCCACAGACACAATGAAAGTGAAACTAATGGAAAAGCTAAATCTGACCTAGCCACTCAGAAAAATCTCTGCTTGCTAACAACTGATTCCATGTTGAACCAGATAATCCCCAAGTCTTTCAATAGTAGTTGATTGAGGCCAGTCTATACTTCAAAAAGTTAAAAAGGCCTATTCAGTCAAAATCATTCCCATTAGGCTCTATTTCAGTCTATTTCAGTGTCTGTGAAAACTGATGGGGCTGAGTTGAACTGAGTAGGACCACCATCTTCAGGTTTTTTTAAACTCTTTTTTTTTTTTTCTCTTTCCAAAAAGTCTTCTAAGCTCATCAGAGTTTATCCTTTATATTTTTTTATCTTTCCTTAGTTGCCCGGAATAAAGTGACTACCTGCTTCCTCATGATCTTCAGTAGTCTGCTTAATGCCCAGAAGCATCTTTATAATATACTCCCTATCCACAGCTTGGAGCAAAAGTATATGAGTCTGCTAAAAGCAATAATTCAAAGGCAAAGATTTCATGTTTAAGGACTTACCATAACATTGCGTAGATAGAGGTAACAGAAAATTATTCATTTGTACCCAGAAAAGTAACCCTTAGCTAGATTGTCTTTGACCTCGTGTGGCATTGTTCCCATCTCCTGCGGGCATCCTGGCAACAAAGTCCTTCTGAAATTTCCTTGTAGATTGTGGCCTGATCATACAGGAATTGAAATAGTGATGCCAGGCATATTCTTTGCATGTTCTAATGAGTTTTGCTCTCTTCTTCAGGCCAGCTGGCTGAGCAAGCTTTAGATAATGTACAGGAGCTAAAGCCAAAAAAATGCTCAGATTAATAAAAAAAATAGCTGCAGCTCAAACCAGATGTATCTTAAGGGTTTATAGGGCTTCAAAAGGCTGTAAAGAAAATTTCCACTTAGTGAATATGAAAAGCAAAACTGATACCAGGGAATTTATAGTATATAAATACCGCATAGCTCTCCCTCCTTTCTCAGTAGCATTTCATGCAAATAAAAGACTTTCTCAGTTGGCCTAGCAGAGCTCTTGCTAGGTGTGAAGCAGAGCTGCAATTAACTCTCAATTCCTTCATCCTGAGGCAAGAGTTGTGGCTGCAGTATGATAACCAGGAGACTGAATGAAAAGACTGAATTTGATTATGTTTGGTAGTAACAGGTGTGGGAAGGACATAAGAATGGAATAGAGGATTTTTTCAAAAGTGCATTGGATGCTGAAAGAGAACATGTCTTATTCTTTGCAAAAATAAAGCCTTGTTTCTGTTGTTGAGTGTAAACAAATTTCCTTAGCTTAACATATAAAAATTGCTGTCAAAGGTAATGCTATAAAACCAGCCCATTTTTAACAGCTTTTGGGAGCTGTCTGACCTACCAAAAGGCTAAAACTAAGAAAGAAGATTTATGTGCTACACTAGGGTGAGGTAAAGTACTGAAGGATTTATACTGAGGGTATTTTCACACAGGCAGTCATTAAAAGCTAGCTCTGGCCAGGCACACATTTAACAGCACGAAGATATGTTAAGTTTCTTTGCTGTGGTAAACAGACATATTTTGCCTAGCCCTTGAAGGTATCTAAGAAACAAAATGCATCTCAGAGCATCAGATATGATCACAGAAACAGAATGAACAATAGTAAAAGCTACTGACACTAAATGGCTTAAAATTCTCCACCCCAAGGGGCGGGCTGCCTGCTACCCACAGCCTTCACTGAAAGTGATCCCTTTTTACATCAAATAAAGCATGTAGACATGAAGTTCTATTCTAGTAGTGGCAAAAAATAAAATCATGAAAACGGAGAGATTCTCGTACTCAAGTGTTCTGTGGTACTGTCTTGTTGGGCTATTTACCTTTTTTCCCCCATGCTAATATAACAGCCTGTCATTTGATTTTCTTAGGATAATGTTGGGTCTTTGACTCACCCTAAAGGGACTGCCTCAAGGTATGTACCAGGAACACACAAAGCTGGTGTGTAGTTCAGCCTGTATGGACTTCTCTTGACTGATTAGAGAATATGTGGGAAGATGCAGCTGATCTGGAACAGCTACCTCCAAGAACTATACACAGCACTCTAGTACCACAGTTAACTTCTTTCTTAGGATGGCTCTTACACTGGTTTCTTTGTTGGAATACAAAACTCATTGTGCAGGTGAAACACATTTTTTATAAGTTCATAATAACATACAAACATGTAATGATGTCAACACCATGGTTAAATGCAGAAGTACTGTCAGGGTGTAGTGCAGGCTGGTTGCTTCCTGGGGGCCTGGCCCTGCAATGGATGCTTGGGCCAGGAGGGCAGGTGGTCCCAGCAGAAGGGCAGGGCAGACACAGGGAGGCAGGTGGGGGCAGGTCCCTGCTTAGAGCATGGGGGCACATTTGTGGTGAGAAGTCAAGTACCCACGTCAGGGTGCAGATCTATGACATGCATGAGTAGAGGCAGGTATGACTGCAACACAGCTGAAGTGCAGCTCAGGCAAGGGCTGAGGGCAATATTCTCTGCTTAGAAGGATCTCCTATGAAAAATAAGGGTAAGCCCATTCTGAGAGTCCTAACTTCCATCACAACAGCCCTACACAAGGTCACCAGATATACTACATGTAAATTGGTTTCACCCCAAGCAGCCATACCCCAGAGATTGCAGGAATATGCTCAGAGCCCTCCCACCAATTTCCTAAGATGTGTCCTCACTCTGTACAAAGGTCTGGATTCAAAGGGACAATTGTTACAAAATGTCCTGCATTTACCTGGAGCATGCATGTAGTCTGCTGGATTCCAGGCCAGGCAGGGTATCTCTGGGGTTTGCTGTAGAGCTGAAGGGCACACTGGGGACATCAAACCAGCACTAAAAAGCACTGGAGATTAAGCTGGGGGTCAAGCCACCACTCAGAGACCCAGGATGATGGAAAGAAGCAATCAGTAAGGAGACCAAGGTTTGGTTAGGACATTAGCTGAGCGTATCAGGGGCTAGGATACAGGAGGCCAGCAGGGCAATCAAGGAAACTGAGAAAAGAGTCAGGGCTGACCAAACAATAATCTTCTCAGAAACTTTCTGACTTTGGATGGTGTAGTAGCTTCCATGATCCGCTAGAATTCAGGTTAGGCTTAGCACTAGAGCTAACACTAAGGCTAGCTCTGAGGAACGCCACTCATCACTGGTTTCCAGTTGGACACTGAGCCATTGATCTCAACTCTGTCAGTGCGACCATCCAGGCAAGTTGACTAAGAGGTCCATCTCAAATCCATGTCTCTTCAGTTTAGAGACAAGGATGTCATGCAGGACAGTGTCAAATGCTTTGCACAAGTCCAAGTAGATGACATCAGTTGCTCTTCCCTTATCCACCAACACTGGATAAACCTGTCATAGAAGGCCACCAAATTTGTCAGGCATGGTTTAGCCCTTAGTGAAACTATGTTGGCTGTCACCTCTTTATTTCCCTTGTACTCCATGATCTGCTCCGTGATCTTTCCAAGCACAGAGGTGAGACTGACTGGCCTGTAATTCCCTGGGTCTTCCTTATTTCCCTTTTAAAAAAATGAAGGTTATGTTTCCCATTTTCCAGTCTGTGGGAACTTCACTGGACTGCCATGACTTCTCAAATGTGATGGATAGAGGCTTAGCTACTTCATCCACCAGTTCTTTCAGGACCCAGAGATGCACCTCATCAGGTCCCATGGACTTGTGCACCTTCAGGTTCCTTAGATGTTCTCAAACCTCATCTCCTACAGTGGGCGGTTCTTCATTCTCCCAGTCCCTGCCTTTGCCTTCTGCAGCTTGGGCGATGTGGCTGAGCCACTCACCAGTGAGGACTGAGACAAAAAAGTCATTGAGTACCTCAGCCATCTCCATGTCCCAGGTAACCAGGTCTCCTGTCTCCTTCTGGAGAGGGTCCACATTTTGCTTACTCTTCCTTTTATCGCCAATGTACCTATAAAAACTTTTAATGTTGCCCTTGACATCCCTGGCCAGTTTTCATTCCCTCAGGGCTTCAGCTTTCCTAACATGATCCCTGGCTGCTCAGACAGTTTCTCTGTATTCCTTCCAGTCTACCTGTCTTTGCTTCCACTCTCTGTAGGCTTCTTTTTTGTGTTTGAGTTTACCCAGGAGCTCCTTGTTCATCCATGCAGGCCTCCTGACATTTTTGCCTAGCTTCCTCTTTGTTGGGATGCATCACTCTTGATCTTGAAGGAGGTGACCCTTGAATGCCAACCAACTTTCTTGGGCCCCTCTTCCGTCCAGGGCTTTATCCCATGATACTCTACCACTGGTTGGAGTGGTTGTATTTCCTTTTTGCTGCTTTTTGGGTGCTCTCCTGACATGCAATTCCTCTCCAGGCTCTGGCCATCTCTTGCTGGCACTGGCATCAAACTTGATGGAGGATTGAGGTTCTCATCCCCCAGCAAGTTTAGTTTAAAGCCCTCTTCACCAGCTTGGTAAACCTATGACCAAAGATGCTCTTCCCCCTTCTCTGTCAGATGGACCCCATCAACTCTCCGTAGACCAGGTTTCTCAAAGCTAGTCCCACAGTCTAAGTGGCTGAACTCCTGGCTGTGACACCAGTCCCCCTTAACCATTTGTTTTTTCATCAGATTTGATGGCCCTTTCAAACCCATTCCCTTTGACTGAAGAGGACTGATGAAAAAACTACCTGCACTCTAGAGTGTCTTACCACTACTCCCAGAGCTCTATAAGAGCCACTCAAACAAAAGTTGCACTGCCAAAAGATTGTAGAGGAATGAAGCTGGATTAATTAGCATTGATAATATACAACTGTGGGTTGGCTTCAGGGGTAGCGGGTTGGCTGATGTAGATAAGGTGCAGGTGTGGCTGGTTAAGTGGTTGAGAGCCAATGAAGAGAGAGCAGCCAAGGAAGAAGAAGAAAGAGGACATATACCCTGGATGAGATGAGAAGAAGGTAGCAGAGGGACTGTATGAAGACTATGCTGGTATGAGATGGTAAAAGACCTTGCTGCAGCTTGATAGTTTGTTTGTGCTGTGACAATAGATTTATTATTATTATTATTTATACTCTTGCTTAACAGAGAAATGGCTGGAGGTCTCAAAGTAAACCTGAGACATGGAGATTAAGGTCCAAGTTTCTGGTCAGGGTTATGACAGAGAAGTTGTTGAGTATCCAATTGAAGCAGAGCTGCAAAGGAGCTGGCTAAGGAAGGAGTGGGCTGCCAAAAGCTTTCTACTGTGAGAGGACTGTGACCGCCAATCCTGTCCTTGGGCAGCCCCTCTTCTACTTCACTTCAAGTGGATGTTGAGGATTTGTTCATAACCTTAAATTTCTAGTTGCCTTTTTGTGGTATAAGTACCTAATTAATGACTCAGTATGATTACCCTAGGGGGTCAGTATGTGGCAATCACCTTTATAAACAGTTTAACCCCAAGAACCATGCTGTCTTGATAAAGAAATAGCATCTTTCCTGTAAAATGTTACTGAAGACTGAGTAGGGCTTGATTCTCCTTGAGGTAATAGGAGTTTCATGCTGTGAGTCCCAAGATCAGGACTTGGAGGAACCTTGGACCCCTGGGCTGCCACAAGAGCCATTACTGTGAGGAGTAGATACTATTGGTCCCTGGAGACAAACAGGATATTCCTTTGGAGCCTGAATATCACCAAGTTTAGGGCCTAGGTCAATCTAGATGAAGGGTCCTTGGAAGTCTGCACAGGGCCAGTTTTGTGGACAGGTTCTTCATAGCCTAAGGGCCAGGCTTTATGATGCTCACTTCAGGGCCTGACATAGATTAAGATAACTGCTAGGAGCATTGAGGGCTGGATACTCCCTCTTGGAAAGGGAGACAAGACCTGAGCATGGTAACATGGCTGATGGAGTGGGACGTGATTTTCATCTGCAGCAAGATCCACACCTACCGCTTAAATACCTGTAATAGTCCTACATGGAGCCTACATACTTCTTCGCTGTGTTGTTGAATGCTCCATTACAACCAACAGGTTTTTCTGAGACATGTCTGAGCTGCCGGAAAAAGTATTACACTTCACTATCAAAAAGATCTTTGAAGTGACCAAGACCCCATGGCCATCATGAAGACTCTGCAGCACAATCCCTACCTCCAAGTGTAGGGAAAATTTCCTTGATGGGCTAGAAATAGTTTTCTATCACAGACCTCTTGGACTACAGTCCCTGTGAGGGTCCCAGTTTGTCTGCACTGTTCTTGGAATATTCTCACTGTATTCCCCACTGTTTGCTCTAATGAGTCATGACCACCCTGAATTCTACAATTTCATCCTAAATTGAGCAAGTCCTGCAATAGAGTAGCTTCTGCCCGCTGTTCACCTCTGCCTCCTCAGCGATCCCTTTCAGACCTTTGCTACACACACCTCCTCAGCCATACCTTCCCTTCCCTGCCCCACACAACTCTTAAGGAGACTTAATGGCATGGTTTGCACACAAGCCATGCCTCAAAACTTCTGCTAAAGAGTCATGTTCTCACCATTCCACTTCCTTGCTTTTTGTGTGCTGTCAAACTATAAACCAGCAGGACCTCTTAGCATCAGAAAACCAAGACGCTTTAGTGGGTGAGAGGGTACTTTGAGCTGATTTCTGTGACTCACCAGGATCAGTCTTCCATGAATTGGTGGCACAAGCATATTCATGCTACTTCTTGTTGTAGTGGAGACCCTGGTGCACACATGTAGTAATCCTTCTTCTGCTTTATCCAGCATGTCATAATGAGGTTGACTGTGCTTTGCCCCTTACCTCTCTGTTTAAATTAAAGGTCCCAGAAGTTGCAAGGACTCCTTGTTACCCTCCTTTTGGCCCAGGCAAATTTGGCCGTTCACAAGTACACGTGTTGGAAATATAATGAAAAGACTTGCTTTCATTCTCTTGTTCCATCATGTGTCTGAAGAAAGCACAATGAAGTAAAGTTGAGAAGCTTCTTAAACATATTCAGAGAACTCCTTCCCATTAGGAGTACATGCAGGTGATTACAGTACTTCTCTTGTCTATTTTTTTGTTACTTGTAACTCTCTACTTCCATTCTCCAAACGTATTTTTTCTTCCTCCTCTAGCACCCTATTAATTTATTGGATGAATACTTATTATAAGTGAATCCCACCTACACCCATCATTCCAAGAAGCATCAGTTTGAAACTTGCCAAATATGAATTGGCATCCTTACCTTTCAGTACACCACAGTCTTCAGAAAAAGGCCTCAGAAAGAACCCTCAGAAACAGTGATGTATTTCTGTTAAGTGTCTGACAGATATACATGTCATGGTAGGGGAACTAAAACAATGAAAAAAAATCCTGGATTCTCCCATCTTCATATATTTTGCACCCAGTTTTACAGTATTTACCTTTAAACAGAGACGGGACTGTGAAAATATACTCCCAGTGCTGGATCTAGGAAATACTCAGATGGTGCATTTATAATGCTAAAATAGCATCCATTTTAAAAAATTGTAAAAAGAGTGATGGACAAATAGAGCAGGACCATTTTTTAATTCATGTTTCTTGGCATTTATTTTCTGTGTAAAATGTTCTTGACGTTTTAATCTGTGTTTGAAAATCCAGGCCTAAGGATTTTATATTATTTCCTGTGCACAGCTGGAATCACTATTGAAAGTCAAGCACATATACTGAGAAGGAAAACAAAATCAAATTACAGTTCTATGTTTCAGTGTACCCAAAATTCCTGTTTCTTTAAGTATAGAAATATGACATATTGGGGTTCATTGCATTACTAACCAGAGTTTTGTGCTGGTTTGACCTTGGCTGGTGACCAGGTACCCACCAAGCTGCTCTATCACTCCCCTCCTCAGTAGGACAGGGCAGAGAGAAAATAAGATGGAAAAAAACCCTCATGGGTGAAGGTAAAGGCAGTTTAATAAAGCAGAAGCAAAGGCCATGCATGGAAGCAAGGGAAAACAAAGGATCTATTCTCTACTTCCCATCAGCAGGCAACGTCCATACACTTCCATGGAAGTAAGGCTTCAGTATACATACCTGTTGCTCCAGAAGACAAATGTCATTAAAAAAAATTAATGTCCCACCCTCTCCTCCTTTCTCTTAACTTTTATTGCTGAGCAGACATCATATGGTATGCAATAACCCTTTGGTCAGTTTGGGTCAGCTGTCCTGGCTGTGGCCCCTCCCAAGATCCTGCCCACACCCAGGCTACTGATGAGGGGGAAATGTTGGAGAGACAGCCCTGGTGCTGTGCGAGCACTGCGCAGCAGTAGCCAAAAAACTGGTGTGGTATCACCCCCTTTCCAGCTACCAATACAAAACTATGAGGGCTGCTCTGGGGAAAATTAACTCCATCTCAGCCAAGGTTAAAAATAAATAAATAAATTTAAAAAGTGCACTTCTAAATAGGATGAATATAGAAGCATAATTCTCTATACTTTCAGAAAAATCCTTCCTAAGCTTCTTAGATAATTGAGTTTGGTATTTCCTTCATTACTTAAAATTATATCACTAGAATTCTTATTAGAACAGTTACCTTTGCTGACATATATACTTAAGTATTGATATCTACCTGAAGTAATTTCAGATCTGGAAATCAGGTACTCACATTTTTATATCTCCTAGAGGACACTGTTTATTAGACCTTTTCAAATGAAGCTTAACTGAGTCAACCAGCACAGCATTCAATTAAAAAGCAGCTAGAGCATGAATTGCCAATCATTTACATAACAGCCTCTAGTCAAGGAAAACTTCAAAATATGACTCCTGCAACGCATAGTCAATGACTAAACTTTCAGGCTTGCAAGTTCATACATAAGGAAAGGAGACAGTATTTTTCAGGTGCCCACCAAGTCATTCTCTTGCTCCCCACCAGAAAGGGGGAAAATAAAATGAAAAAGCTTGTGGATGTAGATAAGGACGTTGAGATTACTCACCCAGTACTGTCATGGGCAAAATGGACTCAAGTTTGGGAAGTCTAATTTAATTTATTGCCAATTAATAACAGAGTAGCATAGTGAGAGATAAAAACAAAATTAAATCCACCTTGCCCCCATCCTTTCCTTCTTCCCAGGCTTGACTTCACTCCTGACTCTTCTACCTCCTCCCCCTGAGCAGCAGAGGGAGATGGGGAATTGGGATTGTAGTTAGCTCATAGCACTTTGTCTCTGCCACTCCTTCTCCTTACACTGTTCCCCTGCTCCAGCATGGGGTGCCTCCCATGGGAGATAGTCCTTCATGAACTTCTCCAGTGTGGGTCTTTCCTGCAGGCTGCAGTACTTTGAGAACTGCTCCAGCATGGTTCTCTTGCACTGGGTACAGGCATTTAGTAATTGACTGCTCCATTGTGGGTCCCCCAAAGGCCACAGTTCTTCCCAAAAGACTTTTTCCAGTGTGGGCTCCTCTCCATGGGCTACAGACTCTGCCAGGAATCTGCTCCTATACAGGCTTTCCATGGGCTGCAGTTTCCTTCAGGGCATATCCACCTGCTCTGACATAGGGTCTTCCATGGCCTGCAGGGGTAGATAACTGCTCCAGAATCGTTTTCTGAGGGCTCCAGGGGGACAGCCTGCATCACCATAGTCTTCATCACAGACTGTAGGGGAATCTCTGCTCTGGGACCTGGAGCACCTCTTCCCCTTCCTTCTTCTCTCCTGTTGCTGTCTACAGGGCTGTTTCACATTTTTTTCACTCCTCTCTCACACAGCTCTTTTCACCACTTTTTACCCTTGAATATGTTACCACAGAGACATCACCAACATGTCTGATTTTCTTAGCTTTGGCTGTCAGCTGGTCCATCTTGTAACCAACTTAAACTGCTTCTGTCTGCCATGAGGTCAGCTCCTGGTGTCTTTTCTGTCTGACGTGGGTGGAGCTCCTACTGTCTTCTCACAGAAGCCACTCCTGCAGGTCCCCTGATTCCAAAATCTTGTCACGTAAACCCAACACATACAGTCTCTAATGACAAAAGCTCCAAAATATTGACATTACAAACCGAAGAAGGAGGGAAAAGTTGTGGTCATTTTCCTAATAAAGCAGTAACACCTAAAAACCACCAAATCAAATATTCTTGGTTTCCCGCCCCCAGCCCCCGGGGGGCGTCTGTAAATACCGGGGGCCGGATTGAGGACCCTGGGGGGCCGTATCCGGCCCACGGGCTGTAGTTTGAGGACCCCTGGTATAATGGTTGTCTCCAGTCCTCTGATGCTTACTTTCCAGGCTTTCCATTGGTCCCAAATAAAAGTATGTTACCAGCTTATTACAAAATTTTCTTGAAATTTTAAACTATCTCAATCTTGTGTATTACTCAGAAGTCTCCTGCTTCCTGTGTGCACATTTTAACCCATAGGATAATGTTCAAAGCACAGTGTTAGGAGACATCTGTGCCTGCTTCCACCAAAGTGTGTGTTTAAGAGAAATGGCTAGTCTAGGAAATCTTACTCAGGCAAGTCCTTCTAAAATATGAGCCTCACTTCTGAAGAAGTGCCCTATTACACTTCTGAGAGAAGCAAGGGCTTAGGCTGATGCTAGAAGCAAAGGTCCAGCCTCACCCTTCTGATTTAATATGAGTTTCTCAACTTAATGGCTATTTTGCACTTGGTCTAAGCCTTCATCTCTTCAACATAAACTAAACTAACCCTCAGCATGGCTGAATTTTCTACTAAATTTAAACTACTACACTGTTAAGTAATGTGACATTTCCATCATTACTCTATAGTGGGACCAAAAGCAAATTCCTCTCTTTTTGTTTTCTTTTGGCAGATGTGTACATTTAATACCTATTCAGGGATCTTGAACATTTGTGTGGCACATCTTAGGAAGTCAAACTGTGTTTCAGAGGTAGCAAGGTCTGGCTTGATCTTTTGACAACCTCTTTATTTTAAATTATTTTTTACTCCTTTTCCATTTATTAGCACAGTACATATGATTTTTGCAAGTGCTAAGACATGTCACAGGTATTACGCTGATGTGACTGTCCAGGGCTTGTCTTGCCCTGAACTGGAAGAAGTTTCTGAGAGTGAGCTAAGACCTAAGCTTTTTCATAGTGTAAGGACAGTCTATTGACTATATATGAGTTTTGATGACTATGTTGCATAGAGAATGTGGCAATGTCAGAAGGAAACATGAATTATACAGCTAATTGCATATGATTTAGAAGCATTTTCATAGCTAACTTAAATGTTGGTCATTCAGTTAATAGATTTGAAAAAATTATTGGAGGAAGCTGATGAAATTTTTTGGCCTTGTAGAGGGCAAAAATTGACCAAATAAGAGAGAAAATGTTTATATTTCCACAAGTCTCTTCAAACAAAACCATTTTCTCTCTGTTTTGGTTATCCATGCATCTAAAACTCTTCAGACTTTTGTTGTGACCGATGTTACAATTTTGCTATTATTATTAGTGTTACTGAAACTAAATATCTGATATATTCACATGCAAAATCTGTTTTTCAGAATCAATACATGCAATTTAAAATATTGTACTTAGGGATGTCAATTCTTACCTTAAGATGCTTTTATTTCTAGCCTGGGTCATGTAAGCTAAGTATAGCTGTCATGCTACTGCTGCTGGTATCAGGCTACCTTACTCTTTGCATTATAATGGACTCACAGTTCTTTGTTGTTCTTGGAATCAGTAGTATTATCTCAGTAACCCATTGAGATCAATCATTGTTAAGATTGGTCCTGATCATACAACACTTTTTGGAATGTCTGCACTTTTCATGACTTCAATAAAATTACTGCATGATATATATGATTGAATGCCATTAGTATTGACCATTGCTCTGCTTATCTCCCAAAGTGGCAATGCCATACTGTGAGGGAGATGAGTGAGAAGCAGTTAAATATTCCACATAATATATGTGTAATAAATGCTCTGTTTTCATTAATCATTCTGTATACATTGTTCCACTTCATTCCAACAGTTTTTGATTAAAGTTGTAAAAATTACAATTACTTTAAAGTAGTAAAATTTATTCTACACCAAGTATTAGTTATGCCAGTATTAGTTATGTCTAATTCTCTAGGAAAAATGAGCTATGGCAGATTTATGGGGGGTTTTATTTTTTTCCTCACAGGTTTCTGTACAAATTGAGAAGTGAGGAAATTAGCTAAGGACTAGACATTAAGTAGTCATACCATGTGTGTACAGAGAAATATATTTAATTACTTACTTGCAGGCAGCAGGAACTGTGCAAAATTCAGTAAATGAACTTGTAAAAGGAGGAAGTTTTTTAAAGGAAATCTTTACAATGTGTAGGAAAAAACTGACTTAAATCTTGCACATTGAAATTACTCAATGCATAGTAATTATGGATTTATAAGATTTGGATTCTGATGTGGTTTTTTGTTGTTGTTTTGTTGTTTATTTTTTTTACTTTGAAATACCACATGAATCAAAATCAGAATATGTCAGACAAAAATATGCATTAGGATAAAATTTGTTGATTTTCAAGTGAATTCTTTACCACAATATATGGTTAAGCAACATACTATTTTTACTATATTACTCCTATTAAGTATGCAAAATGATTCTCCACTCACATTGCCACATAATTCATCTATTTTAGGCTATTACCAACAATTCAGGCATATATACAACATGCCTCTATTTTTTAATTGAAAATTGATTTGGTAATATATAGGGAAAAATATACACATATATCAAATATTAAACAAAAAGAAAAAAAAACCACCAAAATGTTTTCATATTTTTTCTATTCTTCTAAGTTTTGTCTTGCTCTAACATATTTTTATTTTACAAAGTTTTATCTTCCTTTGTATAAAAGTATTCAATTCATTATATGGACTAGAATAAGCTTCTTTTATGTCCATATCTACATGATTTTTTTTTAAGATATTTTCTTGAAAGGTCATCTTCCCTCCCCCCCCACCCCCCACCCCCCTTTAACAGCAGCCGTTGGTTTGTAATTATGGGTTTACTGTAAATTTTAGTAAATGTATTGTTTCTTAATTTATTCAAATCAGAAAAAGCCTTCTCTTTTGAATATGATACTAATCAATGAAATACTTGCTATTTACAAACCTTTAGAATTGCATACTATCACAACTCAGAACCTGTATCTTTATATTTTGTACCAGTAACTCTTAGGACAGTCGGGCAGATGCCACAGTTTGCCCAGAAAGGTTGTGCGAACTCTGTTCTTGGAGGTTTTCAAAACCTAAAAGATCAGAATAACATGGTCTGATATCTGAGCTGACTCTGACTTGATCAGGGATCAGACTTTCAGAGGTCACTTCCAATCTTAATGATTCTATTTTTATATTATTTGAAATTAAGAAGTCTCCACTTTGTTATTAATAAAACAACATAAGGAAAAATAAATTGTTAAAAATGCTATCAAATATCTTAGGACTTGGTGGTGGTGATGAGAGACTGCAGGAAGTTTTTGGAGGTTTGGTGTTGGGTTTTTTTGTAGGTTGTTTTTTCTTTTTTCCCTTGGCCTTTCTAAAATCATTATTTTTCAATAGACTCTCCTTTTGTTGTCCAACCCATTTTCATTATAGCCTTTGTTCTACATATGTTGTGATGTTTATTTAATACACAAGAGGCAGAATTAATTTCACCTAAATGTGGCCATCTGAAATACTTTATGGAGTATAGTCTAATTTTTTTTATGCTAGCTCATCAGTTAACAGAAAGAAAATAGCATCTCTAGAGAATGGCTAACATAAGCATAAAATAGATTTCTAAAATAGGAGGCATTCATTTTTTAAATCTCTGGTCTTCCTTAATGAAAGAGCCCAGACAATAAGCAAGGAATTGATGCAACATCTAGACAGTCAAAAGAAGGATAAAGTAATGACATCTATTAAGACTGGTTTGGTTAACATTTTTTCCAGATGGTACTTTCCACATAGTTATGTTCAGATATGAGAAAAGATTTGTATTCTTGTGGTTCATTTGCACTGGTTGATCAAGACTTACCATTGATATACCCTGCAATTAAATTTATAAACTGAGGATTTTTCCACATCTTAATATGGCTTATCTGGATTTGTCCCTAACTGAGTTGACATGGGATTTAGATTTACAATTGCGTCAGGCATAACGCTCACAATACAGGTATCTTTGGCCAGTACAGCAAATACACTTGCCTGATTGGAATCCTATATCCACATTTCTCATCTTGTTCCTTTCAATACCTTTAAATCTATCTCTCAGGTATGAAATTGAAGAATCTGGAATGCAAGGAATCAAATGTATAATTAAAATTTTCTAATTATCAATGTTCTACAAATATTTCCTGTATTTTCCATGCACAGAATAAACTATGCAGGTTATTTTTATAATGCCAGATAAGAAATGTAACATTATGCAAGCATGAGAAGATAAGGGTTAATTAAGTCTTTGGTCAAGATGCACAAATAAGCTATTAATTCATTATGCAAATTAGGTTAACATCTGGAATAGGCATTTTGGTAAATATGAGTCATCATACACAAAATCATAAACAGGAAGTATTTTTGTTGAATAGAAATAAGAACTAATTTCCACTGCTGAGTTAGTGAACACCTGTAAATGTGTGATTTTTTTATTGCAGAAGTAGAAAGATTTGTTCTTGACTGGGAAAAATTAGACTACCAAATCCTCAGGGATACATCACTTTTTGTATTTGCTTCTTTTGTGTGAAGTGTCTTGCATCACTCATGACTATCAGGAAAGCTTTTTTTCTACATATAATTTAAAGCTAAAAGAATTTTAACTTGATGCCTAGAAAGCAATTTAGCAAGCAATTTAGTTTTTGAAGGGAGTACTAACGCTACCCCATAGCTTTTGTTCTTAAGAAGGGAAACGACCCAAGTGGAAGACTGTCATATTTAGTTTTGAAAGAGCACTCTTCAGGACTCTGAAAGGAAAAAAGCCTAGCAATGATCTAAAGGAGAAACGAGTTATGACCTTCCCCTCTTTTCCATCTCCATAATTTTTTGAAGCATAAGCTTCATTATTGTATTGTTGATCAGATGTCACAGAAAGAAGCTTCTTTAAGCTCCTAAGCTGCTAAGGCTCCAAAAGAGAAAAAGGCCAAAAAGAAGAAATACATCTGACACCTAAACAAAGAGGGATTTCAAATAGAAAATAATGCCACGATAGTTTCAAAGATAATTCTTTAGACAGGAACAAAGAAATTTTAAACATAATTGGATATTATTTTTTTCTTTATTCTGTGACAAAGTATTGCAGTACTATTTTAAGTCCCATAAATGTCAGGTGTGTTACAGTTGCCAGAAACAGTTCTGTTCAGCTGGGGACTGCCCTGGGCGGGGACAACCCAACGTGACCCCCGCAGCACGGTGCAGATGCACACGAGGCCAAATGCTGCCAGGCGGGAAAGTTTCTCGGCGCTTGCGTGGCCCTTTGTCACGGCCCGTGTGTGCCTCGGCAGGCCGAGGCAGCCATGGGTGCTCAGGCCCACCCCCCGTGCGGGCGGGGCCGCTGCTGGCGGGTGGCTGTTTGCCCCGGGGCTGGGCACCGCTGCCAGGGGCGGCTGCACCGCCGGGGCGGGGGGAGCGAGCGCTGGGGCGGGCAGCGTGCAGCGCGGCCTCACACAAGGTCTGAGGGAATGGTGACCTGATCCCATCATATAACGTCTATTCAAAGAGGAGATTTTTATTTTTGAGGGGTTAGTTGTAAATATGTGTCTTTTGATTCACTGAATAATACCTTATGGCAAAATCTAAATGTATCATCATATCTCAACCACTTGGTTTATCTTATTTTGAGAAGAAATAGTTTGTATAAAGTAGGAATAAAGATAAATCTACAGAATTAATAATTTTAATTATGGGTATTTTATTAACCGTAAAAACAGAGACAAGTTGTCCAAATAACAGCTTCACAAAACTATTTACTAATACTGCTAGTATGTAAACACAGTCTTGGGTATGTCTTAGTAGGCTTTTTTTTTAAGGAACAGCCTCACTGCTTTTGGATATATTGCCAAATCTAGAAGTAGCAGGACCTACTAATGACCCTTCATAACTGTTATATTGAAGATGAGTATAAATACAGTGTTGGAACCTGCTAGTCCATAATGATGAGGCTGGGTTATATGTCAGAGAACTGGCAAATGTGTCACAAAATTAAAGAAAAACATTGCTGACTTATGGTGGAAAATTCTACATGCTGGAAATTTAAAAAGCAAAGCAAGGAAAACATCAAGGCAGATAATGAACTAGGCTTTCCCTCTGTCTCAGACAAAATGAAAAACACCACTGTGGTTGACATAGACATAAGTATTGCAGGGCAGAAAAAGATTAAAGCTTCTTTACAGGCAACATAAGGCAACATGTTTGGAATAAAAATATGTATCCTAAGAAGAAAAGACATGTTTCAGCTCTTTTTCTTTACCTCCTAAGTTTTCTGCTCCCCACCACCCACCCTCTCATTATTTCACTGTGTGCTCCATTGATCCCTTGCCCTGAGTGACTGAGGTACTAGGACTGCTGCTTGCTTTATGTACACCACAGCAATGCATCATTGTAAAGCTACATGGGAAGAAACTACCCTATGAGGTTTCAAAAGATTCCCAAATATAGTAATTAATGTCATTCTATTGTTTTCAATTTAAGTAATTCTTCAGATGTTAGCAGTCCATTCATAACTTCCTTGCATAGGTCTATTTGTTCTGTGTATTTACGTAACTGGAATGGAAACATGACATCTATGTATAGACAAGTATTTGAGTAATTTCTATTTTAAGGAAAGGTAGCCTACTGCAAAGATTGGAGAAAAAAATGAAAAAGGAGAACCAA
Source organism: Falco naumanni (assembly GCF_017639655.2). NCBI lineage: Eukaryota > Metazoa > Chordata > Aves > Falconiformes > Falconidae > Falco > Falco naumanni. The sequence goes on from NC_054055.1 coordinate 53,653,678, forward strand.
ACCTTTCTTTTATGTAAATGGTGACCAAAGGATAACAGTTGTGCACTGCTCACATACGCATACTGGCTTATGGAAATTATCAAGTACAACAGGACTCACACTATGCTAGCAAGAGACTTGATCAATAACACGATGTCCCAAAGTCCTAAACTTTTTTTTGTTGTTCTAAGAAACTTTTTAGACTAAATCTTCAATTTTAGCAGTTTATTAGGTGACCCAGTGGGTTTTTTAGTTTTTTCTCCCCTGATTTTAGAAGATTATTTTAATGTATCAGTTAAATGCAAATAAAACAATAAGAAAAAGGTAGAAGTGAATAATAAAGAGCCCAGGAACTGCACAAGATACTAATTCATTGAATAAAATGTTAATAGTTATACACAAATTGCTTCTTAATAAATCAAGAAAATAGTGCTCAAGGAAATGCCCAGAAGCTTTCTGTTGATCCATTAAAATTGCAACCTTTAATTAAATCAATAAACCAGCAAGTAACATTATCTTCTACAGACTTCAATGTGTTCTTTACAAGTAAGTGGAAGGTTTGCATTCAATTACACTACTGTTATTGCATTAAAAAAATATTACCTTTCCTTGAAAGAACTGGTCATGCTGTTTATTGAAAGAAATAAATCCACTTTACTTCAGTTACTAGGTATTTAAAGATTCTTGAAATCTTAACATCCTAGGAGTCATAAACCAGATTGAGGAACACTGCAGCTTGCTCACTTTTGTTGATCTGAATGAATAGTGTTTTCATGCCCTGTCTCCTTTTCAAGACATCCTAGCTGTTCACTGGATTTATTCTTTCTCCAGCTCCTGTGTGATTAGATGGGGGCGGGCTGAGGGAAGAAGCGTATTGTGCGTATTTCAAGCACTAGCCCTAGGCAAACCCAGGACAGAAGAGGAAGCAATCCCTACCATGTGCATCATTCCAGATAAGACCTCAGGATGGTGATGACTTCTCAAAAATCTACCTTCTCCCCTCAGTTCTATAAAAGTCCAGTGGAATACTGAGCATATATCAAGAAACAGGAATAAATACTTGAAGATTATGCATGACAATTATTATTAATCTATTAATGAGGTGTTTCTGCATTAATAGACCATATGGACTGTTAAATCATTAATCAGTGTAATTTGTGTCTCTGTGTATAGGACGTGTTTCCTTTTCCTCACAACAATAATCTGAATGTAACATAACTGAAAATATGGAATGGTGAAGTGGAAAATTCTTTCACGGTTATAAATGGAATAAGAGTAAGAGGACAAAACAGTGACTCCTTACACCAGAATATGCTCGAAATATAATAACACAAATTAGGTAAGTGAACAAGTATGTTACACAAATTCTCCATGGATGACATCCAAGATTTCAAATGAATGACATAATAACTGTATTTTTAAAAGTTTTAATTTACAGTTCTGTTCTGCTTATGAAAAAGATCTCAAAAAACTTGTTCTTATCTCACACACACAAAAAAAATATTCTTTATTTCAAAATTTATCAAAGCAAAGAAAAGCACTCTTTTCCTTGCTGCCAGCTGTGGTTATCATATATAGGCAACAAGAATCTAGCAAACTATCCAATAATCTGTGTACACTAAAGCAGGAAACACTACTGATTTATGAAGAAAATGGGTAAGACTATCTTATCATTTTGGTTCAGACCATGAGTATACTTTTAAAGGGCATCACCAAATTGCACAGTTGCTAAGGACTTGGCTTGATGCAGGCAGTAGTTTTCAATATGAGTGGATTGACTGGATTATGAGCTCCAAGAATTCATCTAATGCCTCCACTTGTTGATGAATATTCAGTCTAGAACCAATATTTTATTATTTTTTTTTTATTAACTAAAGGTCCAGAAATGCATATGGTGCAGCTACTGAGTCCTCAAAATCCTGTTTGTCTGTACAACCACATTTATTGTACCACAGTGTATGCTAATTTAGATCTACAAATGTTGCAGAAGATGTTATTGCAACAATATGTCCACTAAACATAACTAAGAGCAGGTTCTTCTCCTAAGCTTTTAAATAGCTATATTCCTATAAAAAAAAAAAAAAAATAAATAAAAAAAAAAATTAAAAAAAAAAAACCCACACCAAAACAGAACTCATCTGCTATCTAGGTTTTGGCTGTGCAAAAAATAACATAACATTGAACTTTTAGTCCTTGTCTGCATGAAGATTTTCTACTTAATCATATTCTGGGCCACCTGAGGTGCAATTGTACCTGTCATCTATTTAAGTTTCACTGAAACATTAGTACATAGTTGTCCATTTCCTGAAAGGATTAAAGCATTTTAGGATAATTAGTTGATTGATGGGAATGCTGATGGTCAGCTAAAATGTGCTACAATTTACAAAAAATATTTTCCTAATATTAATACCCATAAAAATAACTGTAAGGCAATAGCCTTGGTGTCATTTATAGTTTTGGGGGCAGCATTATACCATTCATCATTAGAAAACTAAATAGAAATATTATATTTAT